>NW_025727437.1:608632-1217265 GCF_021461385.2 Schistocerca piceifrons | reverse complement strand
TTAACTGTATCGCTTGGACCTTCGTATTGAATATCAAACACAGAAATTGGATCGGAATTAAATACAAAAGGCACTATGCCGACTTAAGTACAAGAAGACTGACTCTTCCTACTGTCTATGTTTTGAACCATTCCTGTGACACTAGTTATAGATTCCGATGCTACACTTCGGGTTTACTGTATCCCTCTGAACTTCTTATTGACGATGAAACACAGAAATTGCATCAGAATTAAATACAAAAGGCACAATGCCGACTCAAGTACAAGAAAACTGACTCTTCTTACTGACTGCTTTGAACCATTCATGTGACACTAGTTATAGAATCCGATGCTTCACTTCAGGTTTACTGTATCCCTCTGACCTTCTTATTGACGTTGAAACACTGAAATTGCATCGGAGTTAAATACTGACGGCACAATGCCGACTTAAGTACAAGAAGACTGACTCTCCTTACTGTCTATGTTTTGAACCATTCCTGTGACACTAGATACAGATTCCGATGCTTCACTTCAGTTTTACTGTATCCCTTGGACCTTCTTATTGACGATGAAACATTGAAATTGCATCGGAATGAAATAGAAAAAGCACAATGCCGACTTAAGTACAAGATGACTGACTCATCCTTCTGACTATGATTTGAACCATTCCTGTGACACTAGTTATAGATTCCGATGCTTCACTTCAGGTTTATTGTATCCCTCTTACCTTCTTATTGACGATGAAACACAGAAATAGCATCGGAATTAAATAGAAAAGGCACAATGAAAAGGCACAATGCCGACATAAGTACAAGAAGACTGACTCTTCTTACTGTCTATGTTTTGAACGATTCCTGTGACGCTAGTTACAGATTCCGATGCTTCACTTCTGGTTTACTGTATCCCTTGGACCTTCTTATTGACGATGAAACACAGAAATTGCATCAGAATTAAATACAAAAGGCACAATGCCGACTCAAGTACAAGAAAACTGACTCTTCTTACTGACTGTTTTGAACCATTCATGTGACACTAGTTATAGAATCCGATGCTTCACTTCAGGTTTACTGTATCCCTCTGACCTTCTTATTGACGTTGAAACACTGAAATTGCATCGGAGTTAAATACTGACGGCACAATGCCGACTTAAGTACAAGAAGACTGACTCTCCTTACTGTCTATGTTTTGAACCATTCCTGTGACACTAGATATAGATTCCGATGCTTCACTTCAGTTTTACTGTATCCCTTGGACCTTCTTATTGACGATGAAACACTGAAATTGCATCGGAATGAAATAGAAAAAGCACAATGCCGACTTAACTACAAGAAGACTGACTCTTCTTTCTGACTATGATTTGAACCATTCCTGTGACACTAGCTATAGATTGCGATGCTTCACTTCAGGTTTACTGTACCCCTCTGACCTTCTTATTGACTATGAAACACAGAAATTGCATCGGAATTAAATAGAAAAGGCACAATGCCGACTTACGTAAAAGAAGACTGACTCATCTTACTGTCTATGTTTTGAACCATTCCTGTGACACTAGTTATAGATTCCGATGCTACACTTCAGGTTTACTGTATCCCTCGGACCTTTCTATTGACGATGAAACACAGAAATTGTATCGGTATTAAATACAAAAGGCACAATGCCGACATAAGTACAAGAAGACTGACTCTTCTTACTGACTATGCTTTGAACCATTCCTGTGACACTAGTTATAGATTCCGATGCTTCACTTCAGGTTTACTGTATCCCTCAGACATTCTTATTGACGATGAAACACAGAAATTGCATCGGAATTAAATACAAAAGGCACAATGCCGACTTAAGTACATGTATACTGACTCTTCCTACTGTCTATGATTTGAAACATTCCTGTGACACAAGTTATAGATTCCGATGCTACATTTCAGGTTTACTGTATCCCTTGGACCATCTTATTGACCATGAAACACAGAAATTGGATCGGAATTAATACAAAAGGTACAATGCCAACTTAAGTACAAGAAGACTGACTCTTCCTTCTGTCTATGTTTTGAACCATTCCTGTGACTCTAGTTAGAGATTCCGATGCTTCCCTTCAGGTTTACTGTATCCCTCTGACCTCCTTATTGAGGATGAAACACAGAAACTGCATCGGACTTAAATACAAAAGGCACAATGCCGACTTAAGTACAAGAAGCCTAACTCTTCTTACTGACTATGTTTTGAACCATTCCTGTGACACTAGTTATAGATTCCGATGCTTCACTTCAGGCTTACTCTATCCCTCTGACCCTCTTATTGACGTTGAAAAACAGAAATTGCATCGGAATAAAATACAAATGGCACAATGCCGAGTTAAGTACAAGAAGACTGACTCTCCTTACAGTCTATGATTTGAAACATTTCAGTGACACTAGTTATAGATTCCGATGCTTCATTTCAGGTTTACTGTATCCCTTGGACCTTCTTATTGACAATGAAACACAGAAATTGCATCGGAAATAAATAGAAATGGCACAATGCCGACTTAAGTATAAGAAGACTGAATCTTCTTACTGTCTATGTTTTGAAACATTCCTCTGACGCCAGTTACAGATTCCGATGCTTCACTTCTGGTTTACTGTATTACTCTGACATTCTTATCGACGATGAAACACTGAAATTGCATCGGATTGAATAGAAAAAGCACAATGCCGACTTAAGTACAAGAAGACTGACTCTTCTTAGTGACTTCGATTTGAACCCTTCCTGTGACACTAGTTATAGATTCCGATGCCACACTACAGGTTAACTGTATCCCTCTGACCTTCTTATTGACGATGAAACACAGAAATTGCATCGGAATTAAATAGAAAAGGCACAATGCCGACTTACGTACAAGAAGACTGACTCTTCTTACTGTCTATGTTTTGAACCATTCATGTGACACTAGTTATAGATTCCGATGCTTCACTTCAGGTTTACTGTATCCCTTGGACATTCTTATTGACGATGAAACACGGAAATTGCATCGGAATTAAATACAAAAGGCACAATGGCGACATAAGTACAAGATGACTCACTCTTCTTACTGACTATGATTTGAACCATTCCTGTGACACTAGTTATAGATTCCGATGCTTCACTTCAGGATTACTGTATCAATCTGACCTTCTGATTGACGATGAAACATGGAAATTGCATCGGAATTAAATACAAAAGGCACAATGCCGACTTAAGTACATGTAGACTGACTCTTCCTACTGTCTATGTTTTGAAACATTCCTGTGACACTAGTTATAGATTCCGATGCTTCATTTCAGGTTTACTGTATCCCTTGGACCTTCGTATTGACAATGAAACACAGAAATTGAATCGGAATTAAATAGAAAAGGCACAATGCTGACATAAGTACAAGAAGACTGACACTTCCTACTGTCTATGTTTTGAACCATTCCTGTGACACTAGTTACAGATTCCGAAGCTTCACTTCAGGTTTTCTGTATCCCTTGGACCTTCTTATTGACGATGAAACACAGAAATTGCATCGGAATTAAATACAAAAGGCACAATGCCGACTTAAGTACAAGAAGACACACTCTTTTTACTGACTATGTTTTGAAACATTCCTGTGACACTAGTTAGAGATTCCGATGCTTCCCTTCAGGTTTACTGTATCCCTCTGACCATCTTATTGAGGATGAAACACAGAAATTGCATCGGAAATAAATACAACAGGCACAATGCCGACTTAAGTACAAGAAGACTGACTCTTCTTACTGACTGTGTTTGAACCATTCCTGTGACACTAGTTATAGATTCCGATGCTTCACTTCAGGTTTACTGTAACCCTTGGACCGTCTTATTGACGATGAAACACAGAAATTGCATCAGAATTAAATAGAAAAGGCACAATGCAGACTTAAATACAAGAAGACTGCTTCTTCTTAATGTCTGTGATTTGAACCATTCCTGTGACGCTAGTTAAAGTGTCCGATGCTTCACTTCAGGTTTACTGTATACCTCTGATCTTCTTATTGATGATGAAATACAGAAATTGCATCGGAATTAAATAGAAAATGCACAATGCTACTTAAGAACAAGAAGACTGACTCTTCCTACCGTCTATGTTTTGAACCGTTCCTGTGACACTACTTATAGATTCCGATGCTTAACTTCAGGTTTACTGTATCCCTTGGACGTTCTTATTGACGATGAAACACAGGAATTGCATCGAAATTAAATACAAAAGGCACAATGCCGACATAAGTACAAGAAGACTGACTCTTCCTACTGTCTATGTTTTGAACCATTCCTGTGACACTAGTTATAGATTCCGATGCTACACTTCGGGTTTACTGTATCCCTCTGAACTTCTTATTGACGATGAAACACAGAAATTGCATCGGAATTAAATACAAAAGGCACAATGCCGACTTAAGTACAAGAAAACTGACTCTTCTTACTGACTGTTTTGAACCATTCATGTGACACTAGTTATAGAATCCGATGCTTCACTTCAGGTTTACTGTATCCCTCTGACCTTCTTATTGACGTTGAAACACTGAAATTGCATCGGAGTTAAATACTAACGGCACAATGCCGACTTAAGTGCAAGAAGACTGACTCTCCTTACTGTCTATGTTTTGAACCATTCCTGTGACACTAGATATAGATTCCGATGCTTCACTTCAGTTTTACTGTATCCCTTGGACCTTCTTATTGACGATGAAACACTGAAATTGCATCGGAATGAAATATAAAAAGCACAATGCCGACTTAAGTACAAGAAGACTGACTCTTCCTTCTGACTATGATTTGAACCATTCCTGTGACACTAGTTATAGATTCCGACGCTTCACTTCAGGTTTATTGTATCCCTCTTACCTTCTTATTGACGATGAAACACAGAAATTGCATCGGAATTAAATAGAAAAGGCACAATGCCGACTTAAGTACAAGACGAGTGACTCTTCTTTCTGACTATGTTTTGAACCATTCCTGTGACACTAGCTATGGATTCCGATGCTTCACTTCAGGTTTACTGTATCCCTCTGACCTTCTTATTGACGATGAAACACAGAAATAGCATCGGAATTAAATAGAAAAGGCACAATGAAAAGGCACAATGCCGACATAAGTACAAGAAGACTGACTCTTCTTACTGTCTATGTTTTGAACGATTCCTGTGACGCTAGTTACAGATTCCGATTCTTCACTTCTGGTTTACTGTATCCCTTGGACCTTCTTATTGACGATGAAACACAGATATTGCATCGGAATTAAATACAAAAGCCACAATGCCGACGTAAGTACAAGAAGACGGACTCTTCTTACTGACTATGTTTTGAACCATTCCTGTGACACTAGTTAGAGATTTCGGTGCTTCACGTCAGGTTTACTGTATCCCTCTGACCTTCTTATTGATGATGCAACACAGTAATTGCATCGGAATTAAATTGAAAAGGGCACAATGCCGACTTAAGTACAAGAAGACTGACTCTTCTTACTGTCTATGTTTTGAACCATTCCTGTGACACTAGTTATAGATTCCGATGCTTCACTTCAGGTATACTGTATCCCTTGGACCTTCTTATTGACGATGAAACACCGAAATTGCATCGGAATTAAATACAAAAGTTACAATGCCGACTTCAGTACAAGAAGACTGACTCTTCCTACTCACTATGCTTTGAACCATTCCTGTGACACTAGTTATAGATTCCGATGCTTCACTTCAGGTTTACTGTATCCCTCTGACCTTCTTATTGACGATGAAACACAGAAATTGCATCGGAATTAAATACAAAAGACACAATGCCGACTTAAGTTCATGTAGATTGACTCTTGATACTGTCTATGTTTTGAAACATTCCTGTGACCTTAGTTATAGATTCCGATGCTTCATTTCAGGTTTACTGTATCGATTGGACCTTCTTAGTGACAATGAAACACAGGAAGTGCATCGGAATTAAATAGAAAAGGCACAATGCCGACTTAAGTACAAGAAGACTGACTCTTCCTACTGTCTATGTTTTGAACCATTCCTGTGATACTAGTTATAGATTCCGATGCTTCATTTTAGGTTTACTGTATCCCTTGGATCTTCTTATTGACGATGAAACACAGATAGTGCATCGGAGTTAAATACAAAATGCACAATGCCGACTTAAGTACAAGAAGACTGACTCTTCCTACTGTCTATGTTTTGAACCATTGCTGTGACACTAGTTATAGATTCCGATGCTTCACTTCAGGTTTACTGTATCCCTCTGACCTTCTTTTTGACGATGAAACACAGAAATTGGATCGGAATTAAATCCAAAAGGCACAATGCCGACTTAAGTACAAGAAGACTGACTCTTCTTACTGTCTATGTTTTGAACCATTCCTGTGACACTAGTTATAGATTCCAATGCTTCACTTCAGGGTTACTGTATCCTTTGGACCTTCTTATTGGCGACGAAATACAGAAATTGCATCGGAATTAAATAGAAAAGGCGCAATGCCGACTAAACTACAAGAAGAATGACTCTTCCTACTGTCTATGTTTTGAACCATTCCTGTGACACTAGTTATAGATTCCGATGCTTCACCTCAGGTTCACTGTATCCCTCTGACCTTCTTATTGACGATGAAACACAGAATTCGCATCGGAATTAAGTAGAAAAGGCACAATGCCGTCTTAAGTACAAGCAGACTGTCTCTTCCTAGTGTCTATGCTTTGAACCATTCCTGTGACGCTAGTTACAGATTCCGATGCTTCACTTCAGGTTTACTGTATCCCTTGGACCTTCTTATTGAGGATGAAACACAGAAATTGCATCGGAAATAAATACAGCACGCACAATGCCCACTTAAGTACAAGAAGACTGACTCTTCTTACTGTCTATGTTTTGAACCATTCCTGTGACACTAGTTAAAGATTGCGATGCTTGATTTTAGGTTTACTGTGTCCCTTGGATCTTCTTATTGACGATGAAACACAGATAGTGCATCGGAGTTAAATACAAAATGCACAATGCCGACTTAAGTACAAGAAGACTGACTCTTCCTACTGTCTATGTTTTGAACCATTCCTGTGACACTAGTTATAGATTCCGATGCTTCACTTCAGGTTTACTGTATCCCTCTGACCTTCTTTTTGACAATGAAACACAGAAATTGGATCGGAATTAAATACAAAAGGCACAATGCCGACTTAAGTACAAGAAGTCTGACGCTTCCTACTGTCTATGTTTTGAACGATTCCTGTGCCATTAGTTATAGATTCCGATGATTCACTTCAGGTTTACTGTATCCGATGGACCTTCTTATTGGCGACGAAATACAGAAATTGCATCGGAATTAAATAGAAAAGGCACAATGCCGACTTAAGTACAAGAAGACTGACTCTTCCTACTGTCTATGATTTGAACCATTCCTGTGACACTAGTTAAAGATTGCGATGCTTCACCTCAAGTTCACTGTATCCCTCTGACCGTCTTATTGACGATGAAACACAGAAATCGCATCGGAATTAAATAGAAAAGGCACAATGCCGTCTTAAGTACACGCAGACAGACTCTTCTTAGTGTCTATGCTTTGAACCATTCCTGTGAAGCTAGTTACAGATTCCGATGCTTCACTTCAGGTTTACTGTATCCCTTGGACCTTCTTATTGACGATGAAACACACAAATTGCATCGGAATTAAATACAAAAGGCACAATGCCGACTTAAGTACAAGAAGAAAGACTCTTCTTACTGACTATGTTTTGATCCATTCTTGTGACACTAGTTAGAGATTCCGATGCTTCCCTTCAGGTTTACTGTATCCTTCTGACTTCTTATTGAGGATGAAACACAGAAATTGCATCGGAAATAAATACAGCAGGCACAATGCCGACTTAAGTACAAGATGACTGACTCTTCTTACTGACTATGTTTGAACCATTCCTGTGACACTAGTTTTAGATTCCGATGCTATACTTCAGGTTTACTGTAACCCTTGGACCGTCTTATTGACGATGAAAAACAGAAATTGCATCGGAATTAAATAGAAAAGGCACAATGCAGACTTAAGTACGAGAAGACTGATTGCTCTTAATGTCTATGATTTGAACCATTCCTGTGACGCTAGTTAAAGTGTCCGATTCTTCACTTCAGGTTTACTGTATACTTCTGATCTTCTTATTGATGATGAAATACAGAAATTGCATCGGAATTAAATAGAAAATGCACAATGCTACTTAAGAACAAGAAGACTGACTCTTCCTACTGTCTATGTTTTGAACCGTTCCTGTGACACTAGCTATAGATTCCGATGCTTCACTTCAGGTTTACTGTATCGCTTGGACGTTCTTATTGACGATGAAACACAGAAATTGCATCGGAATTAAATACAAAAGGCACAATGCCAATTTAAGTACAGGAAGACTGACTCTTCCTTCTGTCTATGTTTTGAACCATTCCTGTGAAGCTAGTTACAGATTCCGATGCTTCACTTCAGGTTTACTGTATCCCTTGGGCCTTCTTATTGACGATTAAGCACAGATATTGCATCGGAATTAAATACAAACGGCACAATGCCGACATAAGTACGAGAAGACTGACTCTTCTTACTGACTATGTTTTGAACCATTCCTCTGAAACTAGTTAGAGATTCCGATGCTTCACTTCAGGTCTACGGTCTCCCTCTGCCCTTCTTATTGACGATGCAACACAGTAATTACATCGGAATTAAATTGAAAAGGGCACAATGCCGACTTAAGTACAAGAAGACTGACTCTTCCTACTGTCTATGCTTTGAACCATTCCTGTGACACTAGTTATAGATTACGATGTTTCACTTCAGGTTTACTGTATCCCTTGGACCTTCTTATTGACGATGAAACACAGATATTGAATCGGAATTAAAAACAAAAGGCACAATGCCGACTTAAGTACAAGAAGACTGACTCTTTTTACTGACTATGTTTTGAACCATTCCTGTGATACTAGTTAGAGCTTCCGATGTTTCACTTCAGGTTTACTGTATCCCTCTGACCTTCTTATTGATGACGCAACACAGTAATTGCATCGGAAATAAATTGAAAAGGGCACAATGCCAACTTAAGTACAAGAAGACTGACTCTTCTTACTGTCTATGTTTTGAACCATTCCTGTGACACTAGTTACAGATTCCGATGCTTCACTTCAGGTATACTGTATCCCTTGGACCTTCTTATTGACGATGAAACACCGAAATTGCATCGGAACTAAATACAAAAGTTACAATGCCGACTTCAGTACAAGTAGATTGACTCTTCCTACTGACTATGCCTTGAACCATTCCTGAGACACTAGTTATAGATTCCAATGCTTCACTTCAGGTTTACTGTATCCCTCGGACCTTCTTATTGACGATGAAACACAGAAATTGCATCGGAATTAATTACAAAAGGCACAATGCCGACTTAAGTTCATGTAGATAGACTCTTGATACTGTCTATGTTTTGAAACATTCCTGTGACCTTAGTTATAGATTCTGATGCTTCATTTCAGGTTTACTGTATCCCTTGGATCTTCTTAGTGACAATGAAACACAGGAAGTGCATCGGAATTAAATAGAAAATGCACAATGCAGACTTAAGTACAAGAAGACTGATTGCTCTTAATGTGTATGATTTGAACCATTTCTGTGACGCTAGTTAAAGTGTCCAATTCTTCACTTCAGGTTTACTGTATACCTCTGATTTTCTTATTGATGATGAAATACAGAAATTTCATCGGAATTAAATAGAAAATGCACAATGCTACTTAAGAACAAGAAGACTGACTCTTCCTACTGTCTATGTTTTGAACCGTTCCTGTGACACTAGCTATAGATTCCGATGCTTCACTTCAGGTTTACTGTATCGCTTGGACGTTCTTATTGACGATGAAACACAGAAATTGCATCGGAATTAAATACAAAAGGAACAATGCAAATTTAAGTACAAGAAGACTGACTCTTCCTTCTGTCTATGTTTTGAACCATTCCTGTGAAGCTAGTTACAGATTCCGATGCTTCACTTCAGGTTTACTGTATCCCTTGGGCCTTCTTATTGACGATGAAGCACAGATATTGCATCGGAATTAAATACAAACGGCACAATGCCGACGTAAGTACGAGAAGACTGACTCTTCTTACTGACTATGTTTTGAACCATTCCTGTGAAACTAGTTAGAGATTCCGATGCTTCACTTCAGGTCTACGGTATCCCTGTGCCCTTCATATTGACGATGCAACACAGTAATTACATCGGAATAAATTTGAAAAGGGCACAATGCCGACTTAAGTACAAGAAGACTGACTCTTCCTACTGTCTATGCTTTGAACCATTCCTGTGACACTAGTTATAGATTACGATGTTTCACTTCAGGTTAACTGTATCCCTTGGACCTTCTTATTGAAGATAAAACACAGAAATTGGATCGGAATTAAATACAAAAGGCACTATGCCGACTTAAGTACAAGAAGACTGAATCTTCCTACTGTCTATGTTTTGAACCATTCCTGTGACACTTGTTATAGATTCCGATGCTACACTTCAGGTTTACTATATCCCTCTGACCTTCGTATTGACGATGAAACTCAGAAATTGCATCGGAATTGAATACAAAAGGCACAATGCCGACTTAAGTACAAGAAAACTGACTCTTCTTACTGACTGTTTTGAACCATTCATGTGACACTAGTTATAGATTCCGATGCTTCACTTCAGGTTTACTGTATCCCTCTGACCTTCTTAATGACGTTGAAACACTGAAATTGCATCGGAGTTAAATACAAATGGCACAATGCCGACTTAAGTACAAGAAGACTGACTCTGCTTACTGTCTATGATTTGAACCATTCCTGTGACACTAGATATAGATTCCGATGCTTAACTTCAGGTTTACTGTATCCCTTGGATCTTCTTATTGACGATGAAACACAGAAATAGCATCGGAATTAAATACAAAAGGCACAGTGCCGACTTAAGCACAAGAAGACTGACTCTTATTACTGACAATGCTTTGAACCATTCCTAAGACGATAGTTACAGATTCCGATGCTTTACTTCAGGTTTACTGTACCCCTTGGACCTTCTTATTGACGATGAAACACAGATATTGAATCGGAATTAAAAACAAAAGGCACAATGCCGACTTAAGTACAAGAAGACTGACTCTTTTTACTGACTATGTTTTGAACCATTCCTGTGATACTAGTTAGAGCTTCCGATGTTTCACTTCAGGTTCACTGTATCCCTCTGACCTACTTATTGATGACGCAACACAGTAATTGCATCGGAATTAAATTGAAAAGGGCACAATGCCGACATAAGTACAAGAAGACTGACTCTTCTTACTGTCTATGTTTTGAACCATTCCTGTGACACTAGTTATAGATTCCGATGCTTCACTTCAGGTATACTGTATCCCTTGGACCTTCTTATTGACGATGAAACACCGAAATTGCATCGGAATTAAATACAAAAGTTACAATGCCGACTTCAGTACAAGAAGACTGACTCTTCCTACTCACTATGCTTTGAACCATTCCTGTGACACTAGTTATAGATTCCGATGCTTCACTTCAGGTTTACTGTATCCCTCTGACCTTCTTATTGACGATGAAACACAGAAATTGCATCGGAATTAAATACAAAAGACACAATGCCGACTTAAGTTCATGTAGATTGACTCTTGATACTGTCTATGTTTTGAAACATTCCTGTGACCTTAGTTATAGATTCCGATGCTTCATTTCAGGTTTACTGTATCGATTGGACCTTCTTAGTGACAATGAAACACAGGAAGTGCATCGGAATTAAATAGAAAAGGCACAATGCCGACTTAAGTACAAGAAGACTGACTCTTCCTACTGTCTATGTTTTGAACCATTCCTGTGATACTAGTTATAGATTCCGATGCTTCATTTTAGGTTTACTGTATCCCTTGGATCTTCTTATTGACGATGAAACACAGATAGTGCATCGGAGTTAAATACAAAATGCACAATGCCGACTTAAGTACAAGAAGACTGACTCTTCCTACTGTCTATGTTTTGAACCATTCCTGTGACACTAGTTATAGATTCCGATGCTTCACTTCAGGTTTACTGTATCCCTCTGACCTTCTTTTTGACGATGAAACACAGAAATTGGATCGGAATTAAATCCAAAAGGCACAATGCCGACTTAAGTACAAGAAGACTGACTCTTCTTACTGTCTATGTTTTGAACCATTCCTGTGACACTAGTTATAGATTCCAATGCTTCACTTCAGGGTTACTGTATCCTTTGGACCTTCTTATTGGCGACGAAATACAGAAATTGCATCGGAATTAAATAGAAAAGGCGCAATGCCGACTAAACTACAAGAAGAATGACTCTTCCTACTGTCTATGTTTTGAACCATTCCTGTGACACTAGTTATAGATTCCGATGCTTCACCTCAGGTTCACTGTATCCCTCTGACCTTCTTATTGACGATGAAACACAGAATTCGCATCGGAATTAAGTAGAAAAGGCACAATGCCGTCTTAAGTACAAGCAGACTGTCTCTTCCTAGTGTCTATGCTTTGAACCATTCCTGTGACGCTAGTTACAGATTCCGATGCTTCACTTCAGGTTTACTGTATCCCTTGGACCTTCTTATTGAGGATGAAACACAGAAATTGCATCGGAAATAAATACAGCACGCACAATGCCCACTTAAGTACAAGAAGACTGACTCTTCTTACTGTCTATGTTTTGAACCACTCCTGTGACACTAGTTAAAGATTGCGATGCTTGATTTTAGGTTTACTGTGTCCCTTGGATCTTCTTATTGACGATGAAACACAGATAGTGCATCGGAGTTAAATACAAAATGCACAATGCCGACTTAAGTACAAGAAGACTGACTCTTCCTACTGTCTATGTTTTGAACCATTCCTGTGACACTAGTTATAGATTCCGATGCTTCACTTCAGGTTTACTGTATCCCTCTGACCTTCTTTTTGACAATGAAACACAGAAATTGGATCGGAATTAAATACAAAAGGCACAATGCCGACTTAAGTACAAGAAGTCTGACGCTTCCTACTGTCTATGTTTTGAACGATTCCTGTGCCATTAGTTATAGATTCCGATGATTCACTTCAGGTTTACTGTATCCGTTGGACCTTCTTATTGGCGACGAAATACAGAAATTGCATCGGAATTAAATAGAAAAGGCACAATGCCGACTTAAGTACAAGAAGACTGACTCTTCCTACTGTCTATGATTTGAACCATTCCTGTGACACTAGTTAAAGATTGCGATGCTTCACCTCAAGTTCACTGTATCCCTCTGACCGTCTTATTGACGACGAAAAACAGAAATCGCATCGGAATTAAATAGAAAAGGCACAATGCCGTCTTAAGTACACGCAGACAGACTCTTCTTAGAGTCTATGCTTTGAACCATTCCTGTGAAGCTAGTTACAGATTCCGATGCTTCACTTCAGGTTTACTGTATCCCTTGGACCTTCTTATTGACGATGAAACACACAAATTGCATCGGAATTAAATACAAAAGGCACAATGCCGACTTAAGTACAAGAAGACAGACTCTTCTTACTGACTATGTTTTGATCCATTCTTGTGACACTAGTTAGAGATTCCGATGCTTCCCTTCAGGTTTACTGTATCCTTCTGACTTCTTATTGAGGATGAAACACAGAAATTGCATCGGAAATAAATACAGCAGGCACAATGCCGACTTAAGTACAAGATGACTGACTCTTCTTACTGACAATGTTTGAACCATTCCTGTGACACTAGTTTTAGATTCCGATGCTATACTTCAGGTTTACTGTAACCCTTGGACCGTCTTATTGACGATGAAACACAGAAATTGCATCGGAATTAAATAGAAAAGGCACAATGCAGACTTAAGTACGAGAAGACTGATTGCTCTTAATGTCTATGATTTGAACCATTCCTGTGACGCTAGTTAAAGTGTCCGATTCTTCACTTCAGGTTTACTGTATACTTCTGATCTTCTTATTGATGATGAAATACAGAAATTGCATCGGAATTAAATAGAAAATGCACAATGCTACTTAAGAACAAGAAGACTGACTCTTCCTACTGTTTATGTTTTGAACCGTTCCTGTGACACTAGCTATAGATTCCGATGCTTCACTTCAGGTTTACTGTATCGCTTGGACGTTCTTATTGACGATGAAACACAGAAATTGCATCGGAATTAAATACAAAAGGCACAATGCCAATTTAAGTACAAGAAGACTGACTCTTCCTTCTGTCTATGTTTTGAACCATTCCTGTGAAGCTAGTTACAGATTCCGATGCTTCACTTCAGGTTTACTGTATCCCTTGGGCCTTCTTATTGACGATTAAGCACAGATATTGCATCGGAATTAAATACAAACGGCACAATGCCGACATAAGTACGAGAAGACTGACTCTTCTTACTGACTATGTTTTGAACCATTCCTCTGAAACTAGTTAGAGATTCCGATGCTTCACTTCAGGTCTACGGTCTCCCTCTGCCCTTCTTATTGACGATGCAACACAGTAATTACATCGGAATTAAATTGAAAAGGGCACAATGCCGACTTAAGTACAAGAAGACTGACTCTTCCTACTGTCTATGCTTTGAACCATTCCTGTGACACTAGTTATAGATTACGATGTTTCACTTCAGGTTTACTGTATCCCTTGGACCTTCTTATTGACGATGAAACACAGATATTGAATCGGAATTATAAACAAAAGGCACAATGCCGACTTAAGTACAAGAAGACTGACTCTTTTTACTGACTATGTTTTGAACCATTCCTGTGATACTAGTTAGAGCTTCCGATGTTTCACTTCAGGTTTACTGTATCCCTCTGACCTTCTTATTGATGACGCAACACAGTAATTGCATCGGAAATAAATTGAAAAGGGCACAATGCCAACTTAAGTACAAGAAGACTGACTCTTCTTACTGTCTATGTTTTGAACCATTCCTGTGAAACTAGTTAGAGATTCCGATGCTTCACTTCAGGTCTACGGTATCCCTGTGCCCTTCATATTGACGATGCAACACAGTAATTACATCGGAATAAAATTGAAAAGGGCACAATGCCGACTTAAGTACAAGAAGACTGACTCTTCCTACTGTCTATGCTTTGAACCATTCCTGTGACACTAGTTATAGATTACGATGTTTCACTTCAGGTTAACTGTATCCCTTGGACCTTCTTATTGAAGATGAAACACAGAAATTGGATCGGAATTAAATACAAAAGGCACAATGCCGACTTAAGTACAAGAAAACTGACTCTTCTTACTGACTGTTTTGAACCATTCATGTGACACTAGTTATAGATTCCGATGCTTCACTTCAGGTTTACTGTATCCCTCTGACCTTCTTAATGACGTTGAAACACTGAAATTGCATCGGAGTTAAATACAAATGGCACAATGCCGACTTAAGTACAAGAAGACTGACTCTGCTTACTGTCTATGATTTGAACCATTCCTGTGACACTAGATATAGATTCCGATGCTTAACTTCAGGTTTACTGTATCCCTTGGATCTTCTTATTGACGATGAAACACAGAAATAGCATCGGAATTAAATACAAAAGGCACAGTGCCGACTTAAGCACAAGAAGACGGACTCTTATTACTGACAATGCTTTGAACCATTCCTAAGACGATAGTTACAGATTCCGATGCTTTACTTCAGGTTTACTGTACCCCTTGGACCTTCTTATTGACGATGAAACACATATATTGAATCGGAATTAAAAACAAAAGGCACAATGCCGACTTAAGTACAAGAAGACTGACTCTTTTTACTGACTATGTTTTGAACCATTCCTGTGATACTAGTTAGAGCTTCCGATGTTTCACTTCAGGTTCACTGTATCCCTCTGACCTACTTATTGATGACGCAACACAGTAATTGCATCAGAATTAAATTGAAAAGGGCACAATGCCGACATAAGTACAAGAAGACTGACTCTTCAGCCTGTCTATGTTTTGAACCATTCCTGTGACACTAGTTACAGATTCCGATGCTTCACTTCAGGTATACTGTATCCCTTGGACCTTCTTATTGACGATGAAACACCGAAATTGCATCGGAACTAAATACAAAAGTTACAATGCCGACTTCAGTACAAGTAGACTGACTCTTCCTACTGACTATGCCTTGAACCATTCCTGTGACACTAGTTATAGATTCCGATGCTTCACTTCAGGTTTACTGTATCCCTCGGACCTTCTTATTGACGATGAAACACAGAAATTGCATCGGAATTAAATACAAAAGGCACAATGCCGACTAAAGTTCATGTAGATTGACTCTTGATACTGTCTATGTTTTGAAACATTCCTGTGACCTTAGTTATAGATTCAGATGCTTCATTTCAGGTTTACTGTATCCCTTGGACCTTCTTAGTGACAATAAAACACAGGAAGTGCATCGGAATTAAATAGAAGGACACAATGCCGACTTAAGTACAGGAAGACTGACTCTTCCTACTGGCTATGTTTTGAACCATTCCTGTGATACTAGTTATAGATTCCGATGCTTCATTTTAGGCTTACTGTATCCCTTGGATCTTCTTATTGACGATGAAACACAGATAGCGCATCGGAGTTAAATACAAAATGCACAATGCCGACTTAACTTCAAGAAGACTGACTCTTCCTACTGTCTATGTTTTGAATCATTCCTGTGACACTAGTTATAGATTCCGATGCTTCACTTCAGGTTTACTGTATCCCTCTGACCTTCTTTTTGACGTTGAAACACAGAAATTGAATCGGAAGTAAATACAAAAGGCACAATGCCGACTTAAGTACAAGAAGACTGACTCTTCTTACTGTCTATGTTTTGAACCAGTCCTGTGACACTAGTTATAGATTCCAATGCTTCACTTCAGGGTTACTGTATCCTTTGGACCTTCTTATTGGCGACGAAATACAGAAATTGCATCGGAATTAAATAGAAAAGTCGCAATGCCGACCTAACTACAAGAAGACTGACTCTTCCTACTGTCTATGTTTTGAACCATTCCTGTGACACTAGTTATAGATTCCGATGCTTCACCTCAGGTTCACTGTATCCCTCTGACCCTCTTATTGACGATGAAACACAGAATTCGCATCGGAATTAAGTAGAAAAGGCACAATGCCGTCTTAAGTACAAACAGACTGACTCTTGTTAGTGTCTATGCTTTGAACCATTCCTGTGACGCTAGTTACAGATTCCGATGCTTCACTTCAGGTTTACTGTATGCCTTGGACCTTCTTATTGAGGATGAAACACAGAAATTGCATCGGAATTAAATACAAAAGTCACAGTGCCGACTTAAGTACAAGAAGACTGACTCTTATTACTGACTATGCTTTGAACCATTCCTAAGACGATAGTTACAATTCCGATGCTTTACTTCAGGTTTACTGTATCCCTTGGACCTTCTTATTGACGATGAAACATAGATATTGCATCGGAATTAAATACAAAAGGCACAATGCCGACTTAAGTACAAGAAGACTGACTCTTTTTACTGACTATGTTTTGAACGAATTCCTGTGACACTAGTTAGAGCTTCCGATGTTTCACTTCAGGTTTACTGTATCCCTCTGACCTTCTTATTGACGATGAAACGCAGTAATTGCATCGGAATTAAATTGAAAAGTGCATAATGCCGACTTAAGTACAAGAAGTCTGACGCTTCCTACTGTCTATGTTTTGAACGATTCCTGTGCCATTAGTAATAGATTCCGATGCTTCACTTCAGGTTTACTGTATCGGTTGGACCTTCTTATTTGCGACGAAATACAGAAATTGCATCGGAATTAAATAGAAAAGGCACAATGCCGACTTAAGTACAAGAAGACTGACTCTTCCTACTGTCAATGTTTTGAACCATTCCTGTGACACTAGTTATAGATTGCGATGCTTCACCTCAGGTTCACTGTATCCGTCTGACCGTCTTATTGACGATGAAACACAGAAATCGCATCGCAATTAAATAGAAAAGGCAGAATGCAGTCTTAAGTACACGCAGACTGACTCTTCTTAGTGTCTATGCTTTGAACCATTCCTGTGAAGCTAGTTACAGATTCCGATGCTTCACTTCAGGTTTACTGTATCCCTTGGACCTTGTTATTGACGATGAAACATAGAAATTGCATCGGAATTAAATACAACAGGCACAATGCCGACTTAAGTACAAGAAGACAGACTCTTCTTACTGGCTATGTTTTGAACCATTCCTGTGACACTAGTTAGAGATTCCGATGTTTCCCTTCAGGTTTACTGTATCGGTCTGACCTTCTTATTGAGGATGAAACACAGAAATTGCATCGGAATTAAATACAAAATGCACAATGCCGACTTAAGTACAAGAAGACTGACTCTTCCTACTGTCTATGTTTTGAATCATTCCTGTGACACTAGTTATAGATTCCGATGCTTCACTTCAGGTTTACTGTATCCCTCTGACCTTCTTTTTGACGATGAAACACAGAAATTGGATCGGAAGTAAATACAAAAGGCACAATGCCGACTTAAGCACAAGAAGACTGACTCTTCTTACTGTCTATGTTTTGAACCAGTCCTGTGACACTAGTTATAGATTCCAATGCTTCACTTCAGGGTTACTGTATCCTTTGGACCTTCTTATTGGCGACAAAATACAGAAATTGCATCGGAATTAAATAGAAAAGTCGCAATGCCGACCTAACTACAAGAAGACTCACTCTTCCTACTGTCTATGTTTTGAACCATTCCTGTGACACTAGTTATAGATTCCGATGCTTCACCTCAGGTTCACTGTATCCCTCTGACCCTCTTATTGACGATGAAACACAGAATTCGCATCGGAATTAAGTAGAAAATGCACAATGACGACTTAAGTACAAACAGACTGACTCTTCTTAGTGTCTATGCTTTGAACCATTCCTGTGACGCTAGTTACAGATTCCGATGCTTCACTTCAGGTTTACTGTATCCCTTGGACCTTCTTATTGAGGATGAAACACAGAAATTGCTTTGGAATTAAATACAAAAGTCACAGTGCCGACTTAAGTACAAGAAGACTGACTCTTATTACTGACTATGCTTTGAACCATTCCTAAGACGATAGTTACAGATTCCGATGCTTTACTTCAGGTTTACTGTATCCCTTGGACCTTCTTATTGACGATGAAACATAGATATTGCATCGGAATTAAATACAAAAGGCACAATGCCGACTTAAGTACAAGAAGACTGACTCTTTTTACTGACTATGTTTTGAACGAATTCCTGTGACACTAGTTAGAGCTTCCGATGTTTCACTTCAGGTTTACTGTATCCCTCTGACCTTCTTATATACGATGAAACGCAGTAATTGCGTCGGAATTAAATTGAAAAGTGCATAATGCCGACTTAAGTACAAGAAGTCTGACGCTTCCTATTGTCTATGTTTTGAACGATTCCTGTGCCATTAGTAATAGATTCCGATGCTTCACTTCAGGTTTACTGTATCGGTTGGACCTTCTTATTTGCGACGAAATACAGAAATTGCATCGGAATTAAATAGAAAAGGCACAATGCCGACTTAAGTACAAGAAGACTGACTCTTCCTACTGTCAATGTTTTGAACCATTCCTGTGACACTAGTTATAGATTGCGATGCTTCACCTCAGGTTCACTGTATCCCTCTGACCGTCTTATTGACAATGAAACACAGAAATCGCATCGCAATTAAATAGAAAAGGCAGAATGCCGTCTTAAGTACACGCAGACTGACTCTTCTTAGTATCTATGCTTTGAACCATTCCTGTGAAGCTAGTTACAGATTCCGATGCTTCACTTCAGGTTTACTGTATCCCTTGGACCTTGTTATTGACGATGAAACACAGAAATTGCATCGGAATTAAATACAACAGGCACTATGCCGACTTAAGTACAAGAAGACTGACTCTTCCTACTGTCAATGTTTTGAACCATTCCTGTGACACTAGTTATAGATTCCGATGCTTCACTTCAGGTTTACTGTATCCCTCTGACCTTCTTTTTGACGATGAAACACAGAAATTGGATCGGAATTAAATTCAAAACGCACAATGCCGACTTAAGTACAAGAAGACTGACTCTTCCTACTGTCTATGTTTTGAACCATTCCTGTGACACTAGTTATAGATTCCGATGCTTCACTTCAGGGTTACTGTATCCTTTGGACCTTCTTATTGGCGACGAAATACAGAAATTGCATCGGAATTAAATAGAAAAGGCGCAATGCCGACTTAAGTACAAGAAGACTGGCTCTTCCTACTGTCTATGTTTTGAGCCATTCCTGTGACACTAGTTATAGATCCCGATGCTTCACCTCAGGTTAACTGTATCCCTCTGACCCTCTTATTGACGATGAAACACAGAATTCACATTGGAATTAAGTAGAAAAGGCACAATGCCGTCTTAAGTACAAGAAGACTGACTCTTCTTAGTGTCTATGCTTTGAACCATTCCTGTGACGCTAGTTACAGATTCCGATGCTTCACTTCAGGTTTACTGTATCCCTTGGACCTTCTTATTGGCGATGAAACACAGATATTGCATCGGAATTAAATACAAAAGGCAGAATGCCGACTTAAGTACAAGAAGACTGACTGCTTTTACTGACTATGTTTTGAACCATTCCTGTGATACTAGTTAGAGCTTCCGATGTTTCACTTCAGGTTTACTGTATACCACTGACCTTCTTATTGACGATGAAACGCAGTAATTGCATTGGAATTAAATTGAAAAGTGCATAATGCCGACTTAAGTACAAGAAGTCTGACTCTTGTTACTGTCTATGTTTTGAACCATTCCTGTGACACTAGTTATAGATTCCGATGCTTCACTTCTGGTTTACTGTATCCCTTGGACCTTCTTATTGACGATGAAACACAGATATTGCATCGGAATTAAATACAAAAGCCACAATGCCGACGTAAGTAAAAGAAGACGGACTCTTCTTACTGACTATGTTTTGAACCATTCCTGTGACACTAGTTAGAGATTTCGATGCTTCACTTCCGGTTTACTGTATCCCTCTGACCTTCTTATTGATGACGCAACACAGTAATTGCATCGGAATTAAATTGAAAAGGGCACAATGCCGACTTAAGTACAAGAAGACTGACTCTTCTTACTGTCTATGTTTTGAACCATTCCTGTGACACTAGTTATAGATTCAGATGCTTCACTTCAGGTATACTGTATCCCTTGGACCTTCTTATTGACGTTGAAACACCGAAATTGCATCGGAATTAAATACAAAAGTTACAATGCCGACTTCAGTACAAGAAGACTGACTCTTCCTATTGACTATGCTTTGAACCATTCCTGTGACACTAGTTATAGATTCCGATGCTTCACTTCAGGTTTACTGTATCCCTCTGACCTTCTTTTTGACGATGAATCACAGAAATTGGATCGGAAGTAAATACAAAAGGCACAATGCCGACTTAAGTACAAGAAAACTGACTCTTCTTACTGACTGTTTTGAACCATTCATGTGACACTAGTTATAGAATCCGATGCTTCACTTCAGGTTTACTGTATCCCTCTGACCTTCTTATTGACGTTGAAACACTGAAATTGCATCAGAATGAAATAGAAAAAGCACAATGCCGACTTAAGTACAAGAAGACTGACTCTTCCTTCTGACTATGATTTGAACCATTCCTGTGACACTAGATATAGATTCCGATGCTTCACTTCAGTTTTACTGTATCCCTTGGACCTTCTTAATGACGGTGAAACACTGAAATTGCATCGGAATGAAATAGAAAAAGCACAATGCCGACTTAAGTACAAGAAGACTGACTCTTCCTTCTGACTATGATTTGAACCATTCCTGTGACACTAGTTATAGATTCCGATGCTTCAGGTTTATTGTATCCCTCTTACCTTCTTATTGACGATGAAACACAGAAATTGCATCGGAATTAAATAGAAAAGGCACAATGTCGACTTAAGTACAAGACGAGTGACTCTTCTTTCTGACTATGTTTTGAACCATTCCTGTGACACTAGCTATAGTTTCCGATGCTTCACTTCAGGTTTACTGTATCCCTCTGACCTTCTTATTGACGATGAAACACAGAAATAACATCGGAATTAAATAGAAAAGGCACAATGACAAGTCACAATGCCGACATAAGTACAAGAAGACTGACTCTTCTTACTGTCTATGTTTTGAACGATTCCTGTGACGCTAGTTACAGATTCCGATGCTTCACTTCTGGTTTACTGTATCCCTTGGACCTTCTTATTGACGATGAAACACAGATATTGCATCGGAATGAAATACAAAAGCCACAATGCCGACGTAAGTACAAGAAGACGGACTCTTCTTACTGACTATGTTTTGAACCATTCCTGTGACACTAGTTAGAGATTTCGATGCTTCACGTCAGGTTTACTGTATCCCTCTGACCTTATTGGTGATGCAACACAGTAATTGCATCGGAATTAAATTGAAAAGGGCACAATGCCGACTTAAGTACAAGAAGACTGACTCTTCTTACTGTCTATGTTTTGAACCATTCCTGTGACACTAGTTATAGATTCCGATGCTTCACTTCAGGTATACTGTATCTCTTGGACCTTCTTATTGACGATGAAACACCGAAATTGCATCGGAATTAAATACAAAAGTTACAATGCCGACTTCAGTACAAGAAGACTGACTCTTCCTACTCACTATGCTTTGAACCATTCCTGTGACACTAGTTATAGATTCCGATGCTTCACTTCAGGTTTACTGTATCCCTTGGACCTTCTTATTGACGATGAAACACAGAAATTGCATCGGAAATAAATAGAAATGGCACAATGCCGACTTAAGTATAAGAAGACTGAATCTTCTTACTGTCTATGTTTTGAAACATTCCTCTGACGCCAGTTACAGATTCCGATGCTTCACTTCTGGTTTACTGTATTACTCTGACATTCTTATCGACGATGAAACACTGAAATTGCATCGGATTGAATAGAAAAAGCACAATGCCGACTTAAGTACAAGAAGACTGACTCTTCTTAGTGACTTCGATTTGAACCCTTCCTGTGACACTAGTTATAGATTCCGATGCCACACTTCAGGTTAACTGTATCCCTCTGACCTTCTTATTGACGATGAAACACAGAAATTGCATCGGAATTAAATAGAAGAGGCACAATGCCGACTTACGTACAAGAAGACTGACTCTTCTTACTGTCTATGTTTTGAACCATTCATGTGACACTAGTTATAGATTCCGATGCTTCACTTCAGGTTTACTGTATCCCTTGGACATTCTTATTGACGATGAAACACGGAAATTGCATCGGAATTAAATACAAAAGGCACAATGGCGACATAAGTACAAGATGAATCACTCTTCTTACTGACTATGATTTGAACCATTCCTGTGACACTAGTTATAGATTCCGATGCTTCACTTCAGGATTACTGTATCAATCTGACCTTCTGATTGACGATGAAACATGGAAATTGCATCGGAATTAAATACAAAAGGCACAATGCCGACTTAAGTACATGTAGACTGACTCTTCCTACTGTCTATGTTTTGAAACATTCCTGTGACACTAGTTATAGATTCCGATGCTTCATTTCAGGTTTACTGTATCCCTTGGACCTTCGTATTGACAATGAAACACAGAAATTGAATCGGAATTAAATAGAAAAGGCACAATGCTGACATAAGTACAAGAAGACTGACACTTCCTACTGCCTATGTTTTGAACCATTCCTGTGACACTAGTTACAGATTCCGAAGCTTCACTTCAGGTTTTCTGTATCCCTTGGACCTTCTTATTGACGATGAAACACAGAAATTGCATCGGAATTAAATACAAAAGGCACAATGCCGACTTAAGTACAAGAAGACAGACTCTTTTTACTGACTATGTTTTGAAACATTCCTGTGACACTAGTTAGAGATTCCGATGCTTCCCTTCAGGTTTACTGTATCCCTCTGACCATCTTATTGAGGATGAAACACAGAAATTGCATCGGAAATAAATACAACAGGCACAATGCCGACTTAAGTACAAGAAGACTGACTCTTCTTACTGACTGTGTTTGAACCATTCCTGTGACACTAGTTATAGATTCCGATGCTTCACTTCAGGTTTACTGTAACCCTTGGACCGTCTTATTGACGATGAAACACAGAAATTGCATCAGAATTAAATAGAAAAGGCACAATGCAGACTTAAATACAAGAAGACTGCTTCTTCTTAATGTCTGTGATTTGAACCATTCCTGTGACGCTAGTTAAAGTGTCCGATGCTTCACTTCAGGTTTACTGTATACCTCTGATCTTCTTATTGATGATGAAATACAGAAATTGCATCGGAATTAAATTGAAAATGCACAATGCTACTTAAGAACAAGAAGACTGACTCTTCCTACCGTCTATGTTTTGAACCGTTCCTGTGACACTACTTATAGATTCCGATGCTTAACTTCAGGTTTACTGTATCCCTTGGACGTTCTTATTGACGATGAAACACAGGAATTGCATCGAATTTAAATACAAAAGGCACAATGCCGACATAAGTACAAGAAGACTGACTCTTCCTACTGTCTATATTTTGAACCATTCCTGTGACACTAGTTATAGATTCCGATGCTACACTTCGGGTTTACTGTATCCCTCTGAACTTCTTATTGACGATGAAACACAGAAATTGCATCGGAATTAAATACAAAAGGCACAATGCCGACTTAAGTACAAGAAAACTGACTCTTCTTACTGACTGTTTTGAACCATTCATGTGACACTAGTTATAGAATCCGATGCTTCACTTCAGGTTTACTGTATCCCTCTGACCTTCTTATTGCCGTTGAAACACTGAAATTGCATCGGAGTTAAATACTAACGGCACAATGCCGACTTAAGTGCAAGAAGACTGACTCTCCTTACTGTCTATGTTTTGAACCATTCCTGTGACACTAGATATAGATTCCGATGCTTCACTTCAGTTTTACTGTATCCCTTGGACCTTCTTATTGACGATGAAACACTGAAATTGCATCGGAATGAAATATAAAAAGCACAATGCCGACTTAAGTACAAGAAGACTGACTCTTCCTTCTGACTATGATTTGAACAATTCCTGTGACACTAGTTATAGATTCCGATGCTTCACTTCAGGTTTATTGTATCCCTCTTACCTTCTTATTGACGATGAAACACAGAAATTGCATCGGAATTAAATAGAAAAGGCACAATGCCAACTTAAGTACAAGACGAGTGACTCTTCTTTCTGACTATGTTTTGAACCATTCCTGTGACACTAGCTATGGATTCCGATGCTTCACTTCAGGTTTACTGTATCCCTCTGACCTTCTTATTGACGATGAAACACAGAAATAGCATCGGAATTAAATAGAAAAGGCACAATGAAAAGGCACAATGCCGACATAAGTACAAGAAGACTGACTCTTCTTACTGTCTATGTTTTGAACGATTCCTGTGACGCTAGTTACAGATTCCGATGCTTCACTTCTGGTTTACTGTATCCCTTGGACCTTCTTATTGACGATGAAACACAGATATTGCATCGGAATTAAATACAAAAGCCACAATGCCGACGTAAGTACAAGAAGACGGACTCTTCTTACTGACTATGTTTTGAACCATTCCTGTGACACTAGTTAGAGATTTCGATGCTTCACGTCAGGTTTACTGTATCCCTCTGACCTTCTTATTGATGATGCAACACAGTAATTGCATCGGAATTAAATTGAAAAGGGCACAATGCCGACTTAAGTACAAGAAGACTGACTCTTCTTACTGTCTATGTTTTGAACCATTCCTGTGACACTAGTTATAGATTCCGATGCTTCACTTCAGGTATACTGTATCCCTTGGACCTTCTTATTGACGATGAAACACCGAAATTGCATCGGAATTAAATACAAAAGTTACAATGCCGACTTCAGTACAAGAAGACTGACTCTTCCTACTCACTATGCTTTGAACCATTCCTGTGACACTAGTTATAGATTCCGATGCTTCACTTCAGGTTTACTGTATCCCTCTGACCTTCTTATTGACGATGAAACACAGAAATTGCATCGGAATTAAATACAAAAGACACAATGCCGACTTAAGTTCATGTAGATTGACTCTTGATACTGTCTATGTTTTGAAACATTCCTGTGACCTTAGTTATAGATTCCGATGCTTCATTTCAGGTTTACTGTATCGATTGGACCTTCTTAGTGACAATGAAACACAGGAAGTGCATCGGAATTAAATAGAAAAGGCACAATGCCGACTTAAGTACAAGAAGACTGACTCTTCCTACTGTCTATGTTTTGAACCATTCCTGTGATACTAGTTATAGATTCCGATGCTTCATTTTAGGTTTACTGTATCCCTTGGATCTTCTTATTGACGATGAAACACAGATAGTGCATCGGAGTTAAATACAAAATGCACAATGCCGACTTAAGTACAAGAAGACTGACTCTTCCTACTGTCTATGTTTTGAACCATTCCTGTGACACTAGTTATAGATTCCGATGCTTCACTTCAGGTTTACTGTATCCCTCTGACCTTCTTTTTGACGATGAAACACAGAAATTGGATCGGAATTAAATACAAAAGGCACAATGCCGACTTAAGTACAAGAAGACTGACTCTTCTTATTGTCTATGTTTTGAACCATTCCTGTGACACTAGTTATAGATTCCAATGCTTCACTTCAGGGTTACTGTATCCTTTGGACCTTCTTATTGGCGACGAAATACAGAAATTGCATCGGAATTAAATAGAAAAGGCGCAATGCCGACTAAACTACAAGAAGAATGACTCTTCCTACTGTCTATGTTTTGAACCATTCCTGTGACACTAGTTATAGATTCCGATGCTTCACCTCAGGTTCACTGTATCCCTCTGACCTTCTTATTGACGATGAAACACAGAATTCGCATCGGAATTAAGTAGAAAAGGCACAATGCCGTCTTAAGTACAAGCAGACTGTCTCTTCCTAGTGTCTATGCTTTGAACCATTCCTGTGACGCTAGTTACAGATTCCGATGCTTCACTTCAGGTTTACTGTATCCCTTGGACCTTCTTATTGAGGATGAAACACAGAAATTGCATCGGAAATAAATACAGCACGCACAATGCCCACTTAAGTACAAGAAGACTGACTCTTCTTACTGTCTATGTTTTGAACCATTCCTGTGACACTAGTTAAAGATTGCGATGCTTGATTTTAGGTTTACTGTGTCCCTTGGATCTTCTTATTGACGATGAAACACAGATAGTGCATCGGAGTTAAATACAAAATGCACAATGCCGACTTAAGTACAAGAAGACTGACTCTTCCTACTGTCTATGTTTTGAACCATTCCTGTGACACTAGTTATAGATTCCGATGCTTCACTTCAGGTTTACTGTATCCCTCTGACCTTCTTTTTGACAATGAAACACAGAAATTGGATCGGAATTAAATACAAAAGGCACAATGCCGACTTAAGTACAAGAAGTCTGACGCTTCCTACTGTCTATGTTTTGAACGATTCCTGTGCCATTAGTTATAGATTCCGATGATTCACTTCAGGTTTACTGTATCCGTTGGACCTTCTTATTGGCGACGAAATACAGAAATTGCATCGGAATTAAATAGAAAAGGCACAATGCCGACTTAAGTACAAGAAGACTGACTCTTCCTACTGTCTATGATTTGAACCATTCCTGTGACACTAGTTAAAGATTGCGATGCTTCACCTCAAGTTCACTGTATCCCTCTGACCGTCTTATTGACGATGAAACACAGAAATCGCATCGGAATTAAATAGAAAAGGCACAATGCCGTCTTAAGTACACGCAGACAGACTCTTCTTAGTGTCTATGCTTTGAACCATTCCTGTGAAGCTAGTTACAGATTCCGATGCTTCACTTCAGGTTTACTGTATCCCTTGGACCTTCTTATTGACGATGAAACACACAAATTGCATCGGAATTAAATACAAAAGGCACAATGCCGACTTAAGTACAAGAAGACAGACTCTTCTTACTGACTATGTTTTGATCCATTCTTGTGACACTAGTTAGAGATTCCGATGCTTCCCTTCAGGTTTACTGTATCCTTCTGACTTCTTATTGAGGATGAAACACAGAAATTGCATCGGAAATAAATACAGCAGGCACAATGCCGACTTAAGTACAAGATGACTGACTCTTCTTACTGACTATGTTTGAACCATTCCTGTGACACTAGTTTTAGATTCCGATGCTATACTTCAGGTTTACTGTAACCCTTGGACCGTCTTATTGACGATGAAACACAGAAATTGCATCGGAATTAAATAGAAAAGGCACAATGCAGACTTAAGTACGAGAAGACTGATTGCTCTTAATGTCTATGATTTGAACCATTCCTGTGACGCTAGTTAAAGTGTCCGATTCTTCACTTCAGGTTTACTGTATACCTCTGATCTTCTTATTGATGATGAAATACAGAAATTGCATCGGAATTAAATAGAAAATGCACAATGCTATTTAAGAACAAGAAGACTGACTCTTCCTACTGTCTATGTTTTGAACCGTTCCTGTGACACTAGCTATAGATTCCGATGCTTCACTTCAGGTTTACTGTATCGCTTGGACGTTCTTATTGACGATGAAACACAGAAATTGCATCGGAATTAAATACAAAAGGCACAATGCCAATTTAAGTACAAGAAGACTGACTCTTTTTACTGACTATGTTTTGAACCATTCCTGTGATACTAGTTAGAGCTTCCGATGTTTCACTTCACGTTTACTGTATCCCTCTGACCTTCTTATTGATGACGCAACACAGTAATTGCATCGGAAATAAATTGAAAAGGGCACAATGCCAACTTAAGTACAAGAAGACTGACTCTTCTTACTGTCTATGTTTTGAACCATTCCTGTGACACTAGTTACAGATTCCGATGCTTCACTTCAGGTATACTGTATCCCTTGGACCTTCTTATTGACGATGAAACACCGAAATTGCATCGGAACTAAATACAAAAGTTACAATGCCGACTTCAGTACAAGTAGATTGACTCTTCCTACTGACTATGCCTTGAACCATTCCTGAGACACTAGTTATAGATTCCAATGCTTCACTTCAGGTTTACTGTATCCCTCGGACCTTCTTATTGACGATGAAACACAGAAATTGCATCGGAATTAATTACAAAAGGCACAATGCCGACTTAAGTTCATGTAGATAGACTCTTGATACTGTCTATGTTTTGAAACATTCCTGTGACCTTAGTTATAGATTCTGATGCTTCATTTCAGGTTTACTGTATCCCTTGGATCTTCTTAGTGACAATGAAACACAGGAAGTGCATCGGAATTAAATAGAAAATGCACAATGCAGACTTAAGTACAAGAAGACTGATTGCTCTTAATGTGTATGATTTGAACCATTTCTGTGACGCTAGTTAAAGTGTCCAATTCTTCACTTCAGGTTTACTGTATACCTCTGATTTTCTTATTGATGATGAAATACAGAAATTTCATCGGAATTAAATAGAAAATGCACAATGCTACTTAAGAACAAGAAGACTGACTCTTCCTACTGTCTATGTTTTGAACCGTTCCTGTGACACTAGCTATAGTTTCCGATGCTTCACTTCAGGTTTACTGTATCGCTTGGACGTTCTTATTGACGATGAAACACAGAAATTGCATCGGAATTAAATACAAAAGGAACAATGCCAATTTAAGTACAAGAAGACTGACTCTTCCTTCTGTCTATGTTTTGAACCATTCCTGTGAAGCTAGTTACAGATTCCGATGCTTCACTTCAGGTTTACTGTATCCCTTGGGCCTTCTTATTGACGATGAAGCACAGATATTGCATCGGAATTAAATACAAACGGCACAATGCCGACGTAAGTACGAGAAGACTGACTCTTCTTACTGACTATGTTTTGAACCATTCCTGTGAAACTAGTTAGAGATTCCGATGCTTCACTTCAGGTCTACGGTATCCCTGTCCCCTTCATATTGACGATGCAACACAGTAATTACATCGGAATAAAATTGAAAAGGGCACAATGCCGACATAAGTACAAGAAGACTGACTCTTCCTACTGTCTAAGCTTTGAACCATTCCTGTGACACTAGTTATAGATTACGATGTTTCACTTCAGGTTAACTGTATCCCTTGGACCTTCTTATTGAAGATGAAACACAGAAATTGGATCGGAATTAAATACAAAAGGCACTATGCCGACTTAAGTACAAGAAGACTGAATCTTCCTACTGTCTATGTTTTGAACCATTCCTGTGACACTTGTTATAGATTCCGATGCTACACTTCAGGTTTACTATATCCCTCTGACCTTCGTATTGACGATGAAACACAGAAATTGCATCGGAATTGAATACAAAAGGCACAATGCCGACTTAAGTACAAGAAAACTGACTCTTCTTACTGACTGTTTTGAACCATTCATGTGACACTAGTTATAGATTCCGATGCTTCACTTCAGGTTTACTGTATCCCTCTGACCTTCTTAATGACGTTGAAACACTGAAATTGCATCGGAGTTAAATACAAATGGCACAATGCCGACTTAAGTACAAGAAGACTGACTCTGCTTACTGTCTATGATTTGAACCATTCCTGTGACACTAGATATAGATTCCGATGCTTAACTTCAGGTTTACTGTATACCTTGGATCTTCTTATTGACGATGAAACACAGAAATAGCATCGGAATTAAATACAAAAGGCACAGTGCCGACTTAAGCACAAGAAGACTGACTCTTATTACTGACAATGCTTTGAACCATTCCTAAGACGATAGTTACAGATTCCGATGCTTTACTTCAGGTTTACTGTACCCCTTGGACCTTCTTATTGACGATGAAACACAGATATTGAATCGGAATTAAAAACAAAAGGCACAATGCCGACTTAAGTACAAGAAGACTGACTCTTTTTACTGACTATGTTTTGAACCATTCCTGTGATACTAGTTAGAGCTTCCGATGTTTCACTTCAGGTTCCCTGTATCCCTCTCACCTACTTATTGATGACGCAACACAGTAATTGCATCGGAATTAAATTGAAAAGGGCACAATGCCGACATAAGTACAAGAAGACTGACTCTTCTTACTGTCTATGTTTTGAACCATTCCTGTGACACTAGTTACAGATTCCGATGCTTCACTTCAGGTATACTGTATCCCTTGGACCTTCTTATTGACGATGAAACACCGAAATTGCATCGGAACTAAATACAAAAGTTACAATGCCGACTTCAGTACAAGTAGACTGACTCTTCCTACTGACTATGCCTTGAACCATTCCTGTGACACTAGTTATAGATTCCGATGCTTCACTTCAGGTTTACTGTATCCCTCGGACCTTCTTATTGACGATGAAACACAGAAATTGCATCGGAATTAAATACAAAAGGCACAATGCCGACTAAAGTTCATGTAGATTGACTCTTGATACTGTCTATGTTTTGAAACATTCCTGTGACCTTAGTTATAGATTCAGATGCTTCATTTCAGGTTTACTGTATCCCTTGGACCTTCTTAGTGACAATAAAACACAGGAAGTGCATCGGAATTAAATAGAAGGACACAATGCCGACTTAAGTACAGGAAGACTGACTCTTCCTACTGGCTATGTTTTGAACCATTCCTGTGATACTAGTTATAGATTCCGATGCTTCATTTTAGGCTTACTGTATCCCTTGGATCTTCTTATTGACGATGAAACACAGATAGCGCATCGGAGTTAAATACAAAATGCACAATGCCGACTTAACTTCAAGAAGACTGACTCTTCCTACTGTCTATGTTTTGAATCATTCCTGTGACACTAGTTATAGATTCCGATGCTTCACTTCAGGTTTACTGTATCCCTCTGACCTTCTTTTTGACGATGAAACACAGAAATTGGATCGGAAGTAAATACAAAAGGCACAATGCCGACTTAAGTACAAGAAGACTGACTCTTCTTACTGTCTATGTTTTGAACCAGTCCTGTGACACTAGTTATAGATTCCAATGCTTCACTTCAGGGTTACTGTATCCTTTGGACCTTCTTATTGGCGACGAAATACAGAAATTGCATCGGAATTAAATAGAAAAGTCGCAATGCCGACCTAACTACAAGAAGACTGACTCTTCCTACTGTCTATGTTTTGAACCATTCCTGTGACACTAGTTATAGATTCCGATGCTTCACCTCAGGTTCACTGTATCCCTCTGACCCTCTTATTGACGATGAAACACAGAATTCGCATCGGAATTAAGTAGAAAAGGCACAATGCCGTCTTAAGTACAAACAGACTGACTCTTGTTAGTGTCTATGCTTTGAACCATTCCTGTGACGCTAGTTACAGATTCCAATGCTTCACTTCAGGTTTACTGTATGCCTTGGACCTTCTTATTGAGGATGAAACACAGAAATTGCATCGGAATTAAATACAAAAGTCACAGTGCCGACTTAAGTACAAGAAGACTGACTCTTATTACTGACTATGCTTTGAACCATTCCTAAGACGATAGTTACAATTCCGATGCTTTACTTCAGGTTTACTGTATCCCTTGGACCTTCTTATTGACGATGAAACATAGATATTGCATCGGAATTAAATACAAAAGGCACAATGCCGACTTAAGTACAAGAAGACTGACTCTTTTTACTGACTATGTTTTGAACGAATTCCTGTGACACTAGTTAGAGCTTCCGATGTTTCACTTCAGGTTTACTGTATCCCTCTGACCTTCTTATTGACGATGAAACGCAGTAATTGCATCGGAATTAAATTGAAAAGTGCATAATGCCGACTTAAGTACAAGAAGTCTGACGCTTCCTACTGTCTATGTTTTGAACGATTCCTGTGCCATTAGTAATAGATTCCAATGCTTCACTTCAGGTTTACTGTATCGGTTGGACCTTCTTATTTGCGACGAAATACAGAAATTGCATCGGAATTAAATAGAAAAGGCACAATGCCGACTTAAGTACAAGAAGACTGACTCTTCCTACTGTCAATGTTTTGAACCATTCCTGTGACACTAGTTATAGATTGCGATGCTTCACCTCAGGTTCACTGTATCCCTCTGACCGTCTTATTGACGATGAAACACAGAAATCGCATCGCAATTAAATAGAAAAGGCAGAATGCCGTCTTAAGTACACGCAGACTGACTCTTCTTAGTGTCTATGCTTTGAACCATTCCTGTGAAGCTAGTTACAGATTCCGATGCTTCACTTCAGGTTTACTGTATCCCTTGGACCTTCTTATTGACGATGAAACATAGAAATTGCATCGGAATTAAATACAACAGGCACAATGCCGACTTAAGTACAAGAAGACAGACTCTTCTTACTGGCTATGTTTTGAACCATTCCTGTGACACTAGTTAGAGATTCCGATGTTTCCCTTCAGGTTTACTGTATCGGTCTGACCTTCTTATTGAGGATGAAACACAGAAATTGCATCGGAATTAAATACAAAATGCACAATGCCGACTTAAGTACAAGAAGACTGACTCTTCCTACTGTCTATGTTTTGAATCATTCCTGTGACACTAGTTATAGATTCCGATGCTTCACTTCAGGTTTACTGTATCCCTCTGACCTTCTTTTTGACGATGAAACACAGAAATTGGATCGGAAGTAAATACAAAAGGCACAATGCCGACTTAAGCACAAGAAGACTGACTCTTCTTACTGTCTATGTTTTGAACCAGTCCTGTGACACTAGTTATAGATTCCAATGCTTCACTTCAGGGTTACTGTATCCTTTGGACCTTCTTATTGGCGACGAAATACAGAAATTGCATCGGAATTAAATAGAAAAGTCGCAATGCCGACCTAACTACAAGAAGACTCACTCTTCCTACTGTCTATGTTTTGAACCATTCCTGTGACACTAGTTATAGATTCCGATGCTTCACCTCAGGTTCACTGTATCCCTCTGACCCTCTTATTGACGATGAAACACAGAATTCGCATCGGAATTAAGTAGAAAAGGCACAATGACGACTTAAGTACAAACAGACTGACTCTTCTTAGTGTCTATGCTTTGAACCATTCCTGTGACGCTAGTTACAGATTCCGATGCTTCACTTCAGGTTTACTGTATCCCTTGGACCTTCTTATTGAGGATGAAACACAGAAATTGCTTTGGAATTAAATACAAAAGTCACAGTGCCGACTTAAGTACAAGAAGACTGACTCTTATTACTGACTATGCTTTGAACCATTCCTAAGACGATAGTTACAGATTCCGATGCTTTACTTCAGGTTTACTGTATCCCTTGGACCTTCTTATTGACGATGAAACATAGATATTGCATCGGAATTAAATACAAAAGGCACAATGCCGACTTAAGTACAAGAAGACTGACTCTTTTTACTGACTATGTTTTGAACGAATTCCTGTGACACTAGTTAGAGCTTCCGATGTTTCACTTCAGGTTTACTGTATCCCTCTGACCTTCTTATATACGATGAAACGCAGTAATTTCGTCGGAATTAAATTGAAAAGTGCATAATGCCGACTTAAGTACACGAAGTCTGACGCTTCCTATTGTCTATGTTTTGAACGATTCCTGTGCCATTAGTAATAGATTCCGATGCTTCACTTCAGGTTTACTGTATCGGTTGGACCTTCTTATTTGCGACGAAATACAGAAATTGCATCGGAATTAAATAGAAAAGGCACAATGCCGACTTAAGTACAAGAAGACTGACTCTTCCTACTGTCAATGTTTTGAACCATTCCTGTGACACTAGTTATAGATTGCGATGCTTCACCTCAGGTTCACTGTATCCCTCTGACCGTCTTATTGACAATGAAACACAGAAATCGCATCGCAATTAAATAGAAAAGGCAGAATGCCGTCTTAAGTACACGCAGACTGACTCTTCTTAGTGTCTATGCTTTGAACCATTCCTGTGAAGCTAGTTACAGATTCCGATGCTTCACTTCAGGTTTACTGTATCCCTTGGACCTTGTTATTGACGATGAAACACAGAAATTGCATCGGAATTAAATACAACAGGCACTATGCCGACTTAAGTACAAGAAGACTGACTCTTCCTACTGTCAATGTTTTGAACCATTCCTGTGACACTAGTTATAGATTCCGATGCTTCACTTCAGGTTTACTGTATCCCTCTGACCTTCTTTTTGACGATGAAACACAGAAATTGGATCGGAATTAAATTCAAAACGCACAATGCCGACTTAAGTACAAGAAGACTGACTCTTCCTACTGTCTATGTTTTGAACCATTCCTGTGACACTAGTTATAGATTCCGATGCTTCACTTCAGGGTTACTGTATCCTTTGGACCTTCTTATTGGCGACGAAATACAGAAATTGCATCGGAATTAAATAGAAAAGGCGCAATGCCGACTTAAGTACAAGAAGACTGGCTCTTCCTACTGTCTATGTTTTGAGCCATTCCTGTGACACTAGTTATAGATCCCGATGCTTCACCTCAGGTTAACTGTATCCCTCTGACCCTCTTATTGACGATGAAACACAGAATTCACATTGGAATTAAGTAGAAAAGGCACAATGCCGTCTTAAGTACAAGAAGACTGACTCTTCTTAGTGTCTATGCTTTGAACCATTCCTGTGACGCTAGTTACAGATTCCGATGCTTCACTTCAGGTTTACTGTATCCCTTGGACCTTCTTATTGGCGATGAAACACAGATATTGCATCGGAATTAAATACAAAAGGCAGAATGCCGACTTAAGTACAAGAAGACTGACTGTTTTTACTGACTATGTTTTGAACCATTCCTGTGATACTAGTTAGAGCTTCCGATGTTTCACTTCAGGTTTACTGTATACCTCTGACCTTCTTATTGACGATGAAACGCAGTAATTGCATTGGAATTAAATTGAAAAGTGCATAATGCCGACTTAAGTACAAGAAGTCTGACTCTTGTTACTGTCTATGTTTTGAACCATTCCTGTGACACTAGTTATAGATTCCGATGCTTCACTTCTGGTTTACTGTATCCCTTGGACCTTCTTATTGACGATGAAACACAGATATTGCATCGGAATTAAATACAAAAGCCACAATGCCGACGTAAGTAAAAGAAGACGGACTCTTCTTACTGACTATGTTTTGAACCATTCCTGTGACACTAGTTAGAGACTTCGATGCTTCACTTCCGGTTTACTGTATCCCTCTGACCTTCTTATTGATGACGCAACACAGTAATTGCATCGGAATTAAATTGAAAAGGGCACAATGCCGACTTAAGTACAAGAAGACTGACACTTCTTACTGTCTATGTTTTGAACCATTCCTGTGACACTAGTTATAGATTCAGATGCTTCACTTCAGGTATACTGTATCCCTTGGACCTTCTTATTGACGTTGAAACACCGAAATTGCATCGGAATTAAATACAAAAGTTACAATGCCGACTTCAGTACAAGAAGACTGACTCTTCCTATTGACTATGCTTTGAACCATTCCTGTGACACTAGTTATAGATTCCGATGCTTCACTTCAGGTTTACTGTATCCCTCTGACCTTCTTTTTGACGATGAATCACAGAAATTGGATCGGAAGTAAATACAAAAGGCACAATGCCGACTTGAGTACAAGAAGACTGACTCTTCTTACTGTCTATGTTTTGAACCAGTCCTGTGACACTAGTTATAGATTCCAATGCTTCACTTCAGGGTTACTGTATCCTTTGGACCTTCTTATTGGCGACGAAATACAGAAATTGCATCGGAATTAAATAGAAAAGGCGCAATGCCGACTAAACTACGAGAAGACTGACTCTTCCTACTGTCTATTTTTTGAACCATTCCTGTGACACTAGTTATAAATTCCGGTGCTTCACCTCAGGTTCACTGTATCCATCTGACCCTCTTATTGACGATGAAACACAGAATTCGCATCGGAATTAAGTAGAAAAGGCACAATGCCGTCTTAAGTACAAGCAGACTGACTCTTCTTAGTGTCTATGCTTTGAACCATTCCTGTGACGCTAGTTACAGATTCCTATGCTTCACTTCAGGTTCACTGTATCCGTTGGACCTTCTTATTGAGGATGAAACACAGAAATTGCATCGGAATTAAATACAAAAGTCACAGTGCCGACTTAAGTACAAGAAGACTGACTCTTATTACTGACTATGCTTTGAACCATTCCTAAGACGATAGTTACAGATTCCGATGCTTTACTTCAGGTTTACTGTATCCCTTGGACCTTCTTATTGAGGATGAAACATAGATATTGCATCGGAATTAAATACAAAAGGCACAATGCCGACTTAAGTACAAGAAGACTGACTCTTTTTACTGACTATGTTTTGAACCATTCCTGTGACACTAGTTAGAGCTTCCGATGTTTCACTTCAGGTTTACTGTATCCCTCAGACCTTCTTATTGACGATGAAACGCAGTAATTGCATCGGAATTAAATTGAAAAGTGCATAATGCCGACTTAAGTACAAGAAGTCTGACGCTTCCTACTGTCTATAATTTGAACGATTCCTGTGCCATTAGTTATAGATTCCGATGCTTCACTTCAGGTTTACTGTATCCGTTGGACCTTCTTATTGGCGACGAAATACAGAAATTGCATCGGAATTAAATAGAAAAGGCACAATGCCGACTTAAGTAGAAGAAGACTGACTCTTCCTACTGTCGATGTTTTGAACCATTCCTGTGACACTAGTTATAGATTGCGATGCTTCACCTCAGGTTTACTGTATCCCTCTGACCGTCTTATTGACGATGAAACACAGAAATCGCATCGCAATTAACTAGAAAAGGCAGAATGCCGTCTTAAGTACACGCAGACTGACTCTTCTTAGTGTCTATGCTTTGAACCATTCCTGTGAAGCTAGTTACAGATTCCGACGCTTCACTTCAGGTTTACTGTATCCCTTGGACCTTGTTATTGACGATGAAACAGAGAAATTGCATCGGAATTAAATACAACAGGCACAATGCCGACTAAAGTACAAGAAGACAGACTCTTCTTACTGGCTGTGTTTTGAACCATTCCTGTGACACTATTTAGAGATTCCGATGTTTCCCTTCAGGTTTACTGTATCCCTCTGACCTTCTTATTGAGGATGAAACACAGATATTGTATCGGAAACAAATACAGCACGCACAATGCCGACTTAAGTACAAGAAGACTGACTCTTCTTACTGTCTATGTTTAGAACCATTCCTGTGAAGCTAGTTACAGATTCCGATGCTTCACTTCAGGTTTACTATATCCCTTGGACCTTCTTATTGACGATGAAACACAGAAATTGCATCGAAATTAAATACAAAACGCACAATGCCGACTTAAGTACAAGAAGACTGACTCTTCCTACTGTCTATGTTTTGAACCATTCCTGTGACACTAGTTATGGATTCCGATGCTTCACCTCAGGTTCACTGTATCCCTCTGACCCTCTTATTGACGATGAAACACAGAATTCGCATCGGAATTAAGTAGAAAAGGCACAATGCCGTTTTAAGTACAAGCAGACTGACTCTTCTTAGTGTCTATGCTTTGAACCATTCCTGTGACGCTAGTTACAGATTCCGATGCCTCACTTCAGGTTTACTGTATCCCTTGGACCTTCTTATTGAGGATGAAACACAGAAATTGCATCGGAATTAAATACAAAAGTCACAGTGCCGACTTAAGTACAAGAAGACTGACTCTTATTACTGACTATGCTTTGAACCATTCCTATGACGATAGTTACAGATTCCGATGCTTTACTTCAGGTTTACTGTATCCCTTGGACCTTCTTATTGACGATGAAACATAGATATTGCATCGGAATTGAATACAAAAGTCACAATGCCGACTTAAGTACAAGAAGACTGACTCTTTTTACTGACTATGTTATGAACCATTCCTGTGACACTAGTTAGAGCTTCCGATGTTTCACTTCAGGTTTACTGTATCCCTCTGACCTTCTTATTGACGATGAAACGCAGTAATTGCATCGGAATTAAATTGAAAAGTGCATAATGCCGACTTAAGTACAAGAAGTCTGACGCTTCCTACTGTCTATGTTTTGAACGATTCCTGTGCCATTAGTTATAGATTCCGATGCTTCACTTCAGGTTTACTGTATCCGTTGGACCTTCTTATTGGCGACGAAATACAGAAATTGCATCGGAATTAAATAGAAAAGGCACAATGCCGACTTAAGCACAAGAAGACTGACTCTTCCTACTGTCGATGTTTTGAACCATTCCTGTGACACTAGTTATAGATTGGGATGCTTCACCTCAAGTTCACTGTATCCCTCTGACCGTCTTATTGACGATGAAACACAGAAATCGCATCGGAATTAAATAGAAAAGGCACAATGCCGTCTTAAGTACACGCAGACAGACCCTTCTTAGTGTGTATGCTTTGAACCATTCCTGTGAAGCTAGTTACAGATTCCGATGCTTCACTTCAGGTTTCCTGTAACCCTTGGACCTTCTTATTGACGATGAAACACAGAAATTGCATCGGAATTAAATTCAAAACGCACAATGCCGACTTAAGTACAAGAAGACTGACTCTTCCTACTGTCTATGTTTTGAACCATTCCTGTGACACTAGTTATAGATTCCGATGCTTCACTTCAGGGTTACTGTATCCTTTGGACCTTCTTATTGGCGACGAAATACAGAAATTGCATCGGAATTAAATAGAAAAGGCGCAATGCCGACTTAAGTACAAGAAGACAGGCTCTTCCTACTGTCTATGTTTTGAGCCACTCCTGTGACACTAGTTATAGATCCCGATGCTTCACCTCAGGTTAACTGTATCCCTCTGACCCTCTTATTGACGATGAAACACAGAATTCACATTGGAATTAAGTAGAAAAGGCACAATGCCGTCTTAAGTACAAGAAGACTGACTCTTCTTAGTGTCTATGCTTTGAACCATTCCTGTGACGCTAGTTACAGATTCCGATGCTTCACTTCAGGTTTACTGTATCCCTTGGACCTTCTTATTGGCGATGAAACACAGATATTGCATCGGAATGAAATACAAAAGGCACAATGCCGACTTAAGTACAAGAAGACTGACTGTTTTTACTGACTATGTTTTGAACCATTCCTGTGATACTAGTTAGAGCTTCCGATGTTTCACTTCAGGTTTACTGTATACCTCTGACCTTCTTATTGACGATGAAACGCAGTAATTGCATTGGAATTAAATTGAAAAGTGCATAATGCCGACTTAAGTACAAGAAGTCTGACTCTTCTTACTGTCTATGTTTTGAACCATTCCTGTGACACTAGTTATAGATTCCGATGCTTCACTTCTGGTTTACTGTATCCCTTGGACCTTCTTATTGACGATGAAACACAGATATTGCATCGGAATTAAATACAAAAGCCACAATGCCGACGTAAGTAAAAGAAGACGGACTCTTCTTACTGACTATGTTTTGAACCATTCCTGTGACACTAGTTAGAGATTTCGATGCTTCACTTCCGGTTTACTGTATCCCTCTGACCTTCTTATTGATGACGCAACACAGTAATTGCATCGGAATTAAATTGAAAAGGGCACAATGCCGACTTAAGTACAAGAAGACTGACTCTTCTTACTGTCTATGTTTTGAACCATTCCTGTGACACTAGTTATAGATTCAGATGCTTCACTTCAGGTATACTGTATCCCTTGGACCTTCTTATTGACGTTGAAACACCGAAATTGCATCGGAATTAAATACAAAAGTTACAATGCCGACTTCAGTACAAGAAGACTGACTCTTCCTATTGACTATGCTTTGAACCATTCCTGTGACACTAGTTATAGATTCCGATGCTTCACTTCAGGTTTACTGTATCCCTCTGACCTTCTTTTTGACGATGAATCACAGAAATTGGATCGGAAGTAAATACAAAAGGCACAATGCCGACTTGAGTACAAGAAGACTGACTCTTCTTACTGTCTATGTTTTGAACCAGTCCTGTGACACTAGTTATAGATTCCAATGCTTCACTTCAGGGTTACTGTATCCTTTGGACCTTCTTATTGGCGACGAAATACAGAAATTGCATCGGAATTAAATAGAAAAGGCGCAATGCCGACTAAACTACGAGAAGACTGACTCTTCCTACTGTCTATGTTTTGAACCATTCCTGTGACGCTAGTTATAGATTCCGATGCTTCACCTCAGGTTCACTGTATCCATCTGAGCCTCTTATTGACGATGAAACACAGAATTCGCATCGGAATTAAGTAGAAAAGGCACAATGCCGTCTTAAGTACAAGCAGACTGACTCTTCTTAGTGTCTATGCTTTGAACCATTCCTGTGACGCTAGTTACAGATTCCTATGCTTCACTTCAGGTTTACTGTATCCGTTGGACCTTCTTATTGAGGATGAAACACAGAAATTGCATCGGAATTAAATACAAAAGTCACTGTGCCGACTTAAGTACAAGAAGACTGACTCTTATTACTGACTATGCTTTGAACCATTCCTAAGACGATAGTTACAGATTCCGATGCTTTACTTCAGGTTTACTGTATCCCTTGGACCTTCTTATTGACGATGAAACATAGATATTGCATCGGAATTAAATACAAAAGGCACAATGCCGTCTTAAGTACAAGAAGACTGACTCTTTTTACTGACTATGTTTTTAACCATTCCTGTGACACTAGTTAGAGCTTCCGATGTTTCACTTCAGGTTTACTGTATCCCTCTGACCTTCTTATTGACGATGAAACGCAGTAATTGCATCGGAATTAAATTGAAAAGTGCATAATGCCGACTTAAGTACAAGAAGTCTGACGCTTCCTACTGTCTATAATTTGAACGATTCCTGTGCCATTAGTTATAGATTCCGATGCTTCACTTCAGGTTTACTGTATCCGTTGGACCTTCTTATTGGCGACGAAATACAGAAATTGCATCGGAATTAAATAGAAAAGGCACAATGCCGACTTAAGTAGAAGAAGACTGACTCTTCCTACTGTCGATGTTTTGAACCATTCCTGTGACACTAGTTATAGATTGAGATGCTTCACCTCAAGTTCACTGTATCCCTCTGACATGTCTTATTGACGATGAAACACAGAAATCGCATCGGAATTAAATAGAAAAGGCACAATGCCGTCTTAAGTACACGCAGACAGACTCTTCTTAGTGTCTATGCTTTGAACCATTCCTGTGAAGCTAGTTACAGATTCCGATGCTTCACTTTAGGTTTCCTGTAACCCTTGGACCTTCTTATTGACGATGAAACACAGAGATTGCATCGGAATTAAATACAAATGGCACAATGCCGACTTAAGTACAAGAAGACTGACTCTTCTTACTGACTATGTTTGAACCATTCCTGTGACACTAGTTATAGATTCCGATGCTTCACTTCAGGTTTACTGTAACCCTTGGACCGTCTTATTGACGATGAAACACAGAAATTGGATCGGAATTAAATAGAAAAGGCACAATGCAGACTTAAGTACAAGAAGACTGATTCTTCTTAATGTCTATGATTTGAACCATTCCTGTGACGCTAATTAAAATGTTCAATGCTTCACTTCAGGTTTACAGTATACCTCTGATCTTCTTATTGATGATGAAATACAGAAATTGCATCGGAATTAAATAGAAAATGCACAATGCTACTTATGAACAAGAAGACTGACTCTTCCTACTGTCTATGTTTTGAACCGTTCCAGTGACACTAGTTATAGATTCCGATGCTTCACTTCAGGTTTACTGTATCCCTTGGACGTTCTTATTGACGATGAAACACAGAAATTGCATCGGAATTAAATACAAAAGGCACAATGCCAATTTAAGTACAAGAAGACTGACTCTTCCTTCTGTCTATGTTTTGAACCATTCCTGTGAAGCTAGTTACAGATTCCGATGCTTCACTTCAGGTTTACTGTATCCCTTGGGCCCTCTTATAGACGATGAAGCACAGATATTGCATCGGAATTAAATACAAACGGCACAATGCCGACGTAAGTACGAGAAGACTGACTCTTCTTACTGACTATGTTTTGAACCATTCCTGTGCCACTAGTTACAGATTCCGATGCTTCACTTCAGGTCTACGGTATCCCTCTGCCCTTCTTATTGACGATGCAACACAGTAATTACATCGGAATTAAATTGAAAAGGGCACAATGCCGACTTAAGTACAAGAAGACTGACTCTTCCTACTGTCTATGCTTTGAACCATTCCCATGACACTAGTTATAGATTCTAATGCTTCACTTCAGGTTAACTGTATCCCTTGGACCTTCTTATTGAAGATGAAACACGGAATTTGGATCGGAATAAAATACAAAAGGCACTATGCCGACTTAAGTACAAGAAGACTGACTCTTCCTACTGTCTATGTTTTGAACCATTCCTGTGACACTAGTTATAGATTCCGATGCTACACTTCAGGTTTACTGTTTCCCTCTGACCTTCTTATTTACGATGAAACACAGAAATTGCATCGGAATTAAATACAAAAGGCACAATGCCGACTTAAGTACAAGAAAACTGACTCTTCTTACTGACTGTTTTGAACCATTCATGTGACACTAGTTATATATTCCGATGCTTCACTTCAGGTTTACTGTATCCCTCTGACCTTCTTATTGACGTTGAAACACTGAAATTGCATCGGAGTTAAATACAAATGGCACAATGATGACTTAAGTACAAGAAGACTGACTCACCTTACTGTCTATGTTTTGAACCATTCCTGTGACACTAGATATAGATTCCGATGCTTCACTTCAGGTTTACTGTATCCCTTGGACCTTCTTATTGACGATGAAACACTGAAATTGCATCGGAATTAAATAGAAAAGTCACAATGCCGTCTTAAGTACAAGAAGACTGACTCTTCTTACTGTCTATGATTTGAACCATTCCTCTGACGCAAGTTACAGATTCCGATGCTTCACTTCAGGTTGACTGTAACCCTCTGACATTCTTATTCACGATGAAACACTGAAATTGCATCGGAATGAAATAGAAAAAGCACAATGCCGACTTAAGTACAAGAAGACTGACTCTTCTTACTGACTATGATTTGAACCATTCCTGTGACACTAGTTATAGATTCCGATGCATCACTTCAGGTTTACTGTATCCCTCTTACCTTCTTATTGACGATGAAAGACAGAAATTGCATCGGAATTAAATATAAAAGCACAATGCCGACTTAAGTACAAGAAGACTGACTCTTCTTACTGTCAATGGTTTGAACCATTCCTGTGACACTAGTTATAGAATCCGATGCTTCACTTCAGGTTTACTGTATCCCTTGGACCTTCTTATTGCCGATGAAGCACCGAAATTGCATCGGAATTAAATACAAAAGTCACAATGCCGACTTCAGTACAAGAAGACTGACTCTTCCTACTGACTATGCTTTGACCCATTCCTGTGACACTAGTTATAGATTCCGATGCTTCACTTCAGGTTTACTGTATCCCTCTGACCTTCTTATTGACGATGAAACACAGAAATTGCATCGGAATTAAATACAAAAGGCACAATGCCGACTTCAGTTCATGTAGATTGACTCTTCATACTGTCTATGTTTTCAAACATTCCTGTGACCTTAGTTATAGATTCCGATGCTTCATTTCTGGTTTACTGTATCCCTTGGACCTTCTTATTGACGATGAAACACAGAATTCGCATCGGAATTAAGTACAAAAGGCACAATGCCGTCTTAAGTACAAACAGACTGACTCTTCTTAGTGTCTATGCTTCGAACCATTCCTGTGAAGCTAGTTACAGATTCCGATGCTTCACTTCAGGTTTACTGTATCCCTTGGACCTTGTTATTGACGATGAAACGCAGTAATTGCATCGGAATTAAATTGAAAAGTGCATAATGCCGACTTAAGTAAAAGAAGTCTGACGCTTCCTACTGTCTATGTTTTGAACGATTCCTGTGCCATTAGTTATAGATTCCGATGCTTCACTTCAGGTTTACTGTATCCGTTGGACCTTCTTATTGGCGACGAAATACAGAAATTGCATCGGAATTAAATAGAAATGGCATAATGCCGACTTAAGTACAAGAAGACTGACTCTTCCTACTGTCGATGTTTTGAACCATTCCTGTGACACTAGTTATAGATTGGGATGCTTCACCTCAAGTTCACTGTATCCCTCTGACCGTCTTATTGACGATGAAACACAGAAATCGCATCGGAATTAAATAGAAAAGGCACAATGCCGTCTTAAGTACACGCAGACAGACCCTTCTTAGTGTGTATGCTTTGAACCATTCCTGTGAAGCTAGTTACAGATTCCGATGCTTCACTTCAGGTTTCCTGTAACCCTTGGACCTTCTTATTGACGATGAAACACAGAAATTGCATCGGAATTAAATACAAAACGCACAATGCCGACTTAAGTACAAGAAGACTGACTCTTCCTACTGTCTATGTTTTGAACCATTTCTGTGACACTAGTTATAGATTCCGATGCTTCACTTCAGGGTTACTGTATCCTTTGGACCTTCTTATTGGCGACGAAATACAGAAATTGCATCGGAATTAAATAGAAAAGGCGCAATGCCGACTTAAGTACAAGAAGACTGGCTCTTCCTGCTGTCTATGTTTTGAGCCATTCCTGTGACACTAGTTATAGATCCCGATGCTTCACCTCAGGTTAACTGTATCCCTCTGACCCTCTTATTGACGATGAAACACAGAATTCACATTGGAATTAAGTAGAAAAGGCACAATGCCGTCTTAAGTACAAGAAGACTGACTCTTCTTAGTGTCTATGCTTTGAACCATTCCTGTGACGCTAGTTACAGATTCCGATGCTTCACGTCAGGTTTACTGTATCCCTTCGACCTTCTTATTGGCGATGAAACACAGATATTGCATCGGAATGAAATACAAAAGGCACAATGCCGACTTAAGTACAAGAAGACTGACTGTTTTTACTGACTATGTTTTGAACCATTCCTGTGAAACTAGTTAGAGCTTCCGATGTTTCACTTCAGGTTTACTGTATACCTCTGACCTTCTTATTGACGATGAAACGCAGTAATTGCATTGGAATTAAATTGAAAAGTGCATAATGCCGACTTAAGTACAAGAAGTCTGACTCTTCTTACTGTCTATGTTTTGAACCATTCCTGTGACACTAGTTATAGATTCCGATGCTTCACTTCTGGTTTACTGTATCCCTTGGACCTTCTTATTGACGATGAAACACAGATATTGCATCGGAATTAAATACAAAAGCCACAATGCCGACGTAAGTAAAAGAAGACGGACTCTTCTTACTGACTATGTTTTGAACCATTCCTGTGACACTAGTTAGAGATTTCGATGCTTCACTTCCGGTTTACTGTATCCCTCTGACCTTCTTATTGATGACGCAACACAGTAATTGCATCGGAATTAAATTGAAAAGGGCACAATGCCGACTTAAGTACAAGAAGACTGACTCTTCTTACTGTCTATGTTTTGAACCATTCCTGTGACACTAGTTATAGATTCAGATGCTTCACTTCAGGTATACTGTATCCCTTGGACCTTCTTATTGACGTTGAAACACCGAAATTGCATCGGAATTAAATACAAAAGTTACAATGCCGACTTCAGTACAAGAAGACTAACTCTTCCTATTGACTATGCTTTGAACCATTCCTGTGACACTAGTTATAGATTCCGATGCTTCACTTCAGGTTTACTGTATCCCTCTGACCTTCTTTTTGACGATGAATCACAGAAATTGGATCGGAAGTAAATACAAAAGGCACAATGCCGACTTGAGTACAAGAAGACTGACTCTTCTTACTGTCTATGTTTTGAACCAGTCCTGTGACACTAGTTACAGATTCCAATGCTTCACTTCAGGGTTACTGTATCCTTTGGACCTTCTTATCGGCGACGAAATACAGAAATTGCATCGGAATTAAATAGAAAAGGCGCAATGCCGACTAAACTACGAGAAGACTGACTCTTCCTACTGTCTATGTTTTGAACCATTCCTGTGACACTAGTTATAGATTCCGATGCTTCACCTCAGGTTCACTGTATCCATCTGAGCCTCTTAATGACGATGAAACACAGAATTCGCATCGGAATTAAGTAGAAAAGGCACAATGCCGTCTTAAGTACAAGCAGACTGACTCTTCTTAGTGTCTATGCTTTGAACCATTCCTGTGACGCTAGTTACAGATTCCCATGCTTCACTTCAGGTTTACTGTATCCGTTGGACCTTCTTATTGAGGATGAAACACAGAAATTGCATCGGAATTAAATACAAAAGTCACAGTGCCGTCTTAAGTACAAGAAGACTGACTCTTATTACTGACTATGCTTTGAACCATTCCTAAGACGATAGTTACAGATTCCGATGCTTTACTTCAGGTTTACTGTATCCCTTGGACCTTCTTATTGACGATGAAACATAGATATTGCATCGGAATTAAATACAAAAGGCACAATGCCGACTTAAGTACAAGAAGACTGACTCTTTTTACTGACTATGTTTTTAACCATTCCTGTGACACTAGTTAGAGCTTCCGATGTTTCACTTCAGGTTTACTGTATCCCTCTGACCTTCTTATTGACGATGAAACGCAGTAATTGCATCGGAATTAAATTGAAAAGTGCATAATGCCGACTTGAGTACAAGAAGTCTGACGCTTCCTACTGTCTATAATTTGAACGATTCCTGTGCCATTAGTTATAGATTCCGATGCTTCACTTCAGGTTTACTGTATCCGTTGGACCTTCTTATTGGCGACGAAATACAGAAATTGCATCGGAATTAAATAGAAAAGGCACAATGCCGACTTAAGTAGAAGAAGACTGACTCTTCCTACTGTCGATGTTTTGAACCATTCCTGTGACACTAGTTATAGATTGAGATGCTTCACCTCAAGTTCACTGTATCCCTCTGACCGTCTTATTGACGATGAAACACAGAAATCGCATCGGAATTAAATAGAAAAGGCACAATGCCGTCTTAAGTACACGCAGACAGACTCTTCTTAGTGTCTATGCTTTGAACCATTCCTGTGAAGCTAGTTACAGATTCCGATGCTTCACTTTAGGTTTCCTGTAACCCTTGGACCTTCTTATTGACGATGAAACACAGAAATTGCATCGGAATTAAATACAAATGGCACAATGCCGACTTAAGTACAAGAAGACTGACTCTTCTTACTGACTATGTTTGAACCATTCCTGTGACACTAGTTATAGATTCCGATGCTTCACTTCAGGTTTACTGTAACCCTTGGACCGTCTTATTGACGATGAAACACAGAAATTGCATCGGAATTAAATAGAAAAGGCACAATGCAGACTTAAGTACAAGAAGACTGATTCTTCTTAATGTCTATGATTTGAACCATTCCTGTGACGCTAATTAAAATGCCCAATGCTTCACTTCAGGTTTACTGTATACCTCTGATCTTCTTATTGATGATGAAATACAGAAATTGCATCGGAATTAAATAGAAAATGCACAATGCTACTTATGAACAAGAAGACTGACTCTTCCTACTGTCTATGTTTTGAACCGTTCCAGTGACACTAGTTATAGATTCCGATGCTTCACTTCAGGTTTACTGTATCCCTTGGACGTTCTTATTGACGATGAAACACAGAAATTGCATCGGAATTAAATACAAAAGGCACAATGCCAATTTAAGTACAAGAAGACTGACTCTTCCTTCTGTCTATGTTTTGAACCATTCCTGTGAAGCTAGTTACAGATTCCGATGCTTCACTTCAGGTTTACTGTATCCCTTGGGCCCCCTTATTGACGATGAAGCACAGATATTGCATCGGAATTAAATACAAACGGCACAATGCCGACGTAAGTACGAGAAGACTGACTCTTCTTACTGACTATGTTTTGAACCATTCCTGTGACACTAGTTACAGATTCCGATGCTTCACTTCAGGTCTACGGTATCCCTGTGCCCTTCATATTGACGATGCAACACAGTAATTACATCGGAATAAAATTGAAAACGGCACAATGCCGACTTAAGTACAAGAAGACTGACTCTTCCTACTGTCTATGCTTTGAACCATTCCTGTGACACTAGTTATAGATTACGATGTTTCACTTCAGGTTAACTGTATCCCTTGGACCTTCTTATTGAAGATGAAACACAGAAATTGGATCGGAATTAAATACAAAAGGCACTATGCCGACTTAAGTACAAGAAGACTGAATCTTCCTACTGTCTATGTTTTGAACCATTCCTGTGACACTTGTTATAGATTCCGATGCTACACTTCAGGTTTACTATATCCCTCTGACCTTCGTATTGACGATGAAACACAGAAATTGCATCGGAATTGAATACAAAAGGCACAATGCCGACTTAAGTACAAGAAAACTGACTCTTCTTACTGACTGTTTTGAACCATTCATGTGACACTAGTTATGTATTCCGATGCTTCACTTCAGGTTTACTGTATCCCTCTGACCTTCTTATTGACGTTGAAACACTGAAATTGCATCGGAGTTAAATACAAATGGCACAATGATGACTTAAGTACAAGAAGACTGACTCACCTTACTGTCTATGTTTAGAACCATTCCTGTGACACTAGATATAGATTCCGATGCTTCACTTCAGGTTTACTGTATCCCTTGGACCTTCTTATTGACGATGAAACACTGAAATTGCATCGGAATTAAATAGAAAAGTCACAATGCCGTCTTAAGTACAAGAAGACTGACTCTTCTTACTGTCTATGATTTGAACCATTCCTCTGACGCAAGTTACAGATTCCGATGCTTCACTTCAGGTTGACTGTAACCCTCTGACATTCTTATTCACGATGAAACACTGAAATTGCATCGGAATGAAATAGAAAAAGCACAATGTCGACTTAAGTACAAGAAGACTGACTCTTCTTACTGACTATGATTTGAACCATTCCTGTGACACTAGTTATAGATTCCGATGCATCACTTCAGGTTTACTGTATCCCTCTTACCTTCTTATTGACGATGAAAGACAGAAATTGCATCGGAATTAAATATAAAAGGCACAATGCCGACTTAAGTACAAGAAGACAGACTCTTCTTACTGTCAATGGTTTGAACCATTCCTGTGACACTAGTTATAGAATCCGATGCTTCACTTCAGGTTTACTGTATCCCTTGGACCTTCTTATTGCCGATGAAACACCGAAATTGCATCGGAATTAAATACAAAAGTCACAATGCCGACTTCAGTACAAGAAGACTGACTCTTCCTACTGACTATGCTTTGACCCATTCCTGTGACACTAGTTATAGATTCCGATGCTTCACTTCAGGTTTACTGTATCCCTCTGACCTTCTAATTGACGATGAAACACAGAAATTGCATCGGAATTAAATACAAAAGGCACAATGCCGACTTCAGTTCATGTAGATTGACTCTTCATACTGTCTATGTTTTCAAACATTCCTGTGACCTTAGTTATAGATTCCGATGCTTCATTTCTGGTTTACTGTATCCCTTGGACCTTCTTATTGACGATGAAACACAGAATTCGCATCGGAATTAAGTACAAAAGGCACAATGCCGTCTTAAGTACAAACAGACTGACTCTTCTTAGTGTCTATGCTTTGAACCATTCCTGTGAAGCTAGTTACAGATTCCGATGCTTCACTTCAGGTTTACTGTATCCCTTGGACCTTGTTATTGACGATGAAACGCAGTAATTGCATCGGAATTAAATTGAAAAGTGCATAATGCCGACTTAAGTACAAGAAGTCTGACGCTTCCTACTGTCTATGTTTTGAACGATTCCTGTGCCATTAGTAATAGATTCCGATGCTTCACTTCAGGTTTACTGTATCCGTTGGACCTTCTTATTGGCGACGAAATACAGAAATTGCATCGGAATTAAATAGAAAAGGCACAATGCCGACTTAAGTACAAGAAGACTGACTCTTCCTACTGTCAATGTTTTGAACCATTCCTGTGACACTAGTTATAGATTGCGATGCTTCACCTCAGGTTTACTGTATCCCTCTGACCGTCTTATTGACGATGAAACACAGAAATCGCATCGCAATTAACTAGAAAAGGCACAATGCCGTCTTAAGTACAAGCAGACTGACTCTTCTTAGTGTCTATGCTTTGAACCATTCCTGTGACGCTAGTTACAGATTCCGATGCTTCACTTCAGGTTTACTGTATCCCTTGGACCTTCTTATTGACGATGAAACACAGATATTGCATCGGAATTAAATACAAAAGGCACAATGCCGACTTAAGTACAAGAAGACTGACTGTTTTTACTGACTATGTTTTGAACCATTCCTGTGATACTAGTTAGAGCTTCCGATGTTTCACTTTAGGTTTACTGTATCCCTCTGACCTTCTTATTGACGATGAAACGCAGTAATTGCATTGGAATTAAATTGAAAAGTGCATAATGCCGACTTAAGTACAAGAAGTCTGACTCTTCTTACTGTCTATGTTTTGAACCACACCTGTGAAACTAGTTATAGATTCCGATGCTTCACTTCTGGTTTACTGTTTCCCTTGGACCTTCTTATTGACGATGAAACACAGATATTGCATCGGAATTAAATACAAAAGCCACAATGCCGACGTAAGTAAAAGAAGACGGACTCTTCTTACTGACTATGTTTTGAACCATTCCTGTGACACTAGTTAGAGATTTCGATGCTTCACTTCAGGTTTACTGTATCCCTCTGACCTTGTTATTGATGACGCAACACAGTAATTGCATCGGAATTAAATTGAAAAGGGCACAATGCCGACTTAAGTACAAGAAGACTGACTCTTCTTACTGTCTATGTTTTGAACCACTCCTGTGACACTAGTTATAGATTCCGATGCTTCACTTCTGGTTTACTGTATCCCTTGGACCTTCTTATTGACGATGAAACACCGAAATTGCATCGGAATTAAATACAAAAGTTTCAGTGCCGACTTCAGTACAAGAAGACTGACTCTTCCTACTGACTATGCTTTGAACCATTCCTGTGATACTAGTTATAGATTCCGATGCTTCACTTCAGGTTTACTGTATCCCTCTGACCTTCTTTTTGACGATGAAACACAGAAATTGGATCGGAAGTAAATGCAAAAGGCACAATGCCGACTTAAGTACAAGAAGACTGACTCTTCTTACTGTCTATGTTTTGAACCAGTCCTGTGACACTAGTTATAGATTCCAATGCTTCACTTCAGGGTTACTGTATCCTTTGGACCTTCTTATTGGCGACGAAATACAGAAATTGCATCGGAATTAAATAGAAAAGTCGCAATGCCGACCTAACTACAAGAAGACTGACTCTTCCTACTGTCTATGTTTTGAACCATTCCTGTGACACTAGTTATAGATTCCGATGCTTCACCTCAGGTTCACTGTATCCCTCTGACCCTCTTATTGACGATGAAACACAGAATTCGCATCGGAATGAAGTAGAAAAGGCACAATGCCGTCTTAAGTACAAGCAGACTGACCCTTCTTAGTGTCTATGCTTTGAACCATTCCTGTGACGCTAGTTACAGATTCCGATGCCTCACTTCAGGTTTACTGTATCCCTTGGACCTTCTTATTGAGGATGAAACACAGAAATTGCATCGGAATTAAATACAAAAGTCACAGTGCCGACTTAAGTACAAGAAGACTGACTCTTATTACTGACTATGCTTTGAACCATTCCTAAGACGATAGTTACAGATTCCGATGCTTTACTTCAGGTTTACTGTATCCCTTGGACCTTCTTATTGACGATGAAACATAGATATTGCATCGGAATTAAATACAAAAGTCACAATGCCGACTTAAGTACAAGAAGACTGACTCTTTTTACTGACTATGTTTTGAACCATTCCTGTGACACTAGTTAGAGCTTCCGATGTTTCACTTCAGGTTTACTGTATCCCTCTGACCTTCTTATTGACGATGAAACGCAGTAATTGCATCGGAATTAAATTGAAAAGTGCATAATGCCGACTTAAGTACAAGAAGTCTGACGCTTCCTACTGTCTATATTTTGAACGATTCCTGTGCCATTAGTTATAGATTCCGATGCTTCACTTCAGGTTTACTGTATCCGTTGGACCTTCTTATTGGCGACGAAATACAGAAATTGCATCGGAATTAAATAGAAAAGGCACAATGCCGACTTAAGTACAAGAAGACTGACTCTTCCTACTGTCGATGTTTTGAACCATTCCTGTGACACTAGTTATAGATTGGGATGCTTCACCTCAAGTTCACTGTATCCCTCTGACCGTCTTATTGACGATGAAACACAGAAATCGCATCGGAATTAAATAGAAAAGGCACAATGCCGTCTTAAGTACACGCAGACAGACCCTTCTTAGTGTGTATGCTTTGAACCATTCCTGTGAAGCTAGTTACAGATTCCGATGCTTCACTTCAGGTTTCCTGTAACCCTTGGACCTTCTTATTGACGATGAAACACAGAAATTGCATCGGAATTAAATACAAAACGCACAATGCCGACTTAAGTACAAGAAGACTGACTCTTCCTACTGTCTATGTTTTGAACCATTCCTGTGACACTAGTTATAGATTCCGATGCTTCACTTCAGGGTTACTGTATCCTTTGGACCTTCTTATTGGCGACGAAATACAGAAATTGCATCGGAATTAAATAGAAAAGGCGCAATGCCGACTTAAGTACAAGAAGACTGGCTCTTCCTACTGTCTATGTTTTGAGCCATTCCTGTGACACTAGTTATAGATCCCGATGCTTCACCTCAGGTTAACTGTATCCCTCTGACCCTCTTATTGACGATGAAACACAGAATTCACATTGGAATTAAGTAGAAAAGGCACAATGCCGTCTTAAGTACAAGAAGACTGACTCTTCTTAGTGTCTATGCTCTGAACCATTCCTGTGACGCTAGTTACAGATTCCGATGCTTCACTTCAGGTTTACTGTATCCCTTGGACCTTCTTATTGGCGATGAAACACAGATATTGCATCGGAATGAAATACAAAAGGCACAATGCCGACTTAAGTACAAGAAGACTGACTGTTTTTACTGACTATGTTTTGAACCATTCCTGTGATACTAGTTAGAGCTTCCGATGTTTCACTTCAGGTTTACTGTATACCTCTGACCTTCTTATTGACGATGAAACGCAGTAATTGCATTGGAATTAAATTGAAAAGTGCATAATGCCGACTTAAGTACAAGAAGTCTGACTCTTCTTACTGTCTATGTTTTGAACCATTCCTGTGACACTAGTTATAGATTCCGATGCTTCACTTCTGGTTTACTGTATCCCTTGGACCTTCTTATTGACGATGAAACTCAGATATTGCATCGGAATTAAATACAAAAGCCACAATGCCGACGTAAGTAAAAGAAGACGGACTCTTCTTACTGACTATGTTTTGAACCATTCCTGTGACACTAGTTAGAGATTTCGATGCTTCACTTCCGGTTTACTGTATCCCTCTGACCTTCTTATTGATGACGCAACACAGTAATTGCATCGGAATTAAATTGAAAAGGGCACAATGCCGACTTAAGTACAAGAAGACTGACTCTTCTTACTGTCTATGTTTTGAACCATTCCTGTGACACTAGTTATAGATTCAGATGCTTCACTTCAGGTATACTGTATCCCTTGGACCTTCTTATTGACGTTGAAACACCGAAATTGCATCGGAATTAAATACAAAAGATACAATGCCGACTTCAGTACAAGAAGACTGACTCTTCCTATTGACTATGCTTTGAACCATTCCTGTGACACTAGTTATAGATTCCGATGCTTCACTTCAGGTTTACTGTATCCCTCTGACCTTCTTTTTGACGATGAATCACAGAAATTGGATCGGAAGTAAATACAAAAGGCACAATGCCGACTTGAGTACAAGAAGACTGACTCTTCTTACTGTCTATGTTTTGAACCAGTCCTGTGACACTAGTTATAGATTCCAATGCTTCACTTCAGGGTTACTGTATCCTTTGGACCTTCTTATTGGCGACGAAATACAGAAATTGCATCGGAATTAAATAGAAAAGGCACAATGCCGACTTAAGTACAAGAAGACTGACTCTTCCTACTGTCGATGTTTTGAACCATTCCTGTGACACTAGTTATAGATTGGGATGCTTCACCTCAAGTTCACTGTATCCCTCTGACCGTCTTATTGACGATGAAACACAGAAATCGCATCGGAATTAAATAGAAAAGGCACAATACCGTCTTAAGTACACGCAGACAGACTCTTCTTAGTGTGTATGCTTTGAACCATTCCTGTGAAGCTAGTTACAGATTCCGATGCTTCACTTCAGGTTTCCTGTAACCCTTGGACCTTCTTATTGACGATGAAACACAGAAATTGCATCGGAATTAAATACAAAAGGCACAATGCCGACTTAAGTACAAGAAGACTGACTCTCCTTACTGACTATGTTTGAACCATTCCTGTGACACTAGTTATAGATTCCGATGCTTCACTTCAGGTTTACTGTAACCCTTGGACCGTCTTATTGACGATGAAACACAGAAATTGCATCGGAATTAAATAGAAAAGGCACAATGCAGACTTAAGTACAAGAAGACTGATTCTTCTTAATGTCTATGATTTGAACCATTCCTGTGACGCTAATTAAAGTGTCCAATGCTTCACTTCAGGTTTACTGTATACCTCTGATCCTCTTATTGATGATGAAATACAGAAATTGCATCGGAATTAAATAGAAAATGCACAATGCTACTTAAGATCAAGAAGACGGACTCTTCCTACTGTCTATGTTTTGAACCGTTCCTGTGACACTAGTTATAGATTCCGATGCTTCACTTCAGGTTTACTGTATCCCTTGGGCCTTCTTATTGACGATGAAGCACAGATATTGCATCGGAATTAAATACAAACGGCACAATGCCGACGTAAGTACGAGAAGACTGACTCTTCTTACTGACTATGCTTTGAACCATTCCTGTGACACTAGTTACAGATTCCGATGTTTCACTTCAGGTCCACGGTATCCCTCTGCCCTTCTTATTGACGATGCAACACAGTAATTACATCGGAATTAAATTGAAAAGGGCACAATGCCGACTTAAGTACAAGAAGACTGACTCTTCCTACTGTCTATGCTTTGAACCATTCCTATGACACTAGTTATAGATTCCAATGCTTCACTTCAGGTTAACTGTATCCCTTGCATCTTCTTATTGAAGATGAAACACGGAAATTGGATCGGAATTAAATACAGAAGGCACTATGCCGACTTAAGTACAAGAAAACTGACTCTTCCTACTGTCTATGTTTTGAACCATTCCTGTGACACTAGTTATAGATTCCGATGCTACACTTCAGGTTTACTGTTTCCCTCTGAACTTCTTATTGACGATGAAACACAGAAAATTGCATCGGAATTAAATACAGAAGGCACAATGCCGACTTAAGTACAAGAAAACTGACTCTTCTTACTGACTGTTTTGAACCATTCATGTGACACTAGTTATATATTCCGATGCTTCACTTCAGGTTTACTGTATCCCTCTGACCTTTTTATTGACGTTGAAACACTGAAATTGCATCGGAGTTAAATACAAATGGCACAATGCCGACTTAAGTACAAGAAGACTGACTCTCCTTACTGTCTATGTTTTGAACCATTCCTGTGACACTAGATATAGATTCCGATGCTTCACTTCAGGTTTACTGTATCCCTTGGACCTTCTTATTGACGATGAAACACTGAAATTGCATCGGAATTAAATAGAAAAGTCACAATGCCGTCTTAAGTACAAGAAGACTGACTCTTCTTACTGTCTATGATTTGAACCATTCCTCTGACGCAAGTTACAGATTCCGATGCTTCACTTCAGGTTGACTGTAACCCTCTGACATTCTTATTCACGATGAAACACTGAAATTGCATCGGAATGAAATAGAAAAAGCACAATGCCGACTTAAGTACAAGAAGACTGACTCTTCTTACTGACTATGATTTGAACCATTCCTGTGACACTAGTTACAGATTCAGATGCATCACTTCAGGTTTACTGTATCCCTCTTACCTCCTTTTTGACGATGAAAGACAGAAATTGCATCGGAATTAAATATAAAAGGCACAATGCCGACTTAAGTACAAGAAGACTGACTCTTCTTACTGTCAATGGTTTGAACCATTCCTGTGACACTAGTTATAGAATCCGATGCTTCACATCAGGTTTACTGTATCCCTTGGACCTTTATATTGACAATGAAACACAGGAAGTGCATCGGAATTAAATAGAAAAGGCACAATGCCGACTTAAGTACAAGAAGACTGACTCTTCCTACTGTCTATGTTTTGAACCATTCCTGTGACACTAGGTTAAGATTCCGATGCTTCACTTCAGGTTTACTGTATCCCGCTGACCTTCTTGTTGACGATGAAACACAGAAATTGCATTGGAATTAAATAGAAAAGGCACAATGCCGACTTAAATAGAAGAAGCCTGACTCTTCTTACTGTCTATGATTTGAACCATTCCTGTGACACTAGTTATAGATTCTGATGCTTCACCTCAGGTTAACTGTATCCCTCTGACCTTCTTATTGACGATGAAACACAGAATTCACATCGGAATTAAGTAGAATAGGCACAATGCCGTCTTAAGTACAAGCAGACTGACTCTTCTTACTGTCTATGTTTTGAACCATTCCTGTGACACTAGTTATTGATTATAATGCTTCACTTCAGGTTTACTGTATGCCTTGGACGTTCTGATTGACGATAAAACACAGAAAATGCATCGGAATTAAATAGAAGAGGCACAATGCCGATATAAGTACAAGAAGACTGACTCTTATTACTGACTATGCTTTGAACCATTCCTAAGACGCTAGTTACAGATTCCGATGCTTTACTTCAGGTTTACTGTATCCCTTGGTCCTTCTTATTGACGATGAAACACAGATATTGCATCGGAATTAAATACAAAAGGCACAATGCCGACTTAAGTACAAGAAGACTGACTCTTCTTACTGACTATTTTTTGAACCATTCCTGTGACACTAGTTAGAGCTTCCGATGTTTCACTTCAGGTTTACTGTATCCCTCTGACCTTCTTATTGACGATGAAACACTGTAATTGCATCGGAATTAAATTGAAAAGAGCATAATGCCGACTTAAGTACAAGATGTCTGACTCTTCTTACTGTCTATGTTTGAACCATTCCTGTGACACTAGTTATAGATTCCGATGCTTCACTTCAGGTTTTCTGTATCCCTCTGACCTTCATATTGACGATGAAACACAGAATTTGCATCGGAATTGAATACAAAAGGCACAATGCCGACTTAAGTACAAGAAGACTGACCTTTCTTACAGTCTATGCTTTGAACCATTCCTGTGACACTAGTTATAGATTCCGATGCTTCACTTCAGGTTAACTGTATCCCTTGGACCTTCATATTGACGCTGAAACACAGAAATTGCCTCGGAATTAAATACAAAAAGCACAATGCCGACTTAAGTGCAAGAAGAATGACTCTTGTTACTGACTATGTTTGGAACCATTCCTGTGACACTTGTTATAGATTCCGATGCTTCACTTCATGTTTACTGTATCCCTCTGACCTTCTTATTGACGATGAAACACAGATATTGCACCGGAATTAAATAGAAAAGGCACAATGCCAACTTAAGTACAAGAAGACTGACTCTTCTTACTGACTATGATTTGAACCATTCCTGTGACACTAGTTATAGATTCCGATGCTTCACTTCAGGTTTACTGTATCCCTCTGACCTTCTTATTGACGATGAAACACAGAAATTACATCGGAATTAAACAGAAAAGGCACGATGCCGACTTAAGTACAAGAAGACTGACTCTTCTTACTGTCTATGATTTGAACCATTCCTGTGCCATTAGTTATAGATTCCGATGATTCACTTCAGGTTTACTGTATCCGTTGGACCTTCTTATTGGAGACGAAATACAAAAATTGCATCGGAATTAAATAGAAAAGGCACAATGCAGACTTAAGTACAAGAAGACTGACTCTTCCTACTGTCTATGTTTTGAACCATTCCTGTGACACTAGTTATAGATTGCGATGCTTCACCTCAAGTTCACTGTATCCCTCTGACCGTCTTATTGACGATGAAACACAGAAATCGCATCGGAATTAAATAGAAAAGGCACAATGCCGTCTTAAGTACACGCAGACAGACTCTTCTCAGTGTCTATGCTTTGAACCATTCCTGTGAAGCTAGTTACAGATTCCGATGCTTCACTTCAGGTTTACTGTATCCCTTGGACCTTCTTATTGAAGATGAAACACAGAAATTGCATCGGATGTAAATGCAAAAGGCACAATGCCGACTTAAGTACAAGAAGACAGACTCTTCTTACTGACTATATTTTGAACCATTCCTGTGACACTAGTTAGAGATTCCGATGCTTCCCTTCAGGTTTACTGTATCCTTCTGACTTCTTATTGAGGGTGAAACACAGAAATTGCATCGGAAATAAATACAGCAGGCACAATGCCGACTTAAGTACAAGAAGACTGACTCTTCTTACTGTCTATGATTTGAACCATTCCTCTGACGCAAGTTACAGATTCCGATGCTTCACTTCAGGTTGACTGTAACCCTCTGACATTCTTATTCACGATGAAACACTGAAATTGCATCGGAATGAAATAGAAAAAGCACAATGCCGACTTAAGTACAAGAAGACTGACTCTTCTTACTGACTATGATTTGAACCATTCCTGTGACACTAGTTATAGATTCCGATGCATCACTTCATGTTTACTGTATCCCTCTTACCTTCTTATTGACGATGAAAGACAGAAATTGCATCGGAATTAAATATAAAAGGCACAATGACGACTTAAGTACAAGAAGACAAACTCTTCTTACTGTCTATGGTTTGAACCATTCCTGTGACACTAGTTATAGAATCCGATGCTTCACTTCAGGTTTACTGTATCCCTTGGACCTTCTTATTGACGATGAAACACCGAAATTGCATCGGAATTAAATACAAAAGTCACAATGCCGACGTCAGTACAAGAAGACTGACTCTTCCTACTGACAATGCTTTGACCCATTCCTGTGACACTAGTTATAGATTGCGATGCTTCACTTCAGGTTTACTGTATCCTTCTGACCATCTTATTGACGATGAAACACAGAAATTGCATCGGAATTAAATACAAAATGCACAATGAAGACATAAGTTCAAGTAGATTGACTCTTCATACTGTCTATGTTTCGAAACATACCTGTGACCTTAGTTATAGATTCCGATGCTTCATTTCAGGTTTACTGGATCCCTTGGACCTTCTTTCTGACAATGAAACACAGGAAGTGTATCGGAATTAAATAGAAAAGGCACAATGCCGACTTAAGTACAAGAAGACTGACTCTTCCTATTGTCTATGTTTTGAACCATTCCTGTGACACTAGTTATAGATACCGATGCTTCACTTCAGGTTTACTGTATCCCTCTGACCCTCTTATTGCCGATGAAACACAGAATTCACATCGGAATTAAGTAGAAAAGGCACCATGCAGTCTTAAGTACAAGCAGACTGACTCTTCTTAGTGTCTATGCTTTGAACCTTTCCTGTGACGCTAGTTACAGATTCCGATGCTTCATTTCAGGTTTACTGTATCCCTTGGACCTTCTTATTGAGGATGAAACACAGAAATTGCATCGGAATTACATACAAAACGCACAGTGCCGACTTAAGCACAAGAAGACTGACTCTTAATACTGACTATGCTTTGAACCATTCCTAAGACGCTAGTTACAGATTCCGATGATTTACTTCAGGTTTACTGTATCCCTTGGACCTTCTTATTGACGATGAAACACAGATATTGCATCGGAATTAAATACAAAAGGCACAATGCCGACTTAAGTACAAGAAGACTGACTCTTCTTACTGACTATGTTTTGAACCATTCCTGTGACACTAGTTAGAGCTTCCGATGTTTCACTTCAGGTTTACTGTATCCCTCTGACCTTCTTATTGACGATGAAACACTGTAATTGCATCGGAATTAAATTGAAAAGTGCATAATGCCGACTTAAGTACAAGATGTCTGACTCTTCTTACTGTCTATGTTTTGAACCATTCCTGTGACACTAGTTACAGATTCCGATGCTTCACTTCTGGTTTTCTGTATCCTTCTGACCTTCATATTGACGATGAAACACAGAGATTGCATCGGAATTGAATACAAAAAGCACAATGCCGACTTAGGTACAAGAAGACTGACCTTTCTTACAGTCTATGCTTTGAACCATTCCTGTGACACTAGTTATAGATTCTGATGCTTCACTTCAGGTTACCTGTATCCCTTGGCCTTCATATTGACGATGAAACACAGATATTGCTTAGGAATTAAATACAAAAGGCACAATGCCGACGTAAGTACAAGATGACTGATTCTTCTTACTGACTATGTTTTGAACCACTCCTGTGACACTAGTTAGAGATTACGATGCTTCACTTCAGGTTTACTGTATCACTCTGACCATCTTATTGACGATGAAACACAGTAATTGCATCGGAATTAAATTGAAAAGGGCACAATGCCGACTTAAGTACAGGAAGACTGAGTCTTCTTACTGTCTATGTTTAGAACCATTCCTGTGACACTAGTTATAGATTCCGATGGTTCACTTCAGGTTTACTGTATCCCTCTGACCTTCTTATTGACGTTGAAACACAGAAATTGCATCGGAATTAAATTCAAAAGGCACAATGTCGACTTAAGTGCAAGAAGACTGACTCTTGTTACTGACTATGTTTGGAACCATTCCTGTGACACTAGTTATAGATTCCGATGCTTCACTTCATGTTTACTGTATCCCTCTGACCTTCTTATTGACGATGAAACACAGAAATTGCATCGGAATTAAATAGAAAAGTCACAATGCCGACTTAAGTACAAAGAGACTGAGTCTTCTTACTGTCTATGTTTTGAACCATTCCTTTGACGCAAGTTACAGATTCCGATGCTTCACTTCCGGTTTACTGTATCCCTCTGACACTCTTATTGACGATGAAACACTGAAATTGCATGGGAATGAAATAGAAAAAGCACAATGCCGACTTAAGTACAAGAAGACTGATTCTTCTTACTGACTATGATTTGAACCATTCCTGTGACACTAGTTATAGATTCCGATGCTTCACTTCTGGTTTACTTTATCCCTCTGACCTTCTTATTGACGATGAAACACAGATATTGCATCGGAATTAAATACAAAAGGCACAATGCCGACGTAAGTACAAGAAGACTAACTCTTCTTACTGACTATGTCTTGAACCAGCCCTGTGACACTAGTTAGAGCTTCCGATGTTTCACTTCAGGTTTACTGTATCCCTCTGACCTTCTTATTGACGATGAAACACTGTAATTGCATCGGAATTAAATTGAAAAGTGCATAACGCCGACTTAAGTACAAGATGTCTGACTCTTCTTACTGTCTATGTTTTGAACCATTCCTGTGACACTAGTTACAGATTCCGATGCTTCACTTCTGGTTTTCTGTATCCCTCTGACCTTCATATTGACGATGAAACACAGAGATTGCATCGGAATTGAATACAAAAGGCACAATGCCGACTTAAGTACAAGAAGACTGACCTTTCTTACAGTCTATGCTTTGAACCATTCCTGTGACACTAGTTATAGATTCCGATGCTTCACTTCAGGTTAACTGTATCCCTTGGCCTTCATATTGACGATGAAACACATATATTGCATAGGAATTAAATACAATAGGCACAATGCCGACGTAAGTACAAGAAGACTGATTCTTCTTACTGACTATGTTTTGAACCACTCCTGTGACGCTAGTTAGAGATTCCGATGCTTCACTTCAGGTTTACTGTATCCCTCTGACCATCTTATTGACGATGAAACACAGTAATTGCATCGGAAATAAATTGAAAAGGGCACAATGCCGACTTAAGTAAAGGAAGACTGAGTCTTCTTACTGTCTATGTTTAGAACCATTCCTGTGACACTAGTTATAGATTCCGATGGTTCACTTCAGGTTTACTGTATCCCTCTGACCTTCTTATTGACGCTGAAACACAGAAATTGCATCGGAATTAAATTCAAAAGGCACAATGTCGACTTAAGTGCAAGAAGACTGACTCTTGTTACTGACTATGTTTGGAACCATTCCTGTGACACTAGTTATAGATTCCGATGCTTCACTTCATGTTTACTGTATCCCCCTGACCTTCTTATTGACGATGAAACACAGATATTGCACCGGAATTAAATAGAAAAGGCACAATGCCAACTTAAGTACAAGAAGACTGACTCTTCTTACTGACTATGATTTGAACCATTCCTGTGACACTAGTTATACATTCCGATGCTTCACTTCAGGTTTACTGTACCCCTCTGACCTTCTTATTGACGATGAAACACAGAAATTACATCGGAATTAAACAGAAAAGGCACGATGCCGACTTAAGTACAAGAAGACTGACTCTTCTTACTGTCTATGATTTGAACCAATCCTGTGCCATTAGTTATATATTCCGATGATTCACTTCAGGTTTACTGTATCCGTTGGACCTTCTTATTGGCGACGAAATACAGAAATTGCATCGGAATTAAATAGAAATGGCACAATGCCGACTTAAGTACAAGAAGACTGACTCTTCCTACTGTCTATGTTTTGAACCATTCCTGTGACACTAGTTATAGATTGCGATGCTTCACCTCAAGTTCACTGTATCCCTATGACCGTCTTATTGACGATGAAACACAGAAATCGCATCGGAATTAAATAGAAAAGGCACAATGCCGTCTTAAGTACACGCAGACAGACTCTTCTTAGTGTCTATGCTTTGAACCATTCCTGTGAAGCTAGTTACAGATTCCGATTCTTCACTTCAGGTTTACTGTATCCCTTGGACCTTCTTATTGAAGATGAAACACAGAAATTGCATCGGATGTAAATGCAAAAGGCACAATGCCGACTTAAGTACAAGAAGACAGACTCTTCTTACTGACTATATTTTGAACCATTCCTGTGACACTAGTTAGAGATGCCGCTGCTTCCCTTCAGGTTTACTGTATCCTTCTGACTTCTTATTGAGGATGAAACACAGAAATTGCATCGGAAATAAATACAGCAGGCACAATGCCGACTTAAGTACAAGAAGACTGACTCTTCTTACTGACTATGTTTGAACCATTCCTGTGACACTAGTTATAGATTCCGATGCTTCACTTCAGGTTTACTGTAACCCTTGGACCGTCTTATTGACGATGAAACACAGAAATTGCATCGGAATTAAATAGAAAAGGCACAATGCAGACTTAAGTACAAGAAGACTGATTCTTCTTAATGTCTATGATTTTAACCATTCCTGTGACGCTAGTTAAAGTGTCCGATGCTTCACTTCAGGTTTACTGTATACCTCTGATCTTCTTATTGATGATGAAATACAGAAATTGCATCGGAATTAAATAGAAAATGCACAATGCTACTTAAGAACAAGAAGACTGACTCTTCCTACTGTCTATGTTTTGAACCGTTCCTGTGGCACTAGTTATAGATTCCGATGCTTCACTTCAGGTTTACTGTATCCCTTGGACGTTCTTGTTGACGATGAAACACAGAATTGCATCGGAATTAAATACAAAAGGCACAATGCCGACTTAAATACAAGAAGACTGACTCTTCCTTCTGTCTATGTTTTGAACCATTCCTGTGAAGCTAGTTACAGATTCCGATGCTTCACTTCAGGTTTACTGTATCCCTTGGGCCTTCTTATTGACGATGAAGCACAGATGTTGCATCGGAATTAAATACAAACGGCACAATGCCGACGTAAGTACGAGAAGACTGACTCTTCTTACTGACTATGATTTGAACCATTCCTGTGACACTAGTTAGAGATTCCGATGCTTCACTTCAGGTCTACGGTATCACTCTGCCCTTCTTATTGACGATGCAACACAGTAATTACATCGGAATTAAATTGAAAAGGGCACAATGCCGACTTAAGTACAAGAAGACTGACTCTTCCTACTGTCTATGCTTTGAACCATTCCTGTGACACTAGTTATAGATTCCGATGCTTCACTTCAGGTTAACTGGATCCCTTGGACCTTCTTATTGAAGATGAAACACAGAAATTGGACCGGAATTAAATACAAAAGACACTATGCCGACTTAAGTACAAGAAGACTGACTCTTCCTACTGTCTATGTTTTGAACCATTCCTGTGACACTAGTTATAGATTCCGATGCTAACTTCAGGTTTACTGTATCCCTCTGACCTTCTTATTGACGTTGAAACACTGAAATTGCATCGGAGTTAAATACAAATGTCACAATGCCGAAATAAGTACAAGAAGACTGACTCTCCTTACTGTCTATGTTTTGAACCATTCCTGTGACACTAGATATAGATATCGATGCTTAACTTCAGGTTTACTGTATGCCCTGGACCTTCTTATTGACGATGAAACACTGAAATTGCATCGGAATTAAATAGAAAAGTCACAATGCCGACTTAAGTACGAGAAGACTGACCCTTCTTACTGTCTATGATTTGAACCATTCCTAGGACGCAAGTTACAGATTCCGATGCTTCACTTCAGGTTGACTGTAACCCTCTGACATTCTTATTCACGATGAAACACTGAAATTGCATAGGAATGAAATAGAAAAAGCACAATGCCGACTTAAGAACAAGAAGACTGACTCTTCTTACTGACTATGATTTGAACCATTCCTGTGACACTAGTTATAGATTCCGATGCATCACTTCATGTTTACTGTATCCCTCTTACCTTCTTATTGACGATGAAAGACAGAAATTGCATCGTAATTAAATATAAAAGGCACAATGACGACTTAAGTACAAGAAGACTAACTCTTCTTACTGTCTATGGTTTGAACCATTCCTGTGACACTAGTTATAGAATCCGATGCTTCACTTCGGGTTTACTGTATCCCTTGGACCTTCTTATTGACGATGAAACATCGAAATTGCATCGGAATTAAATACAAAAGTCACAATGCCGACGTCAGTACATGAAGACTTACTCTTCCTACTGACTATGTTTTGACCCATTCCTGTGACACTAGTTATAGATTCCGATGCTTCACTTCAGGTTTACTGTATCCCTCTGACCTTCTTATTGACGATGAAACACAGAAATTGCATCGGAATTAAATACAAAACGCACAATGAAGACTTAAGTTCATGTAGATTGACTCTTCCTATTGTCTATGTTTTGAACCATTCCTGTGACACTAGTTATAGATACCGATGCTTCACTTCAGATTTACTGTATCCCTCTGACCCTCTTATTGCCGATGAAACACAGAATTCACATCGGAATTAAGTAGAAAAGGCACCATGCAGTCTTAAGTACAAGCAGACTGACTCTTCTTAGTGTCTATGCTTTGAACCATTCCTGTGACGCTAGTTACAGATTCCGATGCTTCATTTCAGGTTTACTGTATCCCTTGGACCTTCTTATTGAGGATGAAACACAGAAATTGCATCGGAATTAAATATAAAAGGCACAGTGCCGACTTAAGCACAAGAAGACTGACTCTTAATACTGACTATGCTTTGAACCATTCCTAAGTCGCTAGTTACAGATTCCGATGATTTACTTCAGGTTTACTTTATCCCTCTGACCTTCATATTGACGATGAAACACAGAGATTGCATCGGAATTGAATACAAAAGGCACAATGCCGACTTAAGTACAAGAAGACTGACCTTTCTTACAGTCTATGCTTTGAACCATTCCTGTGACACTAGTTATAGATTCCGATGCTTCACTTCAGGTTAACTGTACCCCTTGGACTTCATATTGACGATGAAACACATATATTGCATAGGAATTATATACAAAAGGCACAATGCCGACGTAAGTACAAGAAGACTGATTCTTCTTACTGACTATGTTTTGAACCACTCCTGTGACGCTAGTTAGAGATTCCGATGCTTCACTTCAGGTTTACTGTATCCCTCTGACCATCTTATTGACGATGAAACACAGTAATTGGATCGGAATTAAATTGAAAAGGGCACAATGCCGACTTAAGTAAAGGAAGACTGAGTCTTCTTACTGTCTATGTTTAGAACCATTCCTGTGACACTAGTTATAGATTCCGATGGTTCACTTCAGGTTTACTGTATCACTCTGACCTTCTTATTGACGCTGAAACACAGAAATTGCATCGGAATTAAATTCAAAAGGCACAATGTCGACTTAAGTGCAAGAAGACTGACTCTTGTTACTGACTATGTTTGGAACCATTCCTGTGACACTAGTTATAGATTCCGATGCTTCACTTCATGTTTACTGTATCCCTCTGACCTTCTTATTGACGATGAAACACAGATATTGCACCGGAATTAAATAGAAAAGGCACAACGCCAACTTAAGTACAAGAAGACTGACTCTTCTTACTGACTATGATTTGAACCATTCCTGTGACACTAGTTATAGATTCCGATGCTTCACTTCAGGTTTACTGTATCCCTCTGACCTTCTTATTGACGATGAAACACAGAAATTACATCGGAGTTAAACAGAAAAGGCACAATGCCGACTTAAGTACAAGAAGACTGACTCTTCTTACTGTCTATGATTTGAACCATTCCTGTGACACTAGTTATAGATTCCGAAGCTTCACTTCAGGTTTACTGCATCCCTTGGACCTTCTTATTGACGATGAAACACAGAAATTGCATCGGAATTAAATAGAAATGCACAATGCCGACTTAAGTACAAGAAGACTGACTCTTCTTACTGTCTATGCTTTGAACCATTCCTCTGACGCAAGTTACAGGTTCCGATGCTTCACTTCCGGTTTACTGTATCCTTCTGACACTCTTATTGACGATGAAACACTGAAATTGCATGGGAATGAAATAGAATAAGCACAATGCCGACTTAAGTACAAGAAGACAGATTCTTCTTACTGACAATGATTTGAACCATTCCTGTGACACTAGTTATAGATTCCGATGCTTCACTTTAGGTTTACTTTATCCCTCTGACCTTCTTATTGACGATGAAACACAGATATTGCATCGGAATTAAATACAAAAGGCACAATGCCGACGTAAGTACATGAAGACTAACTCTTCTTACTGACTATGATTTGAACCATTCCTGTGACACTAGTTAGAGATTCCGATGCTTCACTTCAGGTGTACTGTATCCCTCTGACCATCTTATTGACGATGAAACACAGTAATTGCATCGGAATTAAATTGAAAAGGGCACAATGCCGACTTAAGTACAGGACGACAGACTCTTCTCACTGTCTATGCTTTGAACCATTCCTGTGACACTAGTTATAGATTCCGATGCTTCACTTCAGGTTTACTGTATCCCTCTGACCTTCATATTGACGATGAAACACAGAAATTGCATCGGAATTAAATAGAAAAGGCACAATGCCGACTTAAGTACAAGAGGACTGATTCTTCTTAGTGTCTATGATTTGAACCATTCCTGTGACACTAGTTATAGATTCCGATGCTTCACTTCAGGTTCACTGTATCCCTTGGACCTTCTTATTGACGATGAAGCACAGAAATTGCATCGGAATTAAATACAAAAGGCACAATGCCGACTTAAGTACAAGAAGACTGACTCTTCTTACTGACTATGTTTGGAACCATTCCTGTGACACTAGTTACAGATTCCGATGCTTCACTTCAGGTATACTCTATCCCTTTGACCTTCTTATTGACGATGAAACACAGAAATTGCATCGCAAATAAATAGAAAAGGCACAATGCCGACGTAAGTGCAAGAAGACTGACTCTTCTTACTGACTATGTTTGGAACCATTCCTGTGACACTAGTTACAGATTCCGATGCTTCACTTTAGGTTTACTGTATCCGTCTGACCTTATTGATGATGAAACACAGATATTGCATCGGAATTAAATAGAAAAGGCACAATGCCGACTTAAGTACAAGAAGACAGACTCTTCCTACAGTCTATGTTTGAACCATTCCTGTGACACTAGTTATAGATTCCGATGCTTCACTTCAGGTTTAGTGTATCCCTTGGACCTTCTTATTGACGATGAAACACAGAAATTGCATCGGAATTAAATACAAACGGCACAATGCCGACTTAAGTACAAGAAGACTGATTCTTCTTACTGTCTATGATTTGAACCATTCCTGTGACACTAGTTATAGATTCCGATGCTTCACTTCAGGTTTACTGTATCCCTTGGACCTTCCTATTGACGATGAAGCACAGAAATTGCGTCGGAATTAAATACAAAAGGCACAATGCCGACTTAAGTACAAGAAGACTGACTCTACGTACTGAATATGTTTTGAACCATTCCTGTGACACTAGTTTTAGATTCCGATGATTCACTTCAGGTTTACTGTATCCCTTTGACCTTCTTATTGACGATGAAACACAGAAATTGCATCGCAAATAAATAGAAAAGGCACAATGCCGACTTAAGTGCAAGTAGACTGACTCTTCTTACTGACTATGTTTGGAACCATTCCTGTGACACTAGTTATAGATTACGATGCATCACTTCAGGTTTACTGTATCCCTCTGACCTTCTTATTGACGATGAAACACAGATATTGCATCGGAATTAAATAGAAAATGCACAATGCCGACTAAAGTACAAGAAGACTGACTCTCCTTAGTGTCTATGATTTGAACCATTCCTGTGACACTAGTTATAGATTCCGATGCTTCACTTCAGGTTTGCTGTATCCCTCTGACCATCTTATTGACGATGAAACACAGTAATTGCATCGGAATTAAATTGAAAAGGGCACAATGCCGACTTAAGTACAAGAAGACTGACTCTTCTTACTGTCCATGTTTTGAACCATTCCTGTGACACTAGTTATTGATTCCGATGCTTCACTTCAGGTTTAGTGTATCCCTTGGACCTTCTTATTGACGATGAAACACAGAAATTGCATCGGAATTAAATACAAACGGCACATTGCCGACTTAAGTACATGTAGCCTGACTCTTCCTACTGTCTATGATTTGAAACATTCCTGTGACACTAGTTATAGATTCCGATGCTTCACTTTAGGTTTACTGTATCCCTTGGACCTTCTTATTGACGATGAAACACAGAAAGTGCATCGGAATGAAATAGAAAATGCACAATGCCCGCTTAAGTACAAGAAGTCTGACTCTTGCTATTGTGTATGTTTTGAACCGTTCCTGGACACTAGTTACAGATTCCGATGCTTCACTTCAGGTTTACTGTATCCCTCTGACCTTCTTATTGACGATGAAACACAGAAATTGCATCGGAATTAAATAGAAAAAGCACAATGCCGACTTAAGTACAAGAAGACTGACTCTTCCTACTCTCTATGTTTTGAAACACTCCTGCGACACTAGTTATAGATTCCGATGCTTCACTTCTGGTGTACTGTATCCCTTGAACCTTCTTATTGACGATGAAACACAGAAATTACATCGGAATTAAATACAAAAGGCACAATACCGATAAACTACAAGTAGACTGACTCTTCTTACTGTCTATAATTTGAACCAATCCTGTGACACTAGTTATGAATTCTGATGCTTCACTTCAGGTTTACTGTAACCCTCTGGCTTTCTTATTTACGATGAAACACAGAAATTGCATCGGAATTAAATACAAAAGGCACAATGCCGACTTAAGTACAAGAAGACTGACCTTTCTTACTGTCTATGCTTTGAACCATTCCTGTTACACTAGTTACAGATTCCGATGCTTCACTTCAGGGTTTCTGTATCCTTCTGACCTTCTTATTGGCGATGAAACACAGAAAGTGCATCGGAATGAAATAGAAAAGGCACATTGCCGGCTTAAGTACAAGAAGACTGACTCTTCCTATTGTGTATGTTTTGAACCATTCCTGTGACACTAGTTATTGATTCCGATGCTTCCCTTCAGGTTTACTGTATCCCTCTGACCTTCTTATTGAAGATGAAACACAGAAATTGCATTGGAATTAAATACAAAAGGCACAATGCCGACTTAAGTACAAGAAGACTGACCTTTCTTACTGTCTATGATTTGAACCATTCCTGTGACACTAGTTATAGATTCCGATGCTTCACTTCAGGTTTACTGTATCCCTCTGACCTTCTTATCGACGATGAAACACAGAAATAGCATCGGAATTAAATACAAAAGGCACAATGCCCACTTAAGTACAAGAAGACAGACTCTTCGTACTGAATATGTTTTGAACCACTCCTGTGACACTAGATATAGATTCCAATGCTTCACTTCAGGTTTACTGTATCCCTTGGACCTTCTTATCGACGATGAAACACAGAAGTTTCATCGGAATTAAATACAAAAGGCACAATGCCGACGTAAGTACAAGAAGACTGACTCTCCTTACGGTCTATGTTTCGAACCATTCCTGTGACGCTAGTTACAGATTCCGATGCTTCACTTTAGGTTTGCTGTATTCCTTGGACCTTCTTATTGACGATGAAACACAGATATTGCATCGGAATTAAATACAAAAGGCACAATGCCGACGTAAGTACAAGAAGACTGACTCTTCTTAGTGACTATGTTTTGAACCATTCCTGTGACACTAGTTAAAGATTCCGATGATTCACTTCAGGTTTACTCTATCCCTTGGACCTTCTTATTGACAATGATACAGAGAAAATGCATCGGAAATAAATACAAAAGGCACAATGCCAACTTAAGTGCAAGAAGACTGACTCTTCTTACTGACTATGTTTGGAACCATTCCTTTGACACTAGTTATAGATCCGATGCTTCACTTCAGGTTTACTGTATCCCTCTGACCTACGTATTGACGATGAAACACAGATATTGCATCGGAATTAAATACAACATGCACAATATCGACTTAAGTAAATGAAGACTGACTCTTCTTACTGACTATGATTTCAACCATTCCTGTGACACTAGTTATAGATTCCAATGCTTCACTTCAGGTTTACAGTATCCCTTTCACCTTCTTATTGACGATGAAACTCAGAAATTGCATCTGAATTAAATAGAAAAAACACAATGCCGACTTAAGTACAAGAAGACTGACTCTTCTTACTGTCTGTGATTTGAGCCATTCCTGTGACACTAGTTATAGATTCCGATGCTTCACTTCAGGTTTACTGTATCCCTTGGACCTTCTTATTGACGATGAAACACAGAAATTGCATCGGAATTAAATACAAAAGGCACAATGCCGACTTAAGTACAAGACGACTGACTCTTCTTACTGACTACGTTTTGAACCACTCCTGTGACACTAGTTATAGATTCCGATGCTTCACTTCAGGTTTACTGTATCCCTCTGACCCTCTTATTGACGCTGAAAAACAGAAATTGCATCGGAATTAAATTTAAAAATGCACAATGCCGACTTAAGTGCTAGAAGACTGACTCTTCGTACTGAATATGTTTTGAACCACTCCTGTGACACTAGTTATAGATTCCAATGCTTCACTTCAGGTTTACTGTATCCCTTGGACCTTCTTATTGACGATGAAACACAGAAGTTTCATCGGAATTAAATACAAAAGGCACAATGCCGACTGAAGTACAAGAAGACTGACTCTTCGTACTGACTTTGCTTTGAACCATTCCTGTGACACTAGTTATAGATTCCGATGATTCACTTCAGGTTTACTCTATCCCTTGGACCTTCTTATTGACGATGAAACACAGAAATTGCATCGGAAATATATAGAAAATGCACAATGCCGACATAAGTGCAAGAAGACTGACTCTTCTTACTGACTATGTTTGGAACCATTCCTGTGACACTAGTTATAGATTCCGATGCTTCACATCCGGTTTACTGTATCCCTCTGACCTTCTTATTGACGATGAAACACAGATATTGCATCGGAATTAAATAGAAAAGGCACAATGCCGATTTAAGTACAAGAAGACTGACTCTTCCTATTGTGTATGTTTTGAACCGTTCCTGTGACACTAGTTATTGATTCCGATGCTTCCCTTCTGGTTTACTGTATCCCTCTGACCTTCTTAATGACGATGAAACACAGAAATTGTATCGGAATTAAATACAAAAGGCACAATGCCGACTTAAGTACAAGAAGACTGACCTTTCTTACTGTCTATGCTTTGAACCATTCCTGTGACACTAGTTACAGATTCTGATGCTTCACATCAGGTTTACTGTATCCTTCTGACCTTCTTATTGATGATGAAACACAGAAATTGCATCGGAATTAAATGAAAAAGGCACAATACCGACTTAAGTACAAGAAGACTGACTCTCCTTTTTGTCTATGTTTTGAACCATTCCTGTGACACTAGTTATAGATTCCGATGCTTCACTTCAGGTTTACTGTATCCCTCTGACCTTCTTATTCACGTTGAAACCCAGAAATTGCATCGGAATTAAATGCAAATGGCACAATGCCGACATAAGTACAAGAAGTCTGTCTCTCCTTACTGTCTATGTTTTGAACCATTCCTGTGACACTAGATATAGATTCCGATGCTTCACTTCAGGTTTACTGTATCCCTTGGACCATCTTATTGACGATGAAACACAGATATTGCATCGGAATTAAATAGAAAAGGCACAATGCCGACATAAGTACAAGAAGACTGACTCTTATCTCTGATGTGTTTTGAACCATTCCTGTGACACTAGTTATAGATTCCGATGCTTCACTTCAGGTTTACTGTATCCCTCTGACCTTCTTATTGACGATTAAGTACAGAAATTGCATCGGAATTAAATAGAAAAGGCACAATGCCGACTTAAGTACAAGAAGATTGACTCTACTTACTGTCTACGGTTTGAACCCTTCCTGTGACGCTAGTTACAGATTCCGATGCTTCACTTCACGTTTACTGTGTCCCTTGCACCTTCTTATTGACGTTGAAACACAGATATTGCATCGGAAATAAATAGAAAAGGCACAATGCCGACATAAGTACAAGAAGACTGACTCTTATCTCTGATGTGTTTTGAACCATTCCTGTGACACTAGTTATAGATTCCGATGCTTCACTTCAGGTTTACTGTATCCCTCTGACCTTCTTATTGACGATGAAATACAGAAATTGCATCGGAATTAAATAGAAAAGGCACAATGCCGACTTAAAAACAAGAACACTGACTCTACTTACTGTCTATGGTTTGAACCCTTCCTGTGACGCTAGTTACAGATTCCGATGCTTTACTTCAAGTTTACTGTGTCCCTTGCACCTTCTTATTGACGTTGAAACACAGATATTGCATCGGAATTAAATACAAAAGCCACAATGCCGACTTAAGTACTAGAAGACTGACTCTTCTTACTGACTGCTTTGAACCATTCACTTGACACTAGTTATAGATTCCGATGCTTCACTTCAGGTTTACTGTATCCCTCTGACCCTCTTATTGACGATGAAACACAGAAATTGCATCGGAATTAAATACAAAAGGCACAATGCCCACGTAAGTACAAGAAGACTGACTCTTCTTACTGACTGCTTTGAACCATTAATGTGACAGTAGTTATAGATTCCGATGCTTCACTTCAGGTTTACTGTATCCCTCTGACCTTCTTGTTCACGTTGAAACCCAGAAATAGCATCGGAATTAAATACAAATGGCACAATGCCGACTTACGTACAAGAAGTCTGACTCTCCTTACGGTCTATGTTTTGAACCATACCTGTGCCAGTAGATATAGATTCCGATGCTTCACTTCAGGTTTACTCTATCCCATGGACCATCTTATTGACGATGAAACACCGAAATAGCATCGGAACTAAATAGAAAAGGCACAATGCCGACATAAGTACAAGAAGGCTGACATTCCTTACTGTCTATGTTTTGAACCATTCCTGTGACGCTAGTTACAGATTCCGATGCTTCACTTCAGGTTTACTGTATCCCTCTGTCCTTCTTGTTGACGATGAAACACAGAAATTGCATCAGATTTATATTGAAAAGGCACAATGCCGACTTAGGTACAAGTAGGCTGACTCTACTTACTGACTATGATTTGAACCATTCCTGTGACACTAGCTATAGATTCTGATGCTTCACTTCAGGTTTACTGTATCCCTCAGACCTTCTTATTGACGATGAAATTCAGAAATGGCATCGGAATGAAATAGAATAGGCACAATGCCGACTTAAGTACAAGAAGACTGACTCTTCTTACTGTCTATGTTTCGAACCATTCCTGTGCCGCTAGTTACAGATTCCGATGCTTCACTTTAGGTTTACTGTATCCCTTGGACCTTCTTATTGACGATGAAACACAGATATTGCATCGGAATTAAATACAAAAGGCACAATGCCGACTTAAGTACAAGACGACTGACTCTTCTTACTGACTATGTTGTGAACCATAGCTGTGACACCAGTTATAGATTCCGATACTTCACTTCAGGTTTACTGTATCCCTCTGACCTTCTTATTCACGCTGAAACACAGAAATTGCATCGGAATTAAATTTAAAAATGCACAATGCCGACTTAAGTGCAAGAAGACTGACTCTCCGTACTGACTATGATTTGAACGACTCCTGTGACACTAGTAATAGATTCCGATGCTTCACTTCAGGTTTACTGTATCCCTTGGTCCTTCTTATTGACGATAAAACACAGAAATTGCATCAGAATTAAATACAAAAGGCACAATGCCCACTTAAGTACAAGAAGACTGACTCCTCGTACTGACTATGTTTTGAACCATTCCTGTGACACTAGTTATAGATTCCGATGATTCACTTCAGGTTTACTCTATCCCTTGGACCTTCTTGTTGACAATGATACACAGAAAAAGCATCGGAAATAAATACAAAAGGCACAATGCCGACTTAAGTGCAAGAAGACTGACTCTTATCTCTGATGTGTTTTGAACCATTCCTGTGACACTAGTTATAGATTCCGATGCTTCACTTCAGGTTTACTGTATCCCTCTCACCTTCTTATCGACGATGAAATACAGAAATTGCATCGGAATTAAATAGAAATGGCACAATGCCGACTTAAGTACAAGAAGACTGACTCTACTTACTGTCTATGGTTTGAACCCTTCCTGTGACGCTAGTTATAGATTCCGATGCTTCACTTCAAGTTTACTGTGTCCCTTGCACCTTCTTATTGACGTTGAAACACAGATATTGCATCGGAATTAAATACAAAAGGCACAATGCCGACTTAAGTACAAGAAGACTGACCTTTCTTACTGTCTATGATTTGAACCATTCCTTTGACACTAGTTACAGATTCCGATGCTTCACTTCAGGTTTACTGTATCCTTCTGACCTTCTTATTGACGATGAAACACAGAAATTGCATCGGAATTAAATACAAAAGGCACAATGCCGACTTAAGTACAAGAAGACTGACCTTTCTTACTGTCTATGATTTGAACCATTCCTTTGACACTAGTTACAGATTCCGATGCTTCACTTCAGGTTTACTGTATCCTTCTGACCTTCTTATTGACGATGAAACACAGAAATTGCATCGGAATTAAATACAAAAGGCACAATGCCGACTTAAGTACAAGAAGACTGACTCTTCTTACTGACTGCTTTGAACCATTCATGTGACACTAGTTATAGATTCCGATGCTTCACTTCAGGTTTACTGTATCCCTCTGACCTTCTTATTGACGATGAAACACAGAAATTGCATCGGAATTAAATACAAAAGGCACAATGCCCACGTAAGTACAAGAAGACTGACTCTTCTTACTGACTGCTTTGAAGCATTAATGTGACACTAGTTATAGATTCCGATGCTTCACTTCAGTTTTACTGTATCCCTCTGACCTTCTTGTTCACGTTGAAACCCAGAAATAGCATCGGAATTAAATACAAATGTCACAATGCCGACTTACGTACAAGAAGTCTGACTCTCCTTACGGTCTATGTTTTGAACCATACCTGTGCCACTAGATATAGATTCCGATGCTTCACTTCAGGTTTACTCTATCCCATGGACCATCTTATTGACGATGAAACACCGAAATAGCATCGGAACTAAATAGAAAAGGCACAATGCCGACATAAGTACAAGAAGGCTGACACTTCTTACTGTCTATGTTTTGAACCATTCCTGTGACGCTAGTTACAGATTCCGATGCTTCACTTCAGGTTTACTGTATCCCTCTGTCCTTCTTGTTGACGATGAAACACAGAAATTGCATCAGAATTATATTGAAAAGGCACAATGCCGACTTAGGTACAAGAAGACTGACTCTTCTTACTGACTATGATTTGAACCATTCCTGTGACACTAGCTATATTTTCCGATGCTTTACTTCTGGTTTACTGTATCCCTCAGACCTTCTTATTGACGATGAAATTCAGAAATTGCATCGGAATGAAATAGAATAGGCACAATGCCGACTTAAGTACAAGAAGACTGACTCTTCTTACTGTCTACGCTTCGAACCATTCCTGTGCCGCTAGTTACAGATTCCGATGCTTCACTTTAGGTTTACTGTATCCCTTGGACCTTCTTATTGACGATGAAACACAGATATTGCATCGGAATTAAATACAAAAGTCACAATGCCAACGTAAGTACAAGAAGACTGACTCTTCTTAGTGACTATGTTTTGAACCACTCCTGTGACACTAGTTAGAGATTCCGATGCTTCACTTCAGGTTTACTGTATCCCTCTGACCATCTTATTGACGATGAAACACAATTATTGCATCGGAATTAAATTGAAAAGGGCACAATGCCGACTTTAGTACAAGAAGACTGACTCTTCTTACTGTCTATGTTTGAACCATTCCTGTGTCACTAGTTATAGATTCCGATGCTTCACTTCAGGTTTACTGTATCCGTTGGACGTTCTTATTGACGATGAAACACAGAAATTGCATCGGAATTAAATACAAAACGGCACAATGCCGACTTAAGTACAAGACGACTGACTCTTCTTACTGACTATATTGTGAACTATTGCTGTGACACTTGTTATAGATTCCGATACTTCACTTCAGGTTTACTGTATCCCTCTGACCTTCTTATTGACGCTGAAACACAGAAATTGCATCGGAATTAAATTTAAAAATGCACAATGCAGACTTAAGTGCAAGAAGACTGACTCTCCGTGCTGACTATGATTTGAACGACTCCTGTGACACTAGTAATAGATTCCGATGCTTCACTTCAGGTTTACTGTATCCCTTGGACCTGCTTATTGACGATAAAACACAGAAATTGCATCGGAATTAAATACAAAAGGCACAATGCCGACTTAAGTACATGAAGAATGACTCCTCGTACTGACTATGCTTTGAACCATTCCTGTGACACTAGTTATAGATTCCGATGTTTCTCTTCAGGTTTACTCTATCCCTTGGACCTCCTTATTGACAATGATACACAGAAAATGCATCGGAAATAAATACAAAAGGCACAATGCCGACTTAAGTGCAAGAAGACTGACTCTTCTTACTGACTATGTTTGGAACCATTCCTTTGACACTAGTTATAGATTCCGATGCATCACTTCAGGTTTACTGTATCTATCTGACCTACTTATTGACGATGAAACACAGATATTACATCGGAATTAAATAGAAAATGCACAATACCGACTTAAGTAAAAGAAGACTGACTCTTCTTACTGACTATGATTTCAACCATTCCTGTGACACTAGTTATAGATTCCGATGCTTCACTTCAGGTTTACTGTATCCCTCTGACCTTCTTATTGACGATGAAACTCAGAAATTGCATCGGAATTAAATAGAAAAGGCACAATGCCGACATAAGTACAAGAAGACTGACTCTTCTTACTGTCTGTGATTTGAACCATTCCTGTGACACTAGTTATAGATTCCGATGCTTCACTTCAAGTGTACTGTATCCCTTGGACCTTCTTATTGACGATGAAACACAGAAATTGCATCGGAATTAAATACAAAAGGCACAATGCCGACTTAAGTACAAGAAGAGTGACTCTTCTTACTGACTATGTTTTGAACCATTCCTGTGACACTAGTAATAGATTCCGATGCTTCACTTCAGGTTTACTGTATCCCTCTGACCTTCTTATTGGCGCTGAAAAACAGAAATTGCATCGGAATTAAATTTAAAAATGCACAATGCCGACTTAAGTACAAGAAGACTGACTCTTCGTACTGATTATGATTTGAACCACTCCTGTGACACTAGTTATAGATTCCAATGCTTCACTTCAGGTTTACTGTATCCCTTGGACCTTCTTATTGACGATGAAACACAGAAGTTTCATCGGAATTAAATACAAAAGGCACAATGCCGACTGAAGTACAAGAAGACTGACTCTTCGTACTGACTTTGCTTTGAACCGTTCCTGTGACACTAGTTATAGATTCCAATGCTTCACTTCAGGTTTACTGTATCCCTTGGACCTTCGTATTGACGATGAAACACCGAAATTGCATCGGAATTAAATACGAAAGGCACAATGCCGACTTAAGTACCAGAAGACTGACTCTTCTTACTGACTTTGTTCGAACCATTCCTGTGACACCACCTATAGATTCCGAAGCTTCATTTCAGGTTTACTGTATCCCTCTGACCTTCTTAGTGACGATGAAACACAGAAATTGCACCGGAATTAAATAGAAAAGGCACAATGCCGACTTAAGTACAAGAAGACTGACTCTTCTTACTGTCTATGTTTTGAACCATTCCTGTGACACTAGTTATAGATTCCGATGCTTCACTGCATGTGGACTGCACCCCTTGGACCTTCTTATTGACCATGAAACACAGAAATTGCATCGGAACTAAATAGAAAAGGCACAATGACGACTTAAGTACAAGTAGACTGACTCTTCTTACTGACTATGTTTTGAACGATTCCTGTGACACTAGTTTTGGACTCCGATGCCTCACTTCAGGTTTACTGCAACCCTTAGACCTTCTTATTGACGATGAAACACAGAAATTGCATCGGAATTAAATAGAAAAGGCACAATGCCGACTTAAGTAGAAGAAGACTGACTCTTCCTACTGTCTATGTTTTGATCCATTCCTGTGACACTAGTTATATATCCCGATGCTTCACTTCAGGTTTACTGTATACCTCTGACCTTCTTAGTGACCATGAATCACAGATATTGCATCGGAATTAAATAGAAAAGGCACAATGCTGACTTATGTACAAGAAAACTGTCTCATCTTACTGTCTATGCTTTCAACCATTCCTCTGACACTAGTTATAGATTCCGATGCTTCACTTCAGGTTTACTGTATCCCTCTGACCTTCTTATTGACGACGAAACACAGAAATTGCATCGGAATTAAATACAAAAGGCACAATTCCGACATAAGTACAAGAAGACTGACTCTTCTTACTGTCTATGCTTTAAACCATTCCAGTGACACTAGTTATAGATTCCGATGCTTCACTTCAGGTTTACTGTATCCCTTGGACTTTCTTATTGACGATGAAACAAAGAAATTTCATCGGAATTAATTACAAAAGGCACAATACCGATTTAAGTAGAGGAAGACTGACTCTTCTTACGGTCTATGTTTGAAGAAATCCTGTGACACTAGTTATAGATTCCGATGCTTCACTTCAGGTTTACTGTATCCCTTGGACCTTCTTATCGACGATGAAAAACAGAAATTGCATCGGAATTAAGTACAAAAGGCACAATGCTGACTTAAGTATGAGAAGACTGACTCTACCTAATGTCTATGTTTTGAAATATTCCAGTGACACTAGTTATAGATTCCGATGCTTCACTGCATGTGGACTGCACCCCTTGGACCTTCTTATTGACCATGAAACACAGAAATTGCATCGGAATTAAATAGAAAAGGCACAATGCCGACTTAAGTAGAAGAAGACTGACTCCTCCTACTGTCTATGTTTTGATCCATTCCTGTGACACTAGTTATACATTCCGATGTTTCACTTCAGGTTTACTGTATACCTCTTACCTTCTTAGTGACCATGAATCACAGATATTGCATCGGAATTAAATAGAAAAGGCACAATGCTGACTTATGTACAAGAAAACTGTCTCATCTTACTGTCTATGCTTTCAACCATTCCTCTGACACTAGTTATAGATTCCGATGCTTCACTTCAGGTTTACTGTATCCCTCTGACCTTCTTATTGACGACGAAACACAGAAATTGCATCGGAATTAAATACAAAAGGCACAATTCCGACATAAGTACAAGAAGACTGACTCTTCTTACTGTCTATGCTTTAAACCATTCCAGTGACACTAGTTATAGATTCCGATGCTTCACTTCAGGTTTACTGTATCCCTTGGACTCTCTTATTGACGATGAAACAAAGAAATTTCATCGGAATTAATTACAAAAGGCACAATACCGATTTAAGTAGAGGAAGACTGACTCTTCTTACGGTCTATGTTTGAAGAAATCCTGTGACACTAGTTATAGATTCCGATGCTTCACTTCAGTTTTACTGTATCCCTCTGACCTTCTTATTGACGATGAAACACAGAAATTGCATCGGAATAAAATACAAAAGGCACAATGCCGACTTAAGTACAAGAAGACTGACTCTTCTTACTGACTATAATGTGAACATTTCCTGTGAGACCAGTTTTAGATTCAGATGCTTCACTATATGTTTACTGTATCCCTTGGACCTCCTTATTGACGATGAAACACAGAAATTGCATCGGAATTAAATACTAAAGGCACAATGCCGACTTAAGTACAAGAAGACCGACTCTTCTTACTGTCTATTTTTTAACCATTCCTGTGACACTAGTTATAGATTCCGATGCTTCACTTCAGGTTTACTGTATCCCTCTGACCTTCTTATTGACGATGAAACACTGAAATTGCATCGGAATTAAATAGAAAAGGCACAATGCTGACTGAAGTACAAGAAGACTGACTCTTCTTACTGTCTATGATTTGAACCATTCCTGTGACACTTGTTATATTTTCCGATGCTTCACTTCAGGTGTACTGTATCCCTTGGACCTTCTTATTGACGATGAATCACAGAAATAGCATCGGAATTGAATACAAAAGCACAATGCCGACATAAGTACAAGTAGGCTGTCTCATCTTACTGTCTATGTTTTGAACCATTCCTGTGACACTAGTTATTCATTCTGATGCTTCACTTCAGGTTTACTGTATCCCTCTGACCTTCTTATTGACGATGAAACACAGAAATTGCATTGGAAATCAATACAAAAGTACAATGCCGACTCAAGTACAAGAAGACAGACTCTTCCTACTGTCTATGTTTTGAACCATTCCTGTGTCACTAGTTATACATTCCGATGCTTCACTTCAGATTTACTATATCCCTCGGACCTTCTTATTGACGATGAAACACAGAAACTGCATCCGAATGAAATAGAAAAGGCACAATGCCGACTTAAGTACAAGAAGACTGACTCATCTTACTGTCTATGTTTTGAACCATTCCTGTGACACTAGTTATAGATTCCGATGCTTCACTTCAGGTTTACTGTATCCCTTGGACCTTCTTATTGACGATGAAACACAGAAATTGCATCGGAATTAAATACAAGAGGCACAATGCCGACTTAAGTACATGTAGACTGACTCTTCCTACTGTCTATGTTTTGAACCATTCCTGTGACACTAGTTGTAGATTCCGATGATTCACTTCAGGTTTTTCTGTATCCCTCTGACCTTCTTATTGACGATGAAACACAGAAATTGCATCGGAATTAAATACAAAAATTACAATGCCGACTTAAGTACAAGAAGAATGATTCTTCCTACTGTCTATGATTTGAACCATTCCGGTGACACTAGTTATAGATTCCGATGCTTCACTTCAGGTTTACTGTATCCCTTGGACCTTCATATCGACGATGAAAAATTGCATCAGAATAAAATACAAAAGGCACAATGACGACTTAAGTACAGGAAGACTGACTCTTTTTACTGTCTATGTTTTGAACCATTGCTGTGACACTAGTTATAGATTCCGATGCTTCAATTCAGATTTACTGAATCCCTTGGTCCTTCTTATTGACGACGAAACACAGAAAAAGCATCTGAATAAAATAGAAAAGGCACAATGCCGACTTAAGTACAAGAAGACAGACTCTACCTAATGTCTATGTTTTGAACCATTCCTGTGACACTAGTTATAGATTCCGATGCTTCACTTCAGTTTTACTGTATCCCTCTGACCTTCTTATTGACGATGAAACACAGAAATTGCATCGGAATAAAATACAAAAGGCACAATGCCGACTTAAGTACAAGAAGACTGACTCTTCTTACTGACTATAATGTGAACATTTCCTGTGAGACCAGTTTTAGATTCAGATGCTTCACTATATGTTTACTGTATCCCTTGGACCTCCTTATTGACGATGAAACACAGAAATTGCATCGGAATTAACTACTAAAGGCACAATGCCGACTTAAGTACAAGAAGACCGACTCTTCTTACTGTCTATTTTTTAACCATTCCTGTGACACTAGTTATAGAATCCGATGCTTCACTTCAGGTTTACTGTATCCCTCTGACCTTCTTATTGACGATGAAACACAGAAATTGCATCGGAATTAAATAGAAAAGGCACAATGCTGACTTAAGTACAAGAAGACTGACTCTTCTTACTGTCTATGATTTGAACCATTCCTGTGACACTTGTTATATTTTCCGATGCTTCACTTCAGGTGTACTGTATCCCTTGGACCTTCTTATTGACGATGAAACACAGAAATAGCATCGGAATTGAATACAAAAGCACAATGCCGACATAAGTACAAGTAGACTGTCTCATCTTACTGTCTATGTTTTGAACCATTCCTGTGACACTAGTTATTCATTCTGATGCTTCACTTCAGGTTTACTGTATGTCTCTGACCTTCTTATTGACGATGAAACACAGAAATTGCATCGGAAATAAATACAAAAGGACAATGCCGACTCAAGTACAAGAAGACAGACACTTCCTACTGTCTATGTTTTGGACCATTCCTGTGTCACTAGTTATACATTCCGATGCTTCACTTCAGATTTACTATATCCCTCGGACCTTCTTATTGTCGATGAAACACAGAAACTGCATCCGAATGAAATAGAAAAGGCACAATGCCGACTTAAGTACAAGAAGAATGACTCTTCCTACTGTCTATGATTTGAACCATTCCGGTGACACTAGTTATAGATTCCGATGCTTCACTTCAGGTTTACTGTATCCCTTGGACCTTCATATCGACGATGAAAAATTGCATCAGAATAAAATACAAAAGGCACAATGACGACTTAAGTACAGGAAGACTGACTCTTTTTACTGTCTATGTTTTGAACCATTGCTGTGACACTAGTTATAGATTCCGATGCTTCAATTCAGATTTACTGAATCCCTTGGTCCTTCTTATTTACGACGAAACACAGAAAAAGCATCTGAATAAAATAGAAAAGGCACAATGCCGACTTAAGTACAAGAAGACAGACTCTACCTAATGTCTATGTTTTGAACCATTCCTGTGACACTAGTTATAGATTCCGATGCTTCACTTCAGTTTCACTGTATCCCTCTGACATTCTTATTGACATTGAAACACAGAAATTGCATCGGAATTAAATACAAAAGGCACAATGCCGACATAAGTACAAGAAGACTGACTCTTCTTACTGACTATGTTGTGAACATTTCCTGTGAGACCAGTTTTAGATTCCGATGCTTCACTATATGTTTACTGTATCCCTTGGACCTCCTTATTGACGATGAAACACAGATATTGCAACGGAATTAAATACAAAAGGCACAATGCAGACTTAAGCACAAGAAGACTGACTCTTCCTACCGTCTATTTTTTATTATTCCTGTGACACTAGTTATAGGTTCCGATGCTTCACTTCAGGTTTACTGCATCCCTCTGACCTTCTTATTGACGATGAAACACAGAAATTGCATCGGAATTAAATAGAAAAGTTACAATGCTGACCTAAGTACAAGAAGACTGACTCTTCTTACTGTCTATGATTTGAACCATTCCTGTGACACTAGTTATAGATTCCGATGCTTCACTTCAGGTACCGTATCCCTTGGACCTTCTTATTGACGATGAAACACAGAAATTGCATCGGAATTAAATACAAAAGCACAATGCCGACATAAGTACAAGAAGACTGACTCTACTTACTGTCTATTTTTTGAACCATTCCTGTGACACTAGTTATTGAATCAGATGCTTCACTTCAGGTTTACTGTATCCCTCTGACCTTCTTATTGACGATCAAACATAGAAATTGCATCGGAATTAAATACAAAAGGCACAATGCCGACTCAAGTACATGTAGACTTACTCTTCCTACTGTCTATGTTTTGAACCATTCCATTGACACTAGTTGTAGATTCCGATGATTCACTTCATGTTTTTCTGTATCCCTCTGACCTTCTTATTGACGATGAAACACAGAAATTGCATCGAAATTAAATAGAAAAGGCACAATGAGGACTTACGTACAGGAAGAATGACTCTTCCTACTGACTATGATTTGAACCATTCCTGTGACATTAGTTATAGATTCCGATGCTTCACTTCAGGTTTACTGTATCCCTCTGACCTTCTTATTGACGATATACACAGAAATTGCATTGGACATAAATACAAAAGGCACAATGCCGACTCAAGTACAAGAAGACTGACTCTTCTTACTGTCTATGTTTTGACCCATTCCTGTGACACTATTTATACATTCCGATGCTTCACTTCAGGTTTACTGTATCCCTCTGACCTTCTTATTGACGATGAAACACAGAAATTGCATTCGAATGAAATACAAAAGGCACAATGCCGACTTATGTACAAGTAGACTGACTCTTCTTACTGTCTATGTCTTGACCATTCCTGTCACTATAGTTACCGAGTCTGATGCTTCACTTCAGGTTTACTGAATCCCTTGGACCTTCATATCGACGTGAAAAATTGCATCGAAATAAAATACAAAAGGCACAATGACGACTTAAGTACAAAGAGACTGACTCTTCTCACTATGTTTTGAACCATTGCTGTGACACTAGTTATAGATTCCGATGCTTCAATTCAGATTTACTGAATGCCTTGGTCCTTCTTATTGACGATGAAACACAGAAAAAGCATCTGAATAAAATAGAAAAGGCACAATGCCGACTTAAGTACAAGAAGACAGACTCTACCTAATGTCTATGTTTTGAACCATTCCTGTGACACTGGTTATAGATTCCGATGCTTCACTTCAGTTTTACTGTATCCCTCTGACCTTCTTATTGACGATGAAACACAGAAATTGCATCGGAAATAAATACAAATGGCACAATGCCGACTCAAGTACAAGTAGACTGACTCTTCCTACTGTCTATGATTTGAACCATTCCTGTGACACTATTTATACATTCCGATGCTTCACTTCAGGTTTACTGTATCCCTCTGACTTTCTTATTGACAATGAAACACAGAAATTGTATCCGAATGAGATGCAAAAGGCACAATGCCGACTTATGTACAAGTAGACTGATTCTTCTTACTGTCTATGACTTGAACCATTCCTGTGACTATAGTTACCGAGACTGATGCTTCACTTCAGGTTTACTGTATCCCTCTGACCTTATTGACGATGAAACACAGAAATTGCATCGGAATTAAATAAAAAAAAAGGCACAATGCCATCTTCAGTACAAGAAAACTGACTCTTCTTACAGTCTATGTTTTGAACGATTCCTGTGACAATAGTCATACATTGCGATGCTTCACTTCAGGTTTACTGTATCCCTCTGACCATCTTATTGACGATGAAACACAGAAATTGCATCGGAATTAAATAGAAAAGGCACAATGCCGACTTAAGTACAAGAAGACTGACTGTTCTTACTGACTATGCTTTGAACCATTCCTGTGACAATAGTTATAGATTCCCATGCTTCACTTCAGGTTTACTGTAACCCTTGGACCTTTTTATTGACGATGAAACACAGAAATCGCATCGGAATTAAATACAAAAGGCACATTGCCGACTTAAGTACAAGGAGATTGTATCTTATTTCTGTCTATGTTTTGAACCATTCCTGTGACACTAGTTATAGATTCCGATGCTTCACTTCAGGTTTACTGTATCGCTTGGACCTTCTTATTGACGATGAAACACAGAAATTGCATCGGAATTAAATACAAAAGGCACAATGCCGACTTATGTACAAGAAGACCGAATCATCTCACTGTCTATGTTTTGAACCATTCCTCTGACACTAGTTATAGATTCCGATGCTTCACTTCAGGTTTACTGTATCCCTTGGACCTTCTTATTGACGACGAAACACAGAAATTGCATCGGAATTAAATAGAGAAGGCACAATGCCGACTTAAGTACAAGAAGACTGACTCTTATAACTGTCTATGTTTTGAACCATTCCTGTGACACTAGTTATAGATTCCGATGCTTCACTTTAGGTTTACTGTATCCCTTGGACTTTCTTATTGACGATGAAACAAAGAAATTTCATCGGAATTAATTACAAAAGGCACATTACCGATTTAAGTACAGGAAGACTGACTCTTCTTACGGTCTATGTTTGAACAATTCCTGTGACATTAGTTATAGATTCCGATGCTTCACTTCAGGTTTACTGTATCCCTTGGACCTTCTTATCGACAATGAGAAACAGAAATTGCATCGCAATTAAGTACAAAAGGCACAATGCTGACTTAAGTACAAGAAGTCTGACTCTTCTTACTGTTTGTGTTTTGAACCATTGCAGTGTCACTAGTTATAGATTCTGATGCTTCACTTCAGATTTACTGTATCCCTTGGACCTTCTTATTGACGACGAAACACAGAAAATGCATCAGAATAAAATAGAGATGGCACAATGCCGACTTAAGTACAAGAAGACTGACTCTACCTAATGTCTATGTTTCGAAATATTCCAGTGACACTAGTTATAGATTCCGATGCTTCACTTCAGTTTTACTGTATCCCTCTGACCTTCTTATTGACGATGAAACACAGAAATTGCATCGGAATAAATTACAAAAGGCACAATGCCGACTTAAGTACAAGAAGACTGACACTTCTTACTGACTATAATGTGAACATTTCCTGTGAGACCAGTTTTAGATTCAGATGCTTCACTATATGTTTACTGTATCCCTTGGATCTCCTTTTTGACGATGAAACACAGAAATTGCATCGGAATTAAATACTAAAGGCACAATGCCGACTTAAGTACAAGAAGACTGACTCTTCTTACTGTCTATGCTTTGAACCGTTTCTGTGACACTAGTTACTCATTCTGATGCTTCACTTCAGGTGTACTGTATCCCTTGGACCTTCTTATTGACGATGAATCACAGAAATTGCATCAAAATTAAATACAAAAGCACAATGCCGACATAAGTACAAGTAGACTGACTCTTCTTACTGTCTATGCTTTGAACCGTTCCTGTGACACTAGTTATTCATTCTGATGCTTCATTTCAGGTTTACTGTATCCCTCTGACCTTCTTAATGACGATGAAACACAGAAATTGCATCGGAAATAAATACAAAAGGCACAATGCCGACTCAAGTACAAGAAGACAGACTCTTCCTACTGTCTATGTTTTGAACCATTCCTGTGACACTAGTTGTACATTTCGATGCTTCACTTCAGGTTTACTGTATCCCTCTGACCTTCTTATTGACGATGAAACACAGAAACTGCATCCGAATTAAATAGAAAAGGCACAATGCCGACTTAAGTACAAGAAGACTGACTCTTCTTACTGACTATGTTTGACCCATTCCTGTGACACTAGTTATAGATTCCGATGCTTCAGGTTTACTGTATCTCTCTGACCTTCTTATTGACGATGAAACACAGATATTGCATCGGAATTAAATAAAAAAAAGGCACACTGCCATCTTAAGTACAAGAAAACTGACTCTTCTTACAGTCTATGTTTTGAACGATTCCTGTGACAATAGTGATACATTTCGATGCTTCACTTCAGGTTTACTGTATTCCTCTGACCATCTTATTGACGATGAAACACAGAAATTGCATCGGAATTAAATAGAAAAGTCACAATGCCGACTTAAGTACAAGAAGACAGACTGTTGTTACTGACTATGCTTTGAACCATTCCTGTGACAATAGTTATAGATTCCCATGCTTCACTTCACTTTTACTGTAACCCTTGGACCTTCTTATTGACGATAAAACACAGAAATTGCATCGGAATTAAATACAAAAGGCACATTGCCGACTTAAGTACAAGGAAATTGACTCTTATTTCTGTCTATGTTTTGAACCATTCCTGTGACACTTGTTATAGATTCCGATGCTTCACTTCAGGTTTACTGTATCGCTTGGACCTTCTTATTGACGATGAAACACAGAAATTGCATCGGAATTAAATACAAAAGGCACAATGCCGACTTATGTACAAGAAGACCGAATCATCTCACTGTCTATGTTTTGAACCATTCCTCTGACACTAGTTATAGATTCCGATGCTTCACTTCAGGTTTACTGTATCCCTTGGACCTTCTTATTGACGACGAAACACAGAAATTGCATCGGAATTAAATAGAAAAGGCACAATGCCGACTTAAGTACAAGAAGAAAGACTCTTCAAACAGTCTATGTTTTGATCCATTCCTGTGACACTAGTTATAGATTCCGATGCTTCATTTCAGGTTTACAGTATCGCTCTGACCTTCTAATTGACGATGAAACACAGAAATTCCATCGGAATTAGATACAAAAATCACAATGCCCACTTAAGTACAAGAGGACTGACTCTTCTTTCTGTCTATGTTTTGAAACATTAAAGTGACACTAGTTATAGATTTCGATGCTTCACTTCAGGATTACTGTATCCCTTAGACCTTCTTATTAACGACGAAATACAGAAATTGCATCGGAATTAAATAAAAAAGATACAATGACGACTTAAGTACAAGAAGACAGACCCTTCCTACTGTCTATGTTTTGAACCATTCCTGTGACACTAGTTATAGATTCCGATGCCTCACTTCAGGTTTACTGTATCCCTCGGACAGTCTTATTGACGATGAAACACAGAAATCGCATCGGAATTAAATAGAAAAGGCACAATACTGACTTAAGTACAAGAAGACTGACTCTTCTTACTGTCTATGTTTTGAACCATTCCTGTGACACTAGTTATAGATTCCGATGCTTCACTTCAGGTTTACTGTATCCCTCTGACCTTCTTATTGACGATGAAACACAGAAATTGCATCCGAATGAAATACAAAAGGCACAATGCCGACTTATGTACAAGTAGACTGACTCTTCTTACTGTCTATGTCTTGAACCATTCCTGTGACTATAGTTACCGAGTCTGATGCTTCACTTCAGGTTTACTGTATCCCTTGGACCTTCTTATTGACGATGAAACACAGAAATTGCATCGGAATTAAATACAAGAAGCACAATGCCGACTTAAGTACATGTAGACTGACTCTTCCTACTGTCTATGTTTTGAACCATTCCTGTGACACTAGTTGTAGATTCCGATGATTCACTTCAGGTTTTTCTGTATCCCTCTGACCTTCTTATTGACGATGAAACACAGAAATTGCATCGGAATTAAATACAAAAGGCACAATGCCGACTTAAGTACAAGAAGAATGACTCTTCCTACTGTCTATGATTTGAACCATTCCTGTGACACTAGTTATAGATTCCGATGCTTTACTTGAGGTTTACTGTATCCCTTGGACCTTCATATCGACGATGAAAAATTGCATCGGAATAAAATACAAAAGGCACAATGACGACTTAAGTACAAGAAGACTGACTCTTCTTACTATGTTTTGAACCATTGCTGTGACACTTGTTATAGATTCCGATGCTTCAGTTCAGATTTACTGAATACCTTGGTCCTTCTTATTGACGACGAAACACAGAAAAAGCATCTGAATAAAATAGAAAAGGCACAATGCCGACTTAAGTACAAGAAGACAGACTCTACCGAATGTCTATGTTTTGAACCATTCCTGTGACACTAGTTATAGATTCCGATGCTTCACTTCAGTTTTACTGTATCCCTCTGACCTTCTTATTGACGATGAAACACAGAAATTGCATCGGAAATAAATACAAAAGGCACAATGCCGACATAAGTACAAGAAGACTGACTCTTCTTACTGACTATGTTGTGAACATTTCCTGTGAGACCAGTTTTAAATACAGATGCTTCACTATATGTTTACTGTATCCCTTGGACCTCCTTATTGACGATGAAACACAGAAATTGCAACGGAATTAAATACAAAAGGCACAAGGCAGACTTAAGTACAAGAAGACTGACTCTTCCTACTGTCTATTTTCTATTATTCCTGTGACACTAGTTATAGGTTCCGATGCTTCACTTCAGGTTTACTGCATCCCTCTGACCTTCTTATTGACGATGAAACACAGAAATTGCATCGGAATTAAATAGAAAAGTTACAATGCTGACCTAAGTACAAGAAGACTGACTCTTCTTACTGTCTATGATTTGAACCATTCCTGTGACACTAGTTATAGATTCCGATGCTTCACTTCAGGTACCGTATCCCTTGGACCTTCTTATTGACGATGAAACACAGAAATTGCATCGGAATTAAATACAAAGGCACAATGCCGACATAAGTACAAGAAGACTGACTCTTCTTACTGTCTATGATTTGAACCATTCCTGTGACGCTAGTTATTGATTCAGATGCTTCACTTCAGGTCTACTGTATCCCTCTGACCTTCTTATTGACGATGAAACATAGAAATTGCATCAGAATTAAATACAAAAGGCACAATGCCGACTCAAGTACACGTTGACTTACTCTTCCTACTGTCTATGTTTTGAACCATTCCTGTGACACTAGTTGTAGATTCCGATGATTCACTTCAGGTTTTTCTGTATCCCTCTGACCTTCTTATTGACGATGAAACACAGAAATTGCATCGAAATTAAATAGAAAAGGCACAATGCCGACTTACGTACAAGAAGAATGACTCTTCCTACTGACTATGATTTGAACGATTCCTGTGACACTAGTTATAGATTCCGATGCTTCACTTCAGGTTTACTGTATCCCTCTGACCTTCTTATTGACGATATACACAGAAATTGCATCGGAAATAGATACAAAAGGCACAATGCCGACTGAAGTACAAGAAGACTGACTCTTCCTACTGTCTATGTTTTGAACCATTCCTGTGACACTATTTATACATTCCGATGCTTCACTTCAGGTTTACTGTATCCCTCTGACCTTCTTATTGACGATGAAACACAGAAATTGCATCCGAATGATATACAAAAGGCACAATGCCGACTTATGTACAAGTAGACTGACTCTTCTTACTGTCTATGTCTTGAACCATTCCTGTGACTATAGTTACCGAGTCTGATGCTTCACTTCAGGTTTACTGTATCCCTCTGACCTTCTTATTGACGATGAAACACAGAAATTGCTTCGGAATTAAATAAAAAAAAAGGCACAATGCCATCTTAAGTACAAGAAAACTGACTCTTCTTACAGTCTATGATTTGAACGATTCCTGTGACAATAGTGATACATTCCGATGCTTCACTTCAGGTTTACTGTATCCCTCTGACCATCTTATTGACGATGAAACACACAAATTGCATCGGAATTAAATAGAAAAGGCACAATGCCGACTTAAGTACAAGAAGACTGACTCTTCTTACTGTTTGTGTTTTGAACCATTGCTGTGTCACTAGTTATAGATTCTGATGCTTCACTTCAGATTTACTGTATCCCTTGGACATTCTTATTGACGACGAAACACAGAAAATGCATCAGAATAAAATAGAGAAGGCACAATGCCGACTTAAGTACAAGAAGACTTACTCTACCTAATGTCTATGTTTCGAAATATTCCAGTGACACTAGTTATAGATTCCGATGCTTCACTTCAGTTTTACTGTATCCCTCTGACCTTCTTATTGACGATGAAACACAGAAATTGCATCGGAATAAATTACAAAAGGCACAATGCCGACTTAAGTACAAGAAGACTGACTCTTCTTACTGACTATAATGTGAACATTTCCTGTGAGACCAGTTTTAGATTCAGATGCTTCACTATATGTTTACTGTATCCCTTGGACCTCCTTATTGACGATGAAACACAGAAATTGCATCGGAATTAAATACTAAAGGCACAATGCCGACTTAAGTACAAGAAGACTGACTCTTCTTACTGTCTATTTTTTAACCATTCCTGTGACACCAGTTATAGATTCCGATGCTTCACTTCAGGTTTACTGTATCCCTCTGACCTTCTTATTGACGATGAAACACAGAAATTGCATCGGAATTAAATAGAAAAGGCACATTGCTGACTTAAGTACAAGAAGACTGACTCTTCTTACTGTCTACGATTTGAACCATTCCTGTGACACTAGTTATATTTTCCGATGCTTCACTTCAGGTGTACTGTATCCCTTGGACCTTCTTATTGACGATGAATCACAGAAATTGCATCGGAATTAAATACAAAAGCACAATGCCGACATAAGTACAAGTAGACTGACTCTTCTTACGGTCTATGTTTGAACCATTCCTGTGACACTAGTTATACATTCCGATGCTTCACTTCAGGTTTACTGTATCCCTCTGACCTTCTTATTGACGATGAAACACAGAAACTGCATCCGAATTAAATAGAAAAGGCACAATGCCGACTTAAGTACAAGAAGACTGACTGTTCTTACTGACTATGCTTTGAACCATTCCTGTGACAATAGTTATAGATCCCATGCTTCACATCAGGATTACTGTAACCCTTGGAACTTCTTATTGACGATGAAACACAGAAATTGCATCGGAATTAAATACAAAATGCACATTGCCGACTTAAGTACAAGGAGATTGACTCTTATTTCTGTCTATGTTTTGAACCATTCCTGTGACACTAGTTATAGATTCCGATGCTTCACTTGAAGTTTACTGTATCCCTTGGACCTTCTTATTGACGAAGAAACACAGAAATTGCATCGGAATTAAATACAAAAGGCACAATGCCGACTTATGTACAAGAAGACCGAATCATCTCACTGTCTATGTTTTGAACCATTCCTCTGACACTAGTTATAGATTCCGATGCTTCACTTCAGGTTTACTATATCCCACTGACCTTCCTATTGAAGATGAAACACAGAAATTGCATCGGAGTTAAATAGAAAAGGCACAATGCCGACTTAAGTACAAGAAGACTGACTCTTCTTACTGTCTATGTTTTGAACCATTCCTGTGACACTAGTTTTAGATTCCGATGCTTCACTTCAGGTTTACTGTATCCCTCTGACCTTCTTATTGACGATGAAACACAGAAATTGCATCGGAATTAAATAGAAAAGGCACAATACTGACTTAAGTACAAGAAGTCTGACTCTTCTTACTGTCTATGTTTTTAACCATTCCTGTGACACTAGTTATAGATTCCGATGCTTCACTTCAGTTTTACTGTATCCCTCTGACCTTCCTATTGAAGATGAAACACAGAAATTGCATCGGAATTAAATAGAGAAGGCACAATGCCGACTTAAGTACAAGAAGTCTGACTCTTATAACTGTCTATGATTTGAACCATTCCTGTGACACTAGTTATAGATTCCGATGCTTCCCTTCAGGTTTACTGTATCCCTTGGACTTTCTTATTGACGATGAAACAAAGAAATTTCATCGGAATTAATTACAAAAGGCACAATACCGATTTAAGTACAGGAAGACTGACTCTTCTTACGGTCTATGTTTGAACAATTCCTGTTACACTAGTTATAGATTCCGATGCTTCACTTCAGGTTTACTGTATCCCTTGGACATTCTTATAGACGATGAAAAACAGAAATTGCATCGCAATTAAGTACAAAAGGCACAATGCTGACTTAAGTACAAGTAGACTGACTCTTCTTACTGTTTGTGTTTTGAACCATTGCTGTGTCACTAGTTATAGATTCTGATGCTTCACTTCAGATTTACTGTATCCCTTGGACCTTCTTATTGACGACGAAACACAGAAAATGCATCAGAATAAAATAGAAAGGGCACAATGCCGACTTAAGTACAAGAAGACTGACTCTACCTAATGTCTATGTTTCGAAATATTCCAGTGACACTAGTTATAGATTCCGATGCTTCACTTCAGTTTTACTGTATCCCTCTGACCTTCTTATTGACGATGAAACACAGAAATTGCATCAGAATAAATTACAAAAGGCACAATGCCGACTTAAGTACAAGAAGACTGACTCTTCTTACTGACTATAATGTGAACATTTCCTGTGAGACCAGTTTTAGATTCAGATGCTTCACTATATGTTTACTGTATCCCTTGGACCTCCTTATTGACGATGAAACACAGAAATTGCATCGGAATTAAATACTAAAGGCACAATGCCGACTTAGGTACAAGAAGACTGACTCTTCTTACTGTCTATTTTTTAACCATTCCTGTGACACTAGTTATAGATTCCGATGCTTCACTTCAGGTTTACTGTATCCCTCTGACCTTCTTATTGACGATGAAACACAGAAATTGCATCGGAATTAAATAGAAAAGGCACAATGCTAACTTAAGTACAAGAAGACTGACTCTTCTTACTGTCTTTGATTTGAACCATTCCTGTGATACTAGTTATATTTTCCGATGCTTCACTTCGGGTGTACTGTATCCCTTGGACCTTCTTATTGACGATGAAGCACAGAAATTGCATCGGAATTAAATACAAATGCACAATGCCGACATAAGTACAAGTAGACTGACTCTTCTTACTGTCTATGATTTGAACCGTTCCTGTGACACTAGTTATTCATTCTGATGCTTCACTTCAGGTTCGCTGTATCCCTCTGACCTTCTTAATGACGATGCAACACAGAAACTGCATCCGAATTAAATAGAAAAGGCACAATGCCGACTTAAGTACAAGAAGACTGACTCTTCTTACTGACTATGTTTGACCCATTCCTGTGACACTAGTTATAGATTCCGATGCTTCAGGTTTACTGTATCCCTCTGACCTTCTTATTGACGATGAAACACAGAAATTGCATCGGAATTAAATACAACAGGCACAATTCCGACTTAAGTACAAGAAGACTGACCCTTCTTACTGTCTAAGTTTTGAACCATTCCTGTGACACTAGTTACAGATTCCGATGCTTCACTTCAGGTTTACTGTATCATCCTGAACTTCTTATTGACGATGAAACACAGAAATTGCATCGGAATTAAATACAAAAGGCACAATGCCTACATAAGTACATGTAGACTGACTCTTCCTACTGTCTATGTTTTGAACCATTCCTAAGACACTAGTTGTAGACTCCGATGATTCACTTCAGGTTTTTCTGTATCCCTCTGAGCTTCTTATTGACGATGAAACACAGAAATTGCATCGGAATTAAATAGAAAATGCACAATGTCGACTTAAGTACAAGAAGAATGACTCTTCCTACTGTCTATGATTTGAACCATTCCTGTGACACTAGTTATAGATTCCGATGCTTCCCTTCAGGTTTACTGTATCCCTTGGACCTTCTTATCGACGATGAAAAAATTGCATCGGAATAAAATACAAAAGGCACAATGACGACATAAGTACAGGAAGACTGACTCTGCTTACTGTCTATGCTTTGAACCATTGCTGTGACACTAGTTATAGATTCCGATGCTTCAATTCAGATTTACTGTGTTCCTTGGACCTTCTTATTGACGACGAAACACAGAAAAAGCATCAGAATAAAATAGAAAAGGCACAATGCCAACTTAAGTACAAGAAGACAGACTCTACCTAATGTCTATGTTTTGAACCATTCCTGTGACACTAGTTATAGATTCCGATGCTTCACTTCAGTTTTACTGTATCCTTCTGACCTTCTTATTGACGATGAAACACAGAAATTGCATCGGAATTACATACAAAATTCACAATACCGACATATGTACAAGAAGACTGACTCTTCTTACTGACTATGTTGTGAACATTTCCTGGCAGACCAGTTTTAAATACAGATGCTGCATTATATGTTTACTGTATCCCTTGGACCTTCTTATTGACATTGAAACACAGAAATGGCAACGGAATTAAATACAAAAGGCACAATGCAGACTTAAGTACAAGAAGACTGACTCTTCCTACTGTCAATTTTTTAATTATTCCTGTGACACTAGTTATAGATTCCGATGCTTCACTTCAGGTTTACTGTATCCCTCTGACCTTCTTATTGACGATGAAACACAGAAATTACATCGGAATTAAATAGAAAAGGCACAATGCTGACTTAAGGACAAGAAGACTGACTCTTCTTACTGTCTATGATTTGAACCATTCCTATGACACTAGTTATAGATTGCGATGCTTCACTTCAGGTGTACCGTATCCCTTGACCTTCTTATTGACGATGAAACACAGAAATTGCATCGGAATTAAATACAAAAGCACAATGCCGACTTAAGTACAAGTAGACTGACTCTTCTTACTGTCTATGTTTTGAACCATTCCTGTGACACTAGTTATTGATTCTGATGCTTCACTTCAGGTTTACTGTATCCCTCTGACCTTCTTATTGACGATGAAACATAGAAATTGCATCGGAATTAAATACAGAAGGCACAATGCCGACTCAAGTACAAGAAGACTGACTCTTCCTACTGTCTATGTTTTGAACCATTCCTGTGACACTAGTTATACATTCCGATGCTTCACTTCAGGTTTACTGTATCCCTCTGACCTTCTTATTGACGATATACACAGAAATTGCATCGGAAATAAATACAAAAGGCCCAATGCCGACTCAAGTACAAGAAGACTGACTCTTCCTACTGTCTATGTTTTGAACCATTCCTGTGACACTAGTTATACATTCCGATGCTTCACTTCAGGTTTACTGTATCCCTCTGACCTTCTTATTGACGATGAAACACAGAAATTGCATCCGAATTAAATACAAAAAGCACAATGCCGACATAAGTACAAGTAGACTGACTCTTCTTACTGTCTATGTCTTGAACCATTCCTGTGACTATAGTTACCGAGTCTGATGCTTCACTTCAGGTTTCCTGTATCCCTCTGACCTTCTTATTGACGATGAAACACAGAAATTGCATCGGAATTAAATAAAAAAAAGGCACAATGCCATCTTAAGTACAAGAAGACTGACTCTTCCTACTGTCTATGTTTTGGACGATTCCTGTGACACTAGTGATACACTCCGATGCTTCACTTCAGGTTTACTGTATCCCTCTGACCATCTTATTGACGATGAAACACAGAAATTGCATCGGAATTAAATAGAAAAGGCACAATGCCGACTTAAGTACAAGAAGACTGACTGTTCTTACTGACTATGCTTTGAACCATTCCTGTGACACTAGTTATAGATTCCCATGCTTCACTTCAGATTTACTGTAACCCTTGGACCTTCTTATTGACGATGAAACACAGAAATTGCATCGGAATTAAATACAAAAGGCACATTGCCGACTTAAGTACAAGGAGATTGACTCTTATTTCTGTCTATGTTTTGAACCACTCCTGTGACACTAGTTATAGATTCCGATGCTTCACTTCAGGTTTACTGTATCCCTTGGACCTTCTTATTGACGATGAAACACAGAAATTGCATCGGAATTAAATACAAAAGGCACAATGCCGACTTATGTACAAGAAGACCGAATCATTTCACAGTCTATGATTTGAACCATTCCTCTGACACTAGTTATAGATTCCGATGCTTCACTTCAGGTTTACTGTATCCCTTGGACCTTCTTATTGACGACGAAACACAGAAATTGCATAGGAATTAAATAGAAAAGGCACAATGCCGACTTAAGTACAAGAAGACTGACTCTTCCAACTGTCTATGTTATAAACCATTCCTGTGACACTACTTATAGATTCCGATGCTTCATTTCAGGTTTACTGTATCGCTCTGACCTTCTAATTGACGATGAAACACAGACATTGCATCGGAATTAGATACAAAAATCACAATGCCCACTTAAGTACAAGAGGACTGACTCTTCTTTCTGTCTATGTGTTGAAACATTCCAGTGACACTAGTTATAGATTCCGATGCTTCACTTCAGGTTTACTGTATCCCTTGGACCTTCTTATTAACGACGAAATACAGAAATTGCATCGGAATTAAATAGAAAAGGCACAATGCTGACTTATGTACAAGAAGACTGAATCATCTTACTGTCTATGATGTGAACCATTCCTCTGACACTAGTTATAGATTCCGATGCTTCACTTCAGGTTTACTGTATCCCTCTGACCTTCTTATTGACGATGAAACACTGATATTGCATCGGAATTAAATACAAAATTCACAATGCCGACTTAAGTACAGTAAGACTGACTCTTCTTACTGTCTATGTTTTGAACCATTCCTGTGACACTAGTTATAGATTCCGATGCTTCATTTCAGGTTTACTGTATCCTTTGGACCTTCTTATTGACGATGAAACACAGAAATTTCATCGGAATTAAATACAAAAGGCACAATGCCGACTTAAGTACAAGAAGACTGACTCTTCTTACTGTCTATGCTTTGAAACATTCCTGTGACACTAGTTATAGATTCCGTTGCTTCACTTCAGATTTACTGTATCCCTTGGACCTTCTTATTGCCGACGAAACACAGAAATTGCATCAGAATAAAATAGAAAAGGCACAATGCCGACTTTAGTACAAGAGGACTGACTCTACCTAATGTATATGCTTTGAACCGTTCCTGTGACACTAGTTATACATTCCGATGCTTCACTTCAGGATTACTGTATCCCTCTGACCTTCTTATTGACGATGAAACACAGAAATTGCATCGGAATTAAATAGAAAAGGCACAATGCTGACTTAAGTACAAGAAGACTGACTCTTCTTACTGTCTATGATTTGAACCATTCGTGTGACACTAGTTATAGATTCCGGTGCTTCACTTCAGGTGTACTGTATCCCTTGGACCTTTTTATTAACGACAAAATACAGAAATTGCATCGGAATTAAATAGAAAAGGCACAATGCCGACTTAAGTACAAGAAGACAGACCCTTCCTATTGTCTTTGTTTTGAACCATTCCTGTGACACTAGTTATAGATTCCGATGCCTCACTTCAGGTTTACTGTATCCCTCGGACCGTCTTATTGACGATGAAGCACAGAAATTGCATCGGAATTAAATAGAAAAGGCACAATACTGACTGAAGTACAAGAAGGCTGACTCTTCTTACTGTCTATGTTTTTAACCATTCCAGTGTCACTAGTTATAGATTCCGATGCTTCACTTCAGGTTTACTATATCCCTCTGACCTTCCTATTGAAGATGAAACACAGAAATTGCATCGGAAATTAATAGAAAAGGCACAATGCCGACTTAAGTACTAGAATACTGACTCTTTTTGCTGTCTATGTTTTGAACCATTCCTGTGACACTAGTTATAGATTCCGATGCTTCACTTCAGGTTTACTGTATCCCTTGGACCTTCTTATTGACGATGAATCACAGAAATTGCATCGGAATTAAATAGAAAAGGCAGAATGCTGACTTATGTACAAGAAGGCTGACTCATCTTACTGTCTATGATGTGAACCATTCCTCTGACACTAGTTATAGATTCCGATGCTTCACTTCAGGTTTACTGTATCCCTCTGACCTTCTTATTGACGATGAAACACATATATTGCATCGGAATTAAATACAAAATTCACAATGCCGACTTAAGTACAAGAAGACTGACTCTTCTTACTGTCTATGTTTGAACCATTCCTGTGACACTAGTTATAGATTCCGATGCTTGACTTCAGGTTTACTGTATACTTTGGACCTTCTTATTGACGATGAAACACAGAAATTCCATCGGAATTAAATACAAAAGGCACAATGCCGACTTAAGTACAAGAAGACTGACTCTTCTTACTGTCTATGCTTTGAACCATTCCTGTGACACTAGTTATAGATTCCGTTGCTTCACTACAGATTTACTGTACCTATGGACCTTCTTATTGGCGACGAAACACAGAAATTGCATCAGAATAAAATAGAAAAGGCACAATGCCGACTTAAGTACAAGAAGACTGACTCTACCTAATGCATATGCTTTGAACCATTCCTGTGACACTAGTTATATATTCCGATGCTTCACTTCAGGATTACTGTATCCCTCTGACCTTCTTATTGACGATGAAACACAGAAATTGCATCGGAATTAAATAGAAAAGGCACAATGCTGACTTAAGTACAAGAAGACTGACTCTTCTTACTGTCTATGATTTGAACCATTCCTGTGACACTAGTTATAGATTCCGATGCTTCACTTCAGGTGTACTGTATCCCTTGGACCTTCTTGTTGACGATGAAACACAGAAATTGCATCGGACTTAAATACAAAAGGCACAATGCCGACTTAAGTACAATTAGACTGACTCTTCTTACTGTCTATGTTTTGAACCATTCCTGTGACACTAGTTTTTGAATCTGATGCTTCACTTCATATTTACTGTATCCCTCTGACCTTCTTATTGACGATGAAACACCGAAATTGCATCGGAATTAAATAGATAAGGCACAATGCAGACTTAAGTAGAAGATGACTGACTCTTCCTACTCTCTATGATTTGTACCATACGTGTGACACTAGTTATAGATTCCGATGCTTCACTTCAGGTTTACTGTAACCCTCTAACCTTCTTACAGACAATGAAACACAGAAATTGTATCGGAATTAATTACAAAAGCACAATGCCGACTTAAGTTCAAGATAACTGACTCTTCTTACTGTCTATGTTTTGAACCATTCCGGTGACACTAGTTATAGATTCCGATGCTTCACTTTACGTTTACTGTATCCCTTTGCCTTTCTTATTGACGACGAAACACAGAACTTGCATCGGAATTAAATAGAAAAGCACAATGCCGACTTAGGTACAAGAAGACTGACTCTTCCAACTGTCTTTGTTTTGAACCATTCCTGTGACACTAGTTATAGATTCCGCTGCTTCACTTCAGGTTTACTGTATCCCTCTGACCTTCTTATTGACGATGAAACACAGAAATTGCAACGGAATTTGATACAAAAAGCACAATGCCGACTTAAGTACAAGTGGACTGACTCTTCTTGCTGTCTATGTTTTGAAACATTCCTGTGACACTAGTTATAGATTCCGACGCTTCACTTCAGGTTTACTCTATCCCTTGGACCCTCTTATTGACGACGAAACACAGAAATGGCATCGGAATTAAATAGAAAAGGCACAATGCCGACTTAAGTTCAAGAAAACTGACCCTTACTATTGTCTATGTTTGAACCATTCCTGTGACACTAGTTATAGGTTCCATTGCTTCACTTCAGGTTTGCTGTATCCCTCTGACCTTCTTATTGACGATGAAACACAGAAATTGCATCGGAAATAAATACAAAAGGCACAACGCCGACTCAAGTAGAAGAAGACTGACTCTTCCCAATATCTATGATTTGAACGATTCCTGTGACACTAGTTGTACATTCCGATGCTTCACTTCAGGTTTACTGTATCCCTCTCACCAGCTTATTGACGATGAAACACAGATATTGCATCGGAATTAAATAGAAAAGGCACAATGCCGACTTAAGTACAAGAAGACTCACTCTTTTACTGACTATGCTTTGAACCATTTCTGTGACACTAGTTATAGATTCCGATGCTTCACTTCAGGTGTACTGTACCCCTTGGACCTTCTTATTGACGACGAAACACAGAAATTGCATCGGAATTAAATACAAAAGGCACAATGCCGACTTAAGTACAAGAAGACTGACCCTTCCTATTGTCTATGTTTTGAACCATTCCTGTGACTCTAGTTATAGATTCCGATCCTTCACTTCTGGTTTACTGTATACCTCTGACCTTCTTCTTGACGATGAAACACAGAAATTGCATCGGAATTAAATAGAAAAGGCACAATGCCGACTTAAGTACAAGAAGACTGACTCTTCTTACTGTCTATGTTTTGAACCATTCCTGTGACACTAGTTATAGATTCCGATGCTTCATTTCAGGTTTTCTGCATCCCTCTGACCTCCCTATTGAAAATGAAACACAGAAATTGCATCGGAATTAAATAGAAAAGGCACAATGACGACTTAAGTACAAGAAAACTGACTCTTCTTACGGTCTATGTTTAGAACCATTCCTGTGACACTGGTTATAGATTCCGATGCTTCACTTCAGGTTACTGTATGCCTTGGACCTTCTTATTTGCGATGAAACAAAGAAATTGCATCGGAATTAAAACCAAAAGGCACAATGCCGACTTAAGTACAAGACGACTGACCCTTCATACTGACTATGTTTTGAACCGTTTCTGTGACACTAGTTATAGATTTCGAAGCTTCACTTCAGGTTCACTGTATCCCTTGGAGTTTCTTATTGACGATGAAACACAGAAATTCCATCGTAATTAAATATAAAGGCACAATGCCGAATCAAATGCAAGAGGACTGACTCTTCTTACTGACTATGTTTTGAACCATTCCTGTGACACTAGTTATAGATTCCGATGCTTCACTTCAGGTTTACTGTATCCCTCTGACCTTCTTATTGACGATGAAACACAGAAATTGCATCGGAATTAAATACAAAAGGCACAATGCCGACTTTAGTACAAGAGGACTGACTCATCTTACTCTCTACGTTTTGAACCGTTCCGGTGACACTAGTTATAGATTTAGATGCTTCACTTCAGGTTTACTGTATCCTTGGCCTTTCTTATTGACGACGAAACACGGAGATTGCATCGGAATTAAATACAAAAGGCATAATGCCGACTTCAGTACAATAAGACTGACTCTTCCTACTGTCTATGCTTTCAACCATTCCTGTGACACTAGTTATAGATTCCGCTGCTTCACTTCAGGTTTACTGTATCCTCTGACCTTCTTATTGACGATGAAACACAGAAATTGTATCGGAATTAGATACAAAAAGCACAATGACGACTTAAGTACAAGAGGACTGACTCTTCTTGCTGTCTATGTTTTGAAACATTACTGTGACACTAGTTTTAGATTCCTATGCTTCACTTCAGATTTACCGCATCCCTTGGACCTTCTTATTGACGACGAAACACGGAAATTGCATCGGAATTAAATAGAAAAGGGACAATGCCGACTTAAGTTCAAGAAGACTGACCATTTCAATTGTCTATGCTTTGAACCATTCCTGTGACACTAGTTATACATTCCGATGCTTCACTGCAGGTTTACTGTATCGCTCTGACCGTCTCATTGACGATGCAACATAGAAATTGCAACGGAATTAAATAGAAAAGGCACAATGCCGACTTAAGTACAAGAAGACTGACTCTTCCAACTGTCTATGTTATAAACCATTCCTGTGACACTACTTATAGATTCCGATGCTTCATTTCAGGTTTACTGTATCGCTCTGACCTTCTAATTGACGATGAAACACAGACATTGCATCGGAATTAGATACAAAAATCACAATGCCCACTTAAGTACAAGAGGACTGACTCTTCTTTCTGTCTATGTGTTGAAACATTCCAGTGACACTAGTTATAGATTCCGATGCTTCACTTCAGGTTTACTGTATCCCTTGGACCTTCTTATTAACGACGAAATACAGAAATTGCATCGGAATTAAATAGAAAAGGCACAATGCTGACTTATGTACAAGAAGACTGAATCATCTTACTGTCTATGATGTGAACCATTCCTCTGACACTAGTTATAGATTCCGATGCTTCACTTCAGGTTTACTGTATCCCTCTGACCTTCTTATTGACGATGAAACACTGATATTGCATCGGAATTAAATACAAAATTCACAATGCCGACTTAAGTACAGTAAGACTGACTCTTCTTACTGTCTATGTTTTGAACCATTCCTGTGACACTAGTTATAGATTCCGATGCTTCATTTCAGGTTTACTGTATCCTTTGGACCTTCTTATTGACGATGAAACACAGAAATTTCATCGGAATTAAATACAAAAGGCACAATGCCGACTTAAGTACAAGAAGACTGACTCTTCTTACTGTCTATGCTTTGAACCATTCCTGTGACACTAGTTATAGATTCCGTTGCTTCACTTCAGATTTACTGTATCTCTTGGACCTTCTTATTCGCGACGAAACACAGAAATTGCATCAGAATAAAATAGAAAAGGCACAATGCCGACTTTAGTACAAGAGGACTGACTCTACCTAATGTATATGCTTTGAACCGTTCCTGTGACACTAGTTATACATTCCGATGCTTCACTTCAGGATTACTGTATCCCTCTGACCTTCTTATTGACGATGAAACACAGAAATTGCATCGGAATTAAATAGAAAAGGCACAATGCCGACTTAAGTACAAGAAGACAGACCCATCCTATTGTCTTTGTTTTGAACCATTCCTGTGACACTAGTAATAGATTCCGATGCCTCACTTCAGGTTTACTGTATCCCTCGGACCGTCTTATTGACGATGAAGCACAGAAATTGCATCGGAATTAAATAGAAAAGGCACAATACTGACTGAAGTACAAGAAGGCTGACTCTTCTTACTGTCTATGTTTTTAACCATTCCAGTGACACTAGTTATAGATTCCGATGCTTCACTTCAGGTTTACTATATCCCTCTGACCTTCCTATTGAAGATGAAACACAGAAATTGCATCGGAAATTAATAGAAAAGGCACAATGCCGACTTAAGTACTAGAAGACTGACTCTTTTTACTGTCTATGTTTTGAACCATTCCTGTGACACTAGTTATAGATTCCGATGCTTCACTTCAGGTTTACTGTATCCCTTGGACCTTCTTATTGACGATGAATCACAGAAATTGCATCGGAATTAAATAGAAAAGGCAGAATGCTGACTTATGTACAAGAAGAATGACTCATCTTACTGTCTATGATGTGAACCATTCCTCTGACACTAGTTATAGATTCCGATGCTTCACTTCAGGTTTACTGTATCCCTCTGACCTTCTTATTGACGATGAAACACATATATTGCATCGGAATTAAATACAAAATTCACAATGCCGACTTAAGTACAAGAAGACTGACTCTTCTTACTGTCTATGTTTGAACCATTCCTGTGACACTAGTTATAGATTCCGATGCTTGACTTCAGGTTTACTGTATACTTTGGACCTTCTTATTGACGATGAAACACAGAAATTCCATCGGAATTAAATACGAAAGGCACAATGCCGACTTAAGTACAAGAAGACTGACTCTTCTTACTGTCTATGCTTTGAACCATTCCTGTGACACTAGTTATAGATTCCGTTGCTTCACTTCAGATTTACTGTACCTATGGACCTTCTTATTGGCGACGAAACACAGAAATTGCATCAGAATAAAATAGAAAAGGCACAATGCCGACTTAAGTACAAGAAGACTGACTCTACCTAATGCATATGCGTTGAACCATTCCTGTGACACTAGTTATATATTCCGATGCTTCACTTCAGGATTACTGTATCCCTCTGACCTTCTTATTGACGATGAAACACAGAAATTGCATCGGACTTAAATACAAAAGGCACAATGCCGACTTAAGTACAATTAGACTGACTCTTCTTACTGTCTATATTTTGAACCATTCCTGTGACACTAGTTTTTGAATCTGATGCTTCACTTCATATTTACTGTATCCCTCTGACCTTCTTATTGACGATGAAACACCGAAATTGCATCGGAATTAAATAGAAAAGGCACAATGCAGACTTAAGTAGAAGAAGACTGACTCTTCCTACTCTCTATGATTTGTACCATACGTGTGACACAAGTTATAGATTCCGATGCTTCACTTCAGCTTTACTGTAACCCTCTAACCTTCTTACAGACAATGAAACACAGAAATTGTATCGGAATTAATTACAAAAGCACAATGCCGACTTAAGTTCAAGATAACTGACTCTTCTTACTGTCTATGTTTTGAACCATTCCGGTGACACTAGTTATAGATTCCGATGCTTCACTTTACGTTTACTGTATCCCTTTGCCTTTCTTATTGACGACGAAACACAGAACTTGCATCGGAATTAAATAGAAAAGCACAATGCCGACTTAAGTACAAGAAGACTGACTCTTCCAACTGTCTTTGTTTTTAACCATTCCTGTGACACTAGTTATAGATTCCGCTGCTTCACTTCAGGTTTACTGTATCCCTCTGACCTTCTTATTGACGATGAAACACAGAAATTGCAACGGAATTTGATACAAAAAGCACAATGCCGACTTAAGTACAAGTGGACTGACTCTTCTTGCTGTCTATGTTTTGAAACATTCCTGTGACACTAGTTATAGATTCCGACGCTTCACTTCAGGTTTACTCTATCCCTTGGACCTTCTTATTGACGACGAAACACAGAAATGGCATCGGAATTAAATAGAAAAGGCACAATGCCGACTTAAGTTCAAGAAAACTGACCCTTACTATTGTCTATGTTTGAACCATTCCTGTGACACTAGTTATAGGTTCCGATGCTTCACTTCAGGTTTGCTGTATCCCTCTGACCTTCTTATTGACGATGAAACACAGAAATTGCATCGGAAATAAATACAAAAGGCACAACGCCGACTCAAGTAGAAGAAGACTGACTCTTCCCAATATCTATGATTTGAACGATTCCTGTGACACTAGTTGTACATTCCGATGCTTCACTTCAGGTTTACTGTATCCCTCTCACCAGCTTATTGACGATGAAACACAGATATTGCATCGGAATTAAATAGAAATGGCACAATGCCGACTTAAGTACAAGAAGACTCACTCTTTTACTGACTATGCTTTGAACCATTTCTGTGACACTAGTTATAGATTCCGATGCTTCACTTCAGGTTTACTGTACCCCTTGGACCTTCTTATTGACGACGAAACACAGAAATTGCATCGGAATTAAATACAAAAGGCACAATGCCGACTTAAGTACAAGAAGACTGACCCTTCCTATTGTCTATGTTTTGAACCATTCCTGTGACTCTAGTTATAGATTCCGATCCTTCACTTCTGGTTTACTGTATACCTCTGACCTTCTTCTTGACGATGAAACACAGAAATTGCATCGGAATTAAATAGAAAAGGCACAATGCCGACTTAAGTACAAGAAGACTGACTCTTCTTACTGTCTATGTTTTGAACCATTCCTGTGACACTAGTTATAGATTCCGATGCTTCATTTCAGGTTTTCTGCATCCCTCTGACCTCCCTATTGAAAATGAAACACAGAAATTGCATCGGAATTAAATAGAAAAGGCACAATGACGACTTAAGTACAAGAAAACTGACTCTTCTTACGGTCTATGTTTAGAACCATTCCTGTGACACTGGTTATAGATTCCGATGCTTCACTTCAGGTTACTGTATGCCTTGGACCTTCTTATTTGCGATGAAACAAAGAAATTGCATCGGAATTAGAACCAAAAGGCACAATGCCGACTTAAGTACAAGACGACTGACCCTTCATACTGACTATGTTTTGAACCGTTTCTGTGACACTAGTTATAGATTTCGAAGCTTCACTTCAGGTTCACTGTATCCCTTGGAGTTTCTTATTGACGATGAAACACAGAAATTGCATCGTAATTAAATATAAAGGCACAATGCCGAATCAAATGCAAGAAGACTGACTCTTCTTACTGACTATGTTTTGAACCATTCCTGTGACACTAGTTATAGATTCCGATGCTTCACTTCAGGTTTACTGTATCCCTCTGACCTTCTTATTGACGATGAAACACAGAAATTGCATCGGAATTAAATACAAAAGGCACAATGCCGACTTTAGTACAAGAGGACTGACTCATCTTACTGTCTACGTTTTGAACCGTTCCGGTGACACTAGTTATAGATTTAGATGCTTCACTTCAGGTTTACCGTATCCTCTGACCTTCTTATTGACGATGAAACACAGAAATTGTATCGGAATTAGATACAAAAAGCACAATGACGACTTAAGTACAAGAGGACTGACTCTTCTTGCTGTCTATGTTTTGAAACATTACTGTGACACTAGTTTTAGATTCCTATGCTTCACTTCAGATTTACCGCATCCCTTGGACCTTCTTATTGACGACGAAACACGGAAATTGCATCGGAATTAAAATAGAAAAGGGACAATGCCGACTTAAGTTCAAGAAGACTGACCATTTCAATTGTCTATGCTTTGAACCATTCCTGTGACACTAGTTATACATTCCGATGCTTCACTTCAGGTTTACTGTATCGCTCTGTCCGTCTCATTGACGATGCAACATAGAAATTGCAACGGAATTAAATAGAAAAGGCACAATGCCGACTTAAGTACAAGAAGACAGACCCTTTCTATTGTCTATGTTTTGAACCATTCCTGTGACACTAGTTATAGATTCCGATGCCTCACTTCAGGTTTACTGTATCCCTCGGACCGTCTTATTGACGATGAAACACAGAAATTGCATCGGAATTAAATAGAAAAGGCACAATACTGACTTAAGTACAAGAAGACTGACACTTCTTACTGTCTATGTTTTTAACCATTCCTGTGACACTAGTTATAGATTCCGTACTTCACTTCAGGTTTACTATATCCCTCTGACCTTCCTATTGAAGATGAAACACAGAAATTGCATCGGAATTAAATAGAAAAGGCACAATGCCGACTTAAGTACAAGGAGACTGACTCTTCTTACTGTCTATGCTTTGAACCATTCCTGTGACACTAGTTATAGATTCCGATGCTTCACTTCAGGATTACTGTATCCCTCTGACCTTCTTATTGACGATGAAACACAGAAATTGCATCGGAATTAAAAAGAAAAGGCACAATGCTGACTTAAGTACAATTAGACTGACTCTTCTTACTGTCTATGTTTGAACCATTCCTGTGACACTATTTTTTGATTCTGATGCTTCACTTCAGGTTTACTGTATCCCTCTGACCTTCTTATTGACGATGAAACACAGAATTTGCATCGGAATTAAATACAAAATGCACAATGCCGACTTAAGTACATGTAGACTGACTCTTCCTACTGTCTATGTTTTGAACCATTCCTGTGACACTAGTTGTAGATTCCGATGATTCACTTCAGGTTTTCCTGTATCCCTCTGACCTTCTTATTGACGATGAAACACAGAAATTGCATCGGAATTAAATGGAAAAGGCACAATGCAGACTTAAGTAGAAGAAGGGTGACTCTTCCCACTCTCTATGATTTGTACCATTCGTGTGACACTAGTTATAGATTCCGATGCTTCACTTCAGGTTTACTGTATCCCTCTAACCTTCTTACAGACAATGAAACACAGAAATTGCTTCGGAATTAAATACAAAAGCACAATGCCGACTTAAGTACAAGAAAACTGACTCTTCTTACTGTCTATATTTTGAACCATTCCTGTGACACTAGTTATAGATTCCGATACTTCACTTCAGGTTGACTGTATCCCTCTGACCTTCTTATTGACGATGAAACACAGAAATAGCATCGGAATTAAATACAAAAGGCACAATGCCGACATGTACAAGAAGACTGACTCATCTTACTGTCTATGTTTTGAACCATTCCGGTGACACTAGTTATAGATTCCGATGCTTCACTTCACGTTTACGGTATCCCTTGGACTTTCTTATTGACGACGAAACACAGAACTTGCATCGGAATTAATTAGAAAAGGCACAATGCCGACTTAAGTACAAGAAGACTGACTGTTCCTACTGTCTTTGTTTTGAACCATTCCTGTGGCACTAGTTATAGATTCCGATGCTTCACTTCAGGTTATCTGTATCCCTCAGACCTTCTTATTGACGATGAAACACAGAAATTGCAACGGAATTTGATACAAAAAGCACAATGCCGACTTAAGTACAAGTGGACTGACTCTTCTTGCTGTCTATAATTTGAAACATTCCTGTGACACTAGTTATAGATTCCGATGCTTCACTTCAGGTATACTGTATCCCTTGGACCTTCTTATTGACGACGAAACACAGAAATGGCATCGGAATTAAATACAAAAGGCACAATGACGACTTATGTACAAGAACACTGACCCTTCCTACTGTATATGTTTTGAACCATTCCTCTGACACTAGTTATAGATTCCGATGCTTCACTTCAGGTTTGCTGTATCCCTCTGACCTTCTTATTGACGATGAAACACAGAAATTGCATCGGAAATAAATACAAAAGGCACAACGCCGACTCAAGTAGAAGAACACTGACACTTCCTACTATCTATGTTTTGAACGATTCCTGTGACTCTAGTTATACATTCCGATGCTTCACTTCAGGTTTACTGTGTCCCTCTGCCCAGCTTATTGTCGATGAAACACAGAAATTGCATCGGAATTAAATAGAAAAGGCACAATGCCGACTTAAGTACAAGAAGACTGACTCTTCTTACTGACTATGTTTTGAACCTTTTCTGTGACACTAGTTATGGATTCCGATGCCTCACTTCAGGTTTACTGTATCCCTCGGACCGTCTTATTGACGATGAAACACAGAAATTGCATCGGAATTAAATAGAAAATGCACAATACTGACTTAAGTACAAGAAGACTGACGCTTCTTACTGTCTATGTTTTAACCATTCTTGTGACACTAGTTATAGATTACGATGCTTCACTTCAGGTTTACTATATCCCTCTGACCTTCCTATTGAAGATGAAACACAGAAATTGCATCGCATTTAAATAGAAAAGGCACAATGCCGACTTATGTACAAGAAGACTGAATCATCTTACTGTCTATGTTTTGAACCATTCCTGTGACACTAGTTATAGATTCCGATGCTTCACTTCAAGATTACTGTATCCCTCTGACCTTCTTATTGACGATGAAACACAGAATTTGCATCGGAATTAAATACAAAAGGCACAATGCCGACTTAAGTACATGTAGACAGACTCTTCCTACTGTCCATGTTTTGAACCATTCCTGTGACACTAGTTGTAGATTCCGATGATTCACTTCAGGTTTTTCTGTATCCCTCTGACCTTCTTATTGACGATGAAACACAGAAATTGCAACGTAATTTGATACAAAAAGCACAATGCCGACTTAAGTACAAGAGGTCTGACTCTTCTTGCTGTCTATAATTTGAAGCATTCCTGTGACACTAGTTATAGATTCCGATGCTTCACTTCAGGTATACTGTATCCCTTGGACCTTCTTATTGACGACGAAACACAGAAATGGCATCGCAATTAAATAGAAAAGGCACAATGCCGACTTAAGTTCAAGAAAACTGACCCTTATTATTGTCTATGTTTGAACCATTCCTGTGACACTAGTTATAGATTCCGATGCTTCACTTCAGGTATACTGTATCCCTTGGACCTTCTTATTGACGATGAAACACAGAAATTGCATCGGAATTAAATACAAAAGGCACAATGCCGACCTAAGTACAAGAAGACTGACCCTTCATACTGACTATGTTTTGAACCGTTTCTGTGACACTAGTTATAGATTCCGAAGCTTCACTTCAGGTTTACTGTATCCCTTGGAGCTTCTTATTGACGATGAAACACAGAAATTGTATCGTAATTAAATATAAAGGCACAATGCCGAATCAAGTACGAGAAGACTGATTCTTCTTACTGACTATGTTGTGAATCTATCCTGTGACACTAGTTATAGTTTCCGATGCTTCACTTCAGGTTTACTGTATCTCTCTGACCTTCTTATTGTCGATGAAACACAGAAATTGCATCGGAATTAAATACAAAAGGCACAATGCCGACTTAAGTACAAGAGGACTGACTCATCTTACTGTCTATGTTTTGAACCATTCCGGTGACACTAGTTATAGATTTAGATGCTTCACTTCAGGTTTACTCTACCCTCTGACCTTCCTATTGAAGATGAAACACAGAAATTGCATCGGAATTAAATAGAAAAGGCATAATGCCGACTTATGTACAAGAAGAATGACTCTTCCAACTGTCTATGCTTAGAACCATTCCTGTGACACTAGTTATAGATTCCGCTGCTTCACTTCAGGTTTACTGTACCCTCTGACCCTCTTAATGACGATGAAACACAGAAATTGCATCGGAATTAGATACAAAAACACAATGACGACTTAAGTACAAGAGGACTGACTCTTCTTACTGTCTATGTTTTGAAACATTACTGTGACACTAGTTATAGATTCCGATGCTTCACTTCAGGTTTACTGTACCCCTCTGACCTTCTTATTGACGATGAAACACAGAAATTGCATCGGAAATAAATACAAAAGGGACAATGCCGACTCAAGTAGCAGAAGACTGACTGTTCCCACTGTCTATGTTTTGAACGATTCCTGTGACACTACTTATACATTCCAATGCTTCACTTCAGGTTTACTGTATCCCTCTGTCCGTCTCATTGACGATGCAACACAGAAATTGCAACGGAATTAAATAGAAAAGGCACAACGCCAACTTAAGTACAAGAAGACTGACTCTTCTTACTGACTATGTTCTGAACCATTTCTGTGACACTTGTTATAGATACCGATACTTCACTTCAGGTTAACTGTATCCCTTTGACCTTCTTATTGACGACGAAACACAAAAATGGCATCGGAATTAAATACAAAAGGCACAATGACGACTTATGTACAAGAACACTGACCCTTCCTACTGTATATGTTTTGAACCATTCCTCTGACACTAGTTATAGATTCCGATCCTTCACTTCGGGTTTACTGTATCCCTCTGACGTTCTTATTGACGATGAAACACAGAAATAGCATCGGAATTAAATAGAAAAGTCACAATGCCGACTTAAGTACAAGAAGACTGACTCTTCTTACTGTCTATGTTTTAAACCATTCCTGTGACACTAGTTATAGATTCCGATGCCTCACTTAAGGTTTACTCTATCCCTCTGACCTTCCTATTGAAGATGAAACACAGAAATTGCATCGGAATTAAATAGAAAATGCACAATGCCGACTTAAGTACAAGAAGACTGACTCTTCTTACTGACTATGTTTTGAACCGTTTCTGTTACACTAGTTATAGTTTCCGATGCTTCACTTCAGGTTTACTGTATCCCTTCGACCTGCTTCTTGACGATGAAACACAGAAATTGCATCGTAATTAAATAAAAAGGCACAATGCCGAATCAAGTACAAGGAGACTGACTCTCCTTACTGACTATGTTTGAACCATTCCTGTGACACTAGTTATAGATTCCGATGCTTCACTTCAGGTATACTGTATCCCTTGGACCTTCTTATTGACGACGAAACACAGAAATTGCATCGGAATTAAATACAAAAGGCACAATCCCGACTTAAGTAGAAGAAGAAGACTCTTCCTACTCTCTATGTTTTGAACCATTCCTGTGACACTAGACATAGATTCCGAAGCTTTACTTCAGGTTTACTGTATCCCTCTGACCTTCTTATTGACGATGAAACACAGAAATTGCATCGGAATTAAATACAAAAGGCACAATGCCGACTTAAGTACGAGAAGACTGACTCTTATTACTGTCTATGGTTTGAACAATTCCTGTGACACTAGTTATAGATTCCGACTCTTCACTTCAGGTTTACTGTATCCCTTGGACCTTCTTATTGACGATGAAACACAGAAATTGCATCGGAATTAGAAACAAAAAGCACAATGCCGGCTTAAGTGCAAGAGGACTGACTCTACTTACTGTCCATGTTTTAAAACATTCCTGTGACACTAGTTATAGATTCCGATGCTTCACTTCAGGTTTACTGTATCCCTCTGACCTTCATCTTGACGACGAAACACAGAAATTGCATCGGAATTAAATAGAAAAGGCACAATGCCGACTTAAGTACAAGAAGACAGACTCTTCTTACTGACTATGTTTTGAATCATTCCTGTGACACTAGTTATAGGTTCCGATGCTTCACTTCAGGTTTACTGTATCCGTTGGACGTTCTTATTGACGATGAAACACAGAAATTGCATCGGAATTAAATACAAAAGGCACAATGCCGACTTAAGTCCAAGACGACAGACTCTTCTTACTGACTATGTTGTGAACCATTGCTGTGACACTAGTTATAGATTCCGATACTTCACTTCAGGTTTACTGTATCCCTCTGACCTTCTTATTGACGCTGAAAGACAGAAATTGCATCGGAATTAAATTTAATTATGCACAATGCCGACTTAAGTGCAAGAAGACCGACTCTCCGTACTGACTATGATTTGAACGACTCCTGTGACACTAGTAATAGATTCCGATGCTTCACTTCAGCTTTACTGTATCCCTTGGACCTTCTTATTGACGATAAAACACAGAAATTGCATCGGAATTAAATACAAAAGGCACAATGCCAACTTAAGTACAAGAGGACTGACTCCTCGTACTGACTATGTTTTGAACCATTCCTGTGACACTAGTTATTGATTCCGATGATTCACTTCAGGTTTACTCTATCCCTTGGACCTTCTTATTGACAATGATATACAGAAAATGCATCGGAAATAAATACAAAAGGCACAACGCCGACTCAAGTAGAAGAAGACTGACTCCTTCTACTATCTATGTTTTGAACGATTCCTGTGACTCTAGTTATACATTCCGATGCTTCACTTCAGGTTTACTGTAACCCTCTGACCAGCTTATTGACGATGAAACACAGAAATTGCATCGGAATTAAATAGAAAAGGCACAATGCCGACTTAAGTACAAGAAAACTGACTCTTCTTACTGACTATGTTTTGAACCATTTCTGTGACACTAGTTATAGATTCCGATGTTTCACTTCAGGTTTACTGTATCCCTTGGACCTTCTTATTGACGACGAAAGTCAGAAATTGCATCGGAATTAAATACAAAAGTCACAATGCCGACTTAAGTACAAGAAGACTGACCCTTCCTATTGTCTATGTTTTGAACCATTCCTGTGACTCTAGTTATAGATTCCGATCCTCACTTCTGGTTTACTGTATACCTCTGACCTTCTTATTGACGATGAAAAACAGAAATTGCATCGGAATTAAATAGAAAAGGCACTATGCCGACTTAAGTACAAGAAGACTGACTCTTCTTACTGTCTATGATTTGAACCATTCCTGTCACACTAGTTATAGATTCCGATGCTTCATTTCAGGTTTACTGTATCCCTCTGACTTTCCTATTGATGATGAAACACAGAAATTGCATCGGAATTACATAGAAAAGGCACAATGCCGACTTAAGTACATGAAAACTGACTCTTCTTACGGTCTATGTTTAGAACCATTCCTGTGACACTGGTTATTGATTCCGATGCTTCACTTCAGGTATACTGTATCCCTTGGACCTTCTTGTTGACGATGAAACACAGAAATTGCATCGGAATTAAATACAAAAGGCACAATGACGACTTAAGTGCAAGAAGACTGACCCTTCATACTGACTATGTTTTGAACCGTTTCTGTGACACTAGTTATAGATTCCGAAGCTTCACTTCAGGTTTACTGTATCCCTTGGAGCTTCTTATTGACGATGAAACACAGAAATTGTATCGTAATTAAATATAAAGGCACAATGACGAATCAAGTACAAGAGGACTGACTCTTCTTACTGACTATGTTTTGAACCATTCCTGTGACACTAGTTATAGATTCCGATGCTTCACTTCAGGTTTACTGTATCCCTCTGACCTTCTTATTGTCGATGAAACACAGAAATTGCATCGGAATTAAATACAAAAGGCACAATGCCGACTTAAGTACAAGAGGACTGACTCATCTTACTGTCTATGTTTTGAACCATTCCGGTGACACTAGTTATAGATTTAGATGCTTCACTTCAGGTTTACTCTATTCCTCTGACCTTCCTATTGAAGATGAAACACAGAAATTGCATCGGAATTAAATAGAAAAGGCATAACGCCGACTTAATTACAAGAAGAATGACTCTTCCTACTGTCTATGCTTTGAACCATTCCTGTGACACTAGTTATAGATTCCGCTGCTTCACTTCAGGTTTACTGTACCATCTGACCTTCTTAATGACGATGAAACACAGAAATTGCATCGGAAATAGATACAAAAAGCACAAACACGACTTAAGTACAAGAGGACTGACTCTTCTTACTGTCTATGTTTTGAGACATTACTGTGACACTAGTTTTAGATTCCTATGCTTCACTTCAGGTTTACTGTATCACTTGGACCTTCTTATTGACGACGAAACACAGAAATTGTATCGGAATTAAATAGAAAAGGGACAATGCCCACTTAAGTTCAAGAAGACTGACCCTTTCTATTGTCTATGTTTTGAACCATTCCTGTGACACAAGTTATTGATTCCGATGCTTCACTTCAGGTTTACTGTACCCCTCTGACCTTCTTATTTACGATGAAACACAGAAATTGCAACCATAATAAATACAAAAGGGAAAATGCAGACTCAAGTAGCAGAAGACTGACTCTTCGCACTGTCTATGTTTTGAACGATTCCTGTGACACTACTTATACATTCCAATGCTTCACTTCAGGTTTACTGTATCCCTCTGTCCGTCTCATTGACGATGCAACACAGAAATTGCAACGGAATTAAATAGAAAAGGCACAATGCCGACTTAAGTACAAGAAGACTGACTCTTCTTACTGACTATGTTCTGAACCATTTCTGTGACACTAGTTATAGATACCGATGCTTCACTTCAGGTTTACTGTATCCCTTGGACCTTCTTATTGACGACGAAACACAGAAATTGCATCGGAATTAAATACAAAAGGTACAATGACGACTTATGTACAAGAACACTGACCCTTCCTACTGAATATGTTTTGAACCATTCCTCTAACACTAGTTATAGATTCCGATCCTTCACTTCGGGTTTACTGTATCCCTCTGACCTTCTTATTGACGATGAAACACAGAAATAGCATCGGAATTAAATAGAAAAGTCACAATGCCGACTTAAGTACAAGAGGACTGACTCCTCGTACTGACTATGTTTGAACCATTCCTGTGACACTAGGTATAGATTCCGATGATTCACTTCAGGTTTACTCTATCCCTTGGACCTTCTTATTGACAATGATACACAGAAAATGCATCGGAAATAAATACAAAAGGCACAATGCATACTTAAGTGCAAGAAGACTGACTCCTCTTACTGACTATGTTTGGAACCATTCCTTTGACACTAGTTATAGATTCCGATGCTTCACTTCAGGTTTACTGTATCCCTCTGACCTACTTATTGACGATGAAACACAGATATTGCATCGGAATTAAATAGAAAGTGCACAATACCGACTTAAGTAAAAGAAGACTCTCTCTTCTTACTGACTATGATTTCAACCATTCCTGTGACACTAGTTATAGATTGCGATGCTTCACTTCAGGTTTACTGTAACCCTCTGATCTTCTTATAGACGATGAAACTCAGAAATTGCATCGGAATTAAATAGAAAAGGCACAATGCCGACTTAAGTACAAGAAGACTGACTCTTCTTACAGTCTGTGATTTGAACCATTCCTGAGACGCTAGTTATAGATTCCGATGCTTCACTTCAGGTTTACTGTATCCCTTGGACCTTCTTATTGACGATGAAACACAGAAATTACATCGGAATTAAATACAAAAGGCACAATGCCGACATAAGTACAAGAAGACTGACTCTTCTTACTGACTATGTTTTGAACCATTCCTGTGACACTAGTTATAGATCCCGATGCTTCACTTCAGGTTTACTGTATCCCTCTGACCTTCTTATTGACGCTGAAAAACAGAAATTGCATCGGAATTAAATTAAAAATGCACAATGCCGACTTAAGTACAAGAAGACTGACTCTTCGTACTGAATATGTTTTGAACCACTCCTGTGACACTAGTTATAGATTCCAATGCTTCACTTCAGGTTTACTGTGTCCCTTGGACCTTCTTATTGACGATGAAACACAGAAGTTTCATCGGAATTAAATACAAAAGGCACAATGCCGACTGAAGTACAAGAAGACTGACTCTTCGTACTGACTTTGCTTTGAACCATTCCTGTGACACTTGTTATAGACTCCGATGATTCACTTCAGGTTTACTCTATCCCTTGGACCTTCTTATTGACGATGAAACACAGAAATTGCAACGGAATTTGATACAAAAAGCACAATGCCGACTTAAGTACAAGAGGACGGACTCTTCTTGCTGCCTATAATTTGAAACATTCCTGTGACACTAGTTATAGATTCCGATGCTTCACTTCAGGTATACTGTATCCCTTGGACCTTCTTATTGACGACGGACACAGAAATGGCATCGCAATTAAATAGAAAAGGCACAATGCCGACTTAAGTTCAAGAAAACTGACCCTTATTATTGTCTATGTTTGAACCATTCCTGTGACACTAGTTATAGATTCCGATGCTTCACTTCAGGTTTGCTGTATCCCTCTGACCTTAGTATTGACGATGAAACACAGAAATTGCATCGGAATTAAATAGAAAAGGCACTATGCCGCCATAAGTACAAGAAGACTGACTCTTCTTACTGTCTATGTTTTGAACCATTCCTGTCACACTAGTTATAGATTCCGATGCTTCATTTCAGGTTTACTGTATCCCTCTGACCTTCCTATTGATGATGAAACACAGAAATTGCATCGGAATTACATAGAAAAGGCACAATACCGACTTAAGTACATGAAAACTGACTCTTCTTACGGTCTATGTTTAGAACCACTCCTGTGACACTGGTTATAGATTCCGATGCTTCACTTCAGGTATACTGTATCCCTTGGACCTTCTTATTGACGATGAAACACAGAAATTGCATCGGAATTAAATACAAAAGGCACAATGCCGACTTAAGTACAAGAAGACTGTCCCTTCATACTCACTATGTTTTGAACTGTTTCTGTGACACTAGTTATAGATTCCGAAGCTTCACTTCAGATTTACTGTATCCCTTGGAGCTTCTTATTGACGATGAAACACAGAAATTGTATCGTAATTAAATATAAAGGCACAATGCCGAATCAAGTACAAGAAGACTGACTCTTCTTACTGACTATGTTTTGAACCATTCCTGTGACACTAGTTATAGATTCCGATGCTTCACTTCAGGTTTACTGTATCCCTCTGACCTTCTTATTGTCGATGAAACACAGAAATTGCATCGGAATTAAATACAAAAGGCACAATGCCGACTTAAGTACAAGAGGACTGACTCATCTTACTGTCTATGTTTTGAACCATTCCGGTGACACTAGTTATAGATTTAGATGCTTCACTTCAGGTTTACTCTATCCCTCTGACCTTCCTATTGAAGATGAAACACATAAATTGCATCGGAATTAAATAGAAAAGGCATAATGCCGACTTAAGTACAAGAAGAATGACTCTTCCTACTGTCTATGCTTTGAACCATTCCTGTGAGACTAGTTATAGATTCCGCTGCTTCACTTCAGGTTTACTGTACCCTCTGACCTTCTTAATGACGATGAAACACAGAAATTGCATCGGAATTAGATACAAAAAGCACAATGACGACTTAAGTACAAGAGGACTGACTCTTCTTACTGTCTATGTTTTGAAACATTACTGTGACACTAGTTTTAGATTCCTATGCTTCACTTCAGGTTTACTGTATACCTTGGACCTTCTTACTGACGACGAAACACAGAAATTGTATCGGAATTAAATAGAAAAGGGACAATGCCCACTTAAGTTCAAGAAGACTGACCCTTTCAATTGTCTATGTTTTGAACCATTCCTGTGACACTAGTTATAGATTCCGATGCTTCACTTCAGGTTTACTGTACATCTCTGACCTTCTTATTGACGATGAAACACAGAAATTGCATCGGAAATAAATACAAAAGGGAAAATGCCGACTCAAGTAGCAGAAGACTGACTCTTCCCACTGTCTATGTTTTGAACGATTCCTGTGACACTACTTATACATTCCAATGCTTCACTTCAGGTTTACTGTATCCCTCTGTCCGTCTCATTGACGATGCAACACAGAAATTGCAACGGAATTAAATAGAAAAGGCACAATGCCGACTTAAGTACAAGAAGACTGACTCTTCTTACTGACTGTGTTCTGAACCATTTCTGTGACACTAGTTATAGATACCGATGCTTCACTTCAGGTTTACTGTATCCCTTGGACCTTCTTATTGACGACGAAACACAGAAATTGCATCGGAATTAAATACAAAAGGCACAATGACGACTTATGTACAAGAACACTGACCCCTCCTACTGTATATGTTTTGAACCATTCCTCTGACACTAGTTATAGATTCCGATCCTTCACTTCGGGTTTACTGTATCCCTCTGACCTTCTTATTGACGATGAAACACAGAAGTAGCATCGGAATTAAATAGAAAAGTCACAATGCCGACTTAAGTACAAGAAGACTGACTCTTCTTACTGTCTATGTTTTAAACCATTCCTGTGACACTAGTTATAGATTCCGATGCTTCATTTAAGGTTTACTCTATCCCTCTGACCTTCCTATTGAAGATGAAGCATAGAAATTGCATCAGAATTAAATAGAAAATGCACAATGCCGACTTAAGTACAAGAAGACTGACTCTTCTTACTGACTATGTTTTGAATCATTCCTGTGACACTAGTTATAGATTCCGATGCTTCAATTCAGGTTTACTGTATCCCTCTGACCTTCGTATTGACAATGAAACTCCGAAATTGCATCGGAATTAAATACGAAAGGCACAATGCCGACTTAAGTACAAGATGACTGACTCTTCTTACTGTCAATGTTATGAACCGAGCCTGTGACACTAGTTATAGATTTCGATGCTTCACTTCAGGTTTACTGTATCCCTTGGACCTTCTTATTGACGATGAAACACAGAAATTGCATCGGAATTAAATAGAAAAGGCACATTGCCGACTTAAGTACAAGAAGACTGACTATTCTTACTGTCTATGTTTTGAACCGTTTCTGTGACACTAGTTATAGTTTCCGATGCTTCACTTCAGGTTTACTGTATCCCTTCGACCTTCTTCTTGACGATGAAACACAGAAATTGCTTCGAAATTAAATAAAAGGGCACAATGCCGAATCAAGTACAAGGAGACTGACTCTCCTTATTGACTATGTTTGAACCATTCCTGTGACACTAGTTATAGATTCCGATGCTTCACTTCAGGTTTACTGTATTTCTCTGACCTTCTGATTGACGATGAAACACAGAAAATGCATCGGAATTAAATACAAAAGGCACAATGCCGACTTAAGTACAAGAAGACTGACTCTTCCTACTCTCTATGTTTTGAACCATTCCTGTGACACTAGTTATAGATTCCGATGCTTCACTTCAGGTTTACTGTATCCCTCTGTCCTTCTTATTGACGATGAAACACAGAAATTGCATCGGATTTAAATACAAAAGGCACAATGCCGACTTAAGTACGACAAGACTGACTCTTATTACTGTCTATGCTTTGAACAATTCCTGTGACACTAGTTATAGATTCCGACTCTTCACTTCAGGTTTACTGTATCCCTTGGACCTTCTTATTGACGATGAAACACAGAAATTGCATCGGAATTAGAAACAAAAAGCACAATGCCGGCTTAAGTGCAAGAGGACTGACTCTACTTACTGTCTATGTTTTCAAACATTCCTGTGACACTAGTTATAGATTCCGATGCTTCACTTCAGGTTTACTGTATCCCTCTGACCTTCTTTTTGACGACGAAACACAGAAATTACATCGGAATTAAATAGAAAAGGCACAATGCCGACTTAAGTACAAGATGACTGACTCTTCTTACTGACTATGTTTTGAATCATTCCTGTGACACTAGTTATAGATTCCGATGCTTCAATTCAGGTTTACTGTATCCCTCTGACCTTCGTATTGACAATGAAACACCGAAATTGCATCGGAATTAAATACGAAAGGCACAATGCCGACTTAAGTACAAGATGACTGACTCTTCTTACTGTCAATGTTATGAACCGAGCCTGTGACACTAGTTATAGATTCCGATGCTTCACTTCAGGTTTACTGTATCCCTTTTACCTTCTTATTGACGATGAAACACAGAAATTGCATCGGAATTAAATAGAAAAGGCACAATGCCGACTTAAGTACAAGAAGACTGACTATTCTTACTGTCTACGTTTGAACCATTCCTGTGACACTAGTTATAGATTCCGATGCTTCACTTCAGGTTTACTGTATCCCTCTGACCTTCTTATTGACGATGAAACACAGAAATTGCATCGGAATTAAATACAAAATGCACAATGCCGACTTAAGTACAAGAAGACTGACTCATCTTACTGACTATGTTTTGAACCGTTTCTGGGCCACTAGTTATAGTTTCCGATGCTTCACTTCAGGTTTACTGTATCCCTTAGACCTTCTTCTTGACGATGAAACACAGAAATTGCATCGTAATTAAATAAAAAGGCACAATGCCGAATCAAGTACAAGGAGACAGACTCTCCTTACTGACTATGTTTGAACCATTCCTGTGACACTAGTTATAGATTCCGATGCTTCACTTCAGGTTTACTGTATCCCTCTGACCTTCTGATTGACGATGAAACACAGAAATTGCAGCGGAATTAAATACAAAAGGCACAATGCCGACTTAAGTACAAGAAGACTGACTCTTCCTACTCTCTATGTTTTGAACCATTCCTGTGACACTAGTTATAGATTCCCATGCTGCACTTCAGGTTTACTATATCCCTCTCACCTTCTTATTGACGATGAATCACAGAAATTGCATCGGAATTAAATTCAAAAGGCACAATGCCGAGTTAAGTACGAGAAGACTGACTCTTATTACTGTCTATGCTTTGAACCATTCCTGTGACACTAGTTATAGATTCCGACTCTTCACGTCAGGTTTACTGTATCCCTTGGACCTTTTTATTGACGATGAAACACAGAAATTGCATCGGAATGAAATACAAAAGCCACAATGGTGACATATGTACAAGAAGACTGACTCATCTTACTGTCTATGTTTTGAACCATTCCTGTGACACAAGTTATAGATTCCGATGCTTCACTTCAGTTTTACTGTATCCCTCTGACCTTCTTATTGACGACGAAACACAGAAATTGTATCGGAATTAAACAGAAAAGGCACAAAGCCGACTTAAGTACAAGAAGACTGACTCTTCCTACTCTCTATGTTTTGAACCATTCCTGTGACACTAGTTATAGATTCCGATGCTGCACTTCAGGTTTACTGTATCCCTCTGACCTTCTTATTGACGATGAAACACAGAAATTACATCGGAATTAAATTCAAAAGGCACAATGCCGAGTTAAGTACGAGAAGACTGACTCTTATTACTGTCTATGCTTTGAACCATTCCTGTGGCACTAGTTATAGATTCCGACTCTTCACGACAGGTTTACTGTATCCCTTGGACCTTCTTATTGACGATGAAACACAGAAATTGCATCGGAATTAAATACAAAAGCCACAATGCCGACATATGTACAAGAAGACTGACTCATCTTACTGTCTATGTTTAGAACCATTCCTGTGACACAAGTTATAGATTCCGATGCTTCACTTCAGGTTTACTGTATCCCTCTCACCTTCTTATTGACGACGAAACACAGAAATTGTATCGGAATTAAACAGAAAAGGCACAATGCCGACTTAAGTACAAGAAGACTGACTCTTCTTATTGTCTATGTTTGAAACATTCCTGTGACACTAGTTATAGATTCCGATGCTTCACTTCAGGTGCACTGCATCCATTGGACCTTCTTATTGACGATGAAACACAGAAATGGCATCGGAATTAAATAGAAACGGCACAATGCCGACTTAAGTACAAGAGGACTGACTCCTCGTATTGACTATGTTTTGAACCATTCCTGTGACACTAGTTATAGATTCCGATGATTCACTTCAGGTTTACTCTATCCCTTAGACCTTCCTATTGACAATGATACACAGAAAATGCATCGGAAATAAATACAAAAGGCACAATGCATACTGAAGTGCAAGAAGACTGACTCCTCTTACTGACTATGTTTGGAACCATTCCTTTGACACTAGTTATAGATTTCGATGCTTCACTTCAGGTTTACTGTATCCCTTGGACCTTCTTATTGACGATTAAACACAGAAATTGCATCGGAATTAAATAGAAAAGGCACAATGACGACTTAAGTACAAGAAGACTGACTATTCTTACTGTCTATGTTTTGAACCGTTTCTGTGACACTAGTTATAGATTCCGATGCTTCAATTCAGGTTTACTGTATCCCTCTGACCTTCGTATTGACAATGAAACACCGAAATTGCATCGGAATTAAATACGAAAGGCACAATGCCGACTTAAGTACAAGATGACTGACTCTTCTTACTGTCAATGTTATGAACCGAGCCTGTGACACTAGTTATAGATTCCGATGCTTCACTTCAGGTTTACTGTATCCCTTGGACCTTCTTATTGACGATGAAACACAGAAATTGCATCGGAATTAAATAGAAAAGGCACAATGCCGACTTAAGTACACGAAGACTGACTATTCTTACTGTCTACATTTTGAACCGTTTCTGTGACACGAGTTATAGTTTCCGATGCTTCACTTCAGGTTTACTGTATCCCTTCGACCTTCTTCTTGACGATGAAACACAGAAATTGCTTCGTAATTAAATAAAAGGGCACAATGCCGAATCAAGTACAAGGAGACTGACTCTCCTTATTGACTATGTTTGAACCATTCCTGTGACACTAGTTATAGATTCCGATGCTTCACTTCAGGTTTACTGTATTTCTCTGACCTTCTGATAGACGATGAAACACAGAAAATGCATCGGAATTAAATACAAAAGGCACAATGCCGACTTAAGTACAAGAAGACTGACTCTTTCTACTCTCTATGTTTTGAACCATTCCTGTGACACTAGTTATAGATTCCGATGCTTCACTTCAGGTTTACTGTATCCCTCTGACCTTCTTATTGACGATGAAACACAGAAATTGCATCGGAATTAAATACAAAAGGCACAATGCCGACTTAAGTACGAGAAGACTGACTCTTATTACTGTCTATGCTTTGAACAATTCCTGTGACACTAGTTATAGATTCCGACTCTTCACTTCAGGTTTACTGTATCCCTTGGACCTTCTTATTGACGATGAAACACAGAAATTGCATCGGAATTAGAAACAAAATGCACAATGCCGGCTTAAGTGCAAGAGGACTGACTCTACTTACTGTCTATGTTTTCAAACATTCCTGTGACACTAGTTATAGATTCCGATGCTTCACTTCAGGTTTACTGTATCCCTCTGACCTTCTTATTGACGACGAAACACAGAAATTGCATCGGAATTACATAGAAAAGGCACAATGCCGACTTAAGTACAAGAAGACTGACTCTTCTTACTGACTATGTTTTGAATCATTCCTGTGACACTAGTTATAGATTCCGATGCTTCAATTCAGGTTTACTGTATCCCTCTGACCTTCGTATTGACAATGAAACACCGAAATTGCATCGGAATTAAATACGAAAGGCACAATGCCGACTTAAGTACAAGATGACTGACTCTTCTTACTGTCAATGTTATGAACCGAGCCTGTGACACTAGTTATAGATTCCGATACTTCACTTCAGGTTTACTGTATCCCTTGGACCTTCTTATTGACGATGAAACACAGAGATTGCATCGGAATTAAATAGAAAAGGCACAATGCCGACTTAAGTACAAGAAGACTGACTATTCTTACTGTCTACGTTTGAACCATTCCTGTGACACTAGTTATAGATTCCGATGCTTCACTTCAGGTTTACTGTATCCATCTGACCTTCTTATTGACGATGAAACACAGAAATTGCATCGGAATTAAATACAAAATGCACAATGCCGACTTAAGTACAAGAAGACTGACTCTTCTTACTGACTATGTTTTGAACCGTTTCTGTGACACTAGTTATAGTTTCCGATGCTTCACTTCAGGTTTACTGTATCCCTTCGCCTTCTTCTTGACGATGAAACACAGAAATTGCATCGTAATTAAATAAAAAGGCACAATGCCGAATCAAGTACAAGGAGACAGACTCTCCTTACTGACTATGTTTGAACCATTCCTGTGACACTAGTTATAGATTCCGATGCTTCACTTCAGGTTTACTGTATCCCTCTGACCTTCTGATTGACGATGAAACACAGAAATTGCAGCGGAATTAAATACAAAAGGCACAATGCCGACTTAAGTACAAGAAGACTGACTCTTCCTACTCTCTATGTTTTGAACCATTCCTGTGACACTAGTTATAGATTCCCATGCTGCACTTCAGGTTTACTGTATCCCTCTGACCTTCTTATTGACGATGAAACACAGAAATTGCATCGGAATTAAATTCAAAAGGCACAATGCCGAGTTAAGTAGGAGAAGACTGACTGTTATTACTGTCTATGCTTTGAACCATTCCTGTGACACTAGTTATAGATTCCGACTCTTCACGTCAGGTTTACTGTATCCCTTGGACCTTCTTATTGACGATGAAACACAGAAATTGCATCGGAATTAAATACAAAAGCCACAATGCCGACATATGTACAAGAAGACTGACTCATCTTACTGTCTATGTTTTGAACCATTCCTGTGACACAAGTTATAGATTCCGATGCTTCACTTCAGGTTTACTGTATCCCTCTGACCTTCTTATTGAAGACGAAACACAGAAATTGTATCGGAATTAAACAGAAAAGGCACAATGCCGACTTAAGTACAAGAAGACTGACTCTTCCTACTCTCTATGTTTTGAACCATTCCTGTGACACTAGTTATAGATTCCGATGCTGCACTTCAGGTTTACTGTATCCCTCTGACCTTCTTATTGACGATGAAACACAGAAATTGCATCGGAATTAAATTCAAAAGGCACAATGCCGAGTTAAGTACGAGAAGACTGACTCTTATTACTGTCTATGCTTTGAACCATTCCTGTGACACTAGTTATAGATTCCGACTCTTCACGTCAGGTTTACTGTATCCCTCTGACCTTCTTATTGACGATGAAACACAGAAATTGTATCGGAATTAAACAGAAAAGGCACAATGCCGACTTAAGTACAAGAAGACTGACTCTTCTTATTGTCTATGTTTGAACCATTCCTGTGACACTAATTATAGATTCCGATGCTTCACTTCAGGTGCACTGCATCCCTTGGACCTTCTTATTGACGATGAAACACAGAAATGGCATCGGAATTAAATAGAAACGGCACAATGCCGATTTAAGTACAAGAAGACTGACTCTTCCTATTGTGTATGTTATGAACCGATCCTGTGACACTAGTTCTTGATTCTGATGCTTCCCTTCAGGTTTACTGTATCCCTCTGACCTTCTTATTGACGATGAAACACAGAAATTGCATCGGAATTAAATACAAAAGGCACAATGCCGACTTAAGTACAAGAAGACTGACCTTTCTTACTGTCTAAGCTTTGAACCATTCCTGTGACACTAGCTACAGATTCCGATGCTTCACATCAGGTTTGCTGTATCCTTCTGACCTTCTTATTGACGATGAAACACAGAAATTGCATCGAAATTAAATGCAAAAGGCACAATACCGACTTAAGTATATGAAGACTGACTCTCCTTTTTGTCTATGTTTTGAACCATTCCTGTGACACTAGTTATAGATTCCGATGCTTCACTTCAGGTTTACTGTATCCCTCTGACCTTCTTATTCACGTTGAAACCCAGAAATTGCATCGGAATTAAATACAAATGGCACAATACCGACTTAAGTACAAGAAGTCTGACTCTCCTTACTGTCTATGTTTTGAACCATTCCTGTTACACTAGATATAGACTCCTATGCTTCACTTCAGGTTTACTGTATCCCTTGGACCATCTTATTGACGATGAAACACAGAAATTGCATCGGAATTAAATAGAAAAGGCACAATGCCGACATAAGTACAAGAAGACTGACTCTTATTTCAGATGTGTTTTGAACCATTCCTGTGACACTAGCTATAGATTCCGATGCTTAACTTCAGGTTTACTGTATCCCTCTGACCTTCTTATTAACGATGAAATACAGAAATTGCATCGGAATTAAATAGAAAAGGCACAATGCCGACTTAAGTACAAGAAGACTGACTCTACTTACTGTCTATGGTTTGAACCCCTCCTGTGACGCTAGTTACAGATTCCGATGCTTCACTTCAATTTTACTGTATTCCTTGCACCTTCTTATTGACGTTGAAAGACAGATATTGCATCGGAATTAAATACAAAAGGCACAATGCCGACTTCAGTACAAGAAGACTGACTCTTCTTACTGTCAATGGTTTGAACCGAGCCTGTGACACTAGTTATAGATTCCGATGCTTCACTTCTGGTTTACTGTATCCCTTGGACCTTCTTATTGACGATGAAACACCGAAATTGCATCGGAATTAATTGCGAAAGGCACGATGCTGACATAAGTACAAGAAGACTGACTCTTCTTACTGAATATGTTTTGAACCATTCCTGTGACTATACTTATAGATTCCGATGCTTCACTTCAGGTTTACTGTATCCCTCTGACCTTCTTATTGACGATGAATCACAGAAATTGCATCGGAATTAAATAGAAAAAGCACAATGCCGACTTAAGTACAAGAAGACTGACTCTTCCTACTGTATATGTTTTGAACCATTCCTGCGACACTAGTTATAGATTCCGATGCTTCACTTTTGGTGTACTGTATCGCTTGGACCTTCTTATTGACGATGAAACACAGAAATTACATCGGAATTAAATACAAAAGGCACAATGCCGACTTAAGTACAAGAAGACTGACTCTTCTTACTGACTATGCTTTGAACCATTCCTGTGACACTTGTTACAGATTCCGATGCTTCACTTCAGGTTTACTGTATCACTCTGACCTTCTTATTGACGCTGAAATACAGAAATTGCATCGGAATTAAATACAAAAGGCACAATGCCGACTTTAGTACAAGAAGACTGACCTTTCTTACTGTCTATGCTTTGAACCATTCCTGTGACACTAGTTACAGATTCCGATGCTTCACTTCAGGTTTACTGTATCCTTCTGACCTTCTTATTGACGATGAAACACAGAAAGTGCATCGGAATGAAATAGAAAAGGCACAATGCCGGCTTAAGTACAAGAAGACTGACTCTTCCTATTGTGTGTGTTTTGAACCATTCCTGTGACACTACTTATTGATTCCGATGCTTCTCTTCAGGTTTACTGTATCCCTCTGACCTTCTTATTGACGATGAAACACAGAAATTGCATCGGAATTAAATACAAAAGGCACAATGCCGACTTAAGTACAATAAGACTGACTCTTCTTACTGACTGCTTTGAACCATTCCTGTGACACTAGTTATAGATTCCGATGCTTCACTTCAGGTTTACTGTATCCCTCTGACCTTCTTATTCAGGTTGAAACCCAGAAATTGCATCGGAATTAAATACAAATGGAACAATGCCGACTCACGTACAAGAAGTCTGACTCTCCTTACTGTCTATGTTTTGAACCATTCCTGTGACACTAGATATAGATTCCGATGGTTCACTTCAATTTTACTGTATCCCTTAGACCATCTTATTGGCGATAAAACACAGAAATAGCATCGGTATTAAATAGAAAAGGCACAAAGTCGACATAAGTACAAGAAGGCTGACACTTCTTACTGTCTATGTTTTGAACCATTCCTCTGACGCAAATTACAGATTCCGATGCTTCACTTCAGGTTTACTGGATCCCTCTGACATTCTTATTGACAATGAAACACTGAAATTGCATCGGAATGAAATAGAAAAAGCACAGTGCCGACTTAAGTACAAGAAGACTGACTCTTCTTACTATGATTTGAACCATTCCTGTGACACTAGTTTAAGATTCCGATGCTTCACTTCAGGTTTACTGTATCCCTCGGACCTTCTTATTGACGATGAAACACAGAAATTGCATCGGAATTAAATAGAAAAGGCACAATGCCGACCTAAGTACAAGAAGACTGACTCTTATTTCTGATGTGTTTTGAACCATTCCTGTGAAACTAGCTATAGATTGCGATGCTTCACTTCAGGTTTACTGTATCCCTCTGACCCTCTTATTGACGATGAAACACAGAAATTGCATCGTAATTAAATACAAAAGGCACAATGCCGACTTAAGTATAAGAAGACTGACTCTTCTTACTGACTGCTTTGAACCATTCCTGTGACACTAGTTATAGATTCCGATGCTTCACTTCAGGTTTACTGTATCCCTCTGACCTTCTTATTGACGATGAAACACAGAAATTGCATCGAAATTAAATACAAAAGGCACAATGCCGACTTAAGTACAAGAAGACTGACTCTTCTTACTGACTATGTTTTGAACCATTCCTGTGACACTTGTTACAGATTCCGATGCTTCACTTCAGGTTTACTGTATCACTCTGACCTTCTTATTGACGCTGAAACACAGAAATTGCATCGGAATGAAATTCAAAAGACACAATGCCGACTTCAGTGCAAGAAGACTGACACTTCTTTTTGTCTATGTTTTGAACCACTCCTGTGACACTAGTTATAGATTCCAATGCTTCACTCCAGCCTTACAGTATCCCTTGGACCTTCTTATTGACGATGAAACACAGAAATTGCATCGGAATTAAATACAAAAGCACAATGCCGACTGAAGTACAAGAAGACTGACTCTGCGTACTGATTATGCTTTGAACCATTCCTGTGACACTAGTTATAGATTCCGATGATTCACTTCAGGTTTACTGTATCCATTGGACCTTCTTATTGACGATGAAACACAGAAATTGCATCGGAAATAAATAGAATAGGCACAATGCCGACTTAAGTACAAGAAGACTGACTCTTCTTACTGACTATGTTTTGAACCACTCCTGTGACACTAGTTATAGACTCCGATGCTTCACTTCAGGTTTACTGTATCCCTCTGACCGTCTTATTGATGATGAAACACAGAAATTGCATCGCAATTAAATAGAAAGGGCACAATGCCGACTTAAGTACAAGAAGACTGACTCTTCTTACTGTCAATGTCTTGAACCGATCCTGTGACACTAGGTATAGATTCCGTTGCTTCAATTCAGGTTTACTGTATCCCTTGGACCTTCTTATTGACGACGAAACACCGAAATTGCATCGGAATTAATTACGAAAGGCACAATGCCGACATAAGTACAAGAAGACTGACTCTTCTTACTGAATATGTTTTGAACCATTCCTGTGACACCACTTATAGATTCCGATGCTTCACTTTAGGTTTACTGTATCCCTCTGACCTTCTTATTGACGATGAAACACAGAAATTGCATCGGAATTAAATAGAAAAAGCACAATGCCGACTTAAGTACAAGAAGACTGACCCTTCTTACTGACTTTGTTTGAACGATTCCTGTGACACCACTTATAAATTCCGATGCTTCACTGCAGGTGTACTGTATCCATTGGACCTTCTTATTGACGAAGAAACACAGAAATTACATCGGAATTAAATACAAAAGGCACAATGCCGATTAACTACAAGTAGACTGACTCTTCTTACTGTCTATGTTTTGAACCAATCCTGTGACACTAGTTATGAATTCTGATACTTCAGTTCAGGTTTACTGTATCCCTCTGGCTTTCTTATTGACGATGAAACACAGAAATTGCATCGGAATTAAATACAAAATGCACAATGCCGACTTAAGTACAAGAAGACTGACTCTTCCTACTGTCTATGTTTAGAACCATTCCTGTGACACTAGTTATAGATTCCGATGCTTCACTTCAGGTTTACTGTATCCCTCCGACCTTCTTATTGATGATGAAACACAGAATTTGCATCGGAATTAGATACAAAAAGCACAATGCCGACATAAGTACTAGAGGAATGACTCTTCTTACTGTCTATGCCTTGAAACATTCCTGTGACACTAGTTATAGATTCCGATGCTTCACTTCAGGTTTACTGTATCCCTTGGACCTTCTTATTGGCGACGAAACACAGAATTTGCATCGGAATTTAATAGAAAAGGCACAATGCCGACTTAAGTACAAGAAGACTGACTCTTATTTCTGATGTGTTTTGAACCATTCTTGTGAAACTAGCAATAGATTGCGATGCTTCACTTCAGGTTTACTGTTTCCCTCTGACCTTCTTATTGACGATGAAACACAGATATTGCATCGGAATTAAATACAAAAGGCACAATGCCGACTTAAGTACAAGAAGACTGACTTTTCTTACTGACTGCTTTGAACCATTCCTGTGACACTAGTTATAGAATCCGATGCTTCACTTCAGGTTTACTGTATCCCTCTGACCTTCTTATTGACGATGAAACACAGAAATTGCATCGGAATTAAATAGAAAAGGCACAATGCCGATTTAAGTACAAGAAGACTGACTCTTATTTCTGATGTGTTTTGAACCATTCCTGTGAAACTAGCAATAGATTGCGATGCTTCACTTCAGGTTTACTGTTTCCCTCTGACCTTCTTATTGACGATGAAACACAGAAATTGCATCGGAATTAAATACAAAAGCACAATGCCGACTGAAGTACAAGAAGACTGACTCTTCGTACTGACTATGTTTTGAACCATTCCTGTGACACTAGTTATAGATTCCGATGATTCACTTCAGGTTTACTGTATCCATTGGACCTTCATTTTGACGATGAAACACAAAAATTGCATCTGAAATAAATAGAATAGGCACAATGCCGACTTAAGTACAAGAAGACTGACTCTTCTTACTGACTATGTTTTGAACCATTCCTGTGACACTAGTTATAGACTCCGATGCTTCACTTCAGGTTTACTGTATCCCTCTGACCGTCTTATTGCTGATGAAACACAGAAAATGCATCGGAATTAAATAGAAAGGGCACAATGCCGACTTAAGTACAAGAAGACTGACTCTTCTTACTGTCAATGTCTTGAACCGATCCTGTGACACTAGGTATAGATTCCATTGCTTCAATTCAGGTTTACTGTATCCCTTGGACCTTCTTATTGACGACGAAACACCGAAATTGCATCGGAATTAATTACGAAAGGCACAATGCCGACATAAGTACAAGAAGACTGACTCTTCTTACTGAATATGTTTTGAACCATTCCTGTGACACCACTTATAGATTCCGATGCTTCACTTTAGGTTTACTGTATCCCTCTGACCTTCTTATTGACGATGAAACACAGAAATTGCATCGGAATTAAATAGAGAAAGCACAATGCCGACTTAAGTACAAGAAGAGTGACCCTTCTTAATAACTTTGTTTGAACGATTCCTGTGACACCACTTATAAATTCCGATGCTTCACTTCAGGTGTACTGTATCCCTTGGACCTTCTTATTGACGATGAAACACAGAAATTACATCGGAATTAAATACAAAAGGCACAATGCCGATTAACTACAAGTAGACTGACTCTTCTTACTGTCTATGTTTGAACCAATCCTGAAACACTAGTTATGAATTCTGATACTTCACTTCAGGTTTACTGTATCCCTCTGGCTTTCTTATTGACGATGCAACACAGAAATTGCATCGGAATTAAATACAAAAGGCACATTGCCGACTTAAGTACAAGAAGACTGACTCTTCCTACTGACTATGTTTAGAACCATTCCTGTGACACTAGTTATGGATTCCGATGCTTCACTTCAGGTTTACTGTATCCCTCTGACCTTCTTACTGATGATGAAACACAGAATTTGCATCGGAATTAGATACAAAAAGCACAATGCCGACATAAGTACTAGAGGAATGACTCTTCTTACTGTCTATGCCTTGAAACATTCCTGTGACACTAGTTATAGATTCCGATGCTTCACCTCAGGTTTACTGTATCCCTTGGACCTTCTTATTTACGACGAAACACAGAAATTTCATCGGAATTAAATAGAAAAGGCACAATGCCGACTGAAGTACAAGAAGAAAGACTCTTCGTACTGACTATGTTTTGAACCATTCCTTTGACACTAGTTATAGATTCCGATGTTTCACTTCAGGTTTACTGTATCCCTCTGACCTTCTTAGTGACGATGAAACACAGAAATTGCACCGGAATTAAATAGAAAAGGCACAATGCCGACTTAAGTACAAGAAGACTGACTCTTCTAACTGTCTATGTTTTGAACCATTCCTGTGACAATAGTTATAGATTCCGATGCTTCACTGCATGTGGACTGCATCCCTTGGACCTTCTTATTGACCATGAAACACAGAAATTGCATCGGAATTAAATAGAAAAGGCACAATGACGACTTAAGTACAAGAAGACTGACTCTTCTTACTGACTATGTTTTGAACGATTCCTTTGACACTAGTTTTAGACTCCGATGCCTCACTCCAGGTTTACTGCAACCCTTAGACCTTCTTATTGACGATGAAACACAGAAATTGCATCAAAATTAAATAGAAAAGGCACAATGCCGACTTAAGTAGAAGAAGACTGACTCTTCCTACTGTCTATGTTTTGATCCATTCCTGTGACACTAGTTATACATTCCGATGCTTCACTTCAGGTTAACTGTATCCCTCTGACCTTCTTATTAACGATGAAACACAGAAATTACATGGGAATTAAATACAAAAGGCACAATGCCGACTTAAGTACAAGAAGACTGACTCTTCTTACTGTCTATGATTTGAACCATTCCTGTGACACTAGTTATAGATTCCGATGCTTCACTTCAGGTGTACTGTATCCCTTGGACCTTCTTATTGACGCTGAAACACAGAAATTGCATCGGAATTAAATACAAAAGGCACAATGCCGACCTAAGTACAAGAAGACTGACTCTTCCTACTGTCTATGATTTGAACCATTACTGTGACACTAGTTATAGATTCCGATGCTTCACTTCAGGTTTACTGTATCCCTCTGACCTTCTTATTGACGATGAAACACAGAAATTGCATCGGAATTAAATAGAAAAGGCACAATACTGACTTAAGTACACAAAGACTGACTCTTCTTACTGTCTATGTTTTTAACCATTCCTGTGACACTAGTTATAGATTCCGATTTTTCACTTCAGTTTTACTGTTTCCCTCTGACCTTCCAATTGAAGATGAAACACAGAAATTGCATCGGAATTAAATAGAAAAGGCACAATGCCGACTTAAGTGCAAGAAGACTGACTCTTATTACTGTCTTTGTTTTGAACCATTCCTGTGACACTAGTTATAGATTTCTATGCTTCACTTCAGGTTATTGTATCCCTTGGACCTTTTTATTGACCATGAATCACAGAAATAGCATCGGAATTAATTAGAAAAGGCACAATGCTGACTTATGTACAAGAAGACTGTCTCATCTTACTGTCTATGCTTTCAACCATGCCTCTGACACTAGTTATAGATTCCGATGCTTCACTTCAGGTTTACTGTATCCCTCTGACCTTCTTATAGACGACGAAACACAGAAATTGCAACGGAATTAAATACAAAAGGCACAATTCCGACTTAAGTACAAGAAGACTGACTCTTCTTACTGTCTATGCTTTAAACCATTCCATTGACACTAGTTATAGATTCCGATGCTTCACTTCAGGTTTACTGTATCCCTCTGGCTTTCTTATTGACGATGAAACACAGAAATTGCATCGGAATTAAATAGAAAAGGCACAATACTGACTTAAGTACACAAAGACTGACTCTTCTTACTGTCTATGTTTTTAACCATTCCTGTGACACTAGTTATAGATTCCGATTTTTCACTTCAGTTTTACTGTTTCCCTCTGACCTTCCAATTGAAGATGAAACACAGAAATTGCATCGGAATTAAATATAAAAGGCACAATGCCGACTTAAGTACAAGACGACTGACTCTACCTAATGTCTATGTATTGAAATATTCCAGTGACACTAGTTATAGATTCCGATGCTTAACTTCAGTTTTACTGTATCCCTCTGACCTTCTTATTGACGATGAAACACAGAAATTGCATCGGAATAAAATACAAAAGGCACAATGCCGACTTAAGTACAAGAAAACTAACTCTTCTTACTGACTATAATGTGAACATTTCCTGTGAGACCAGTTTTAGATTCAGATGCTTCACTATATGTTTACTGTATCCCTTGGACCTCCTTATTGACGATGAAACACAGAAATTGCATCGGAATTAAATACTAAAGGCACAATGCCGACTTAAGTACAAGAAGACTGACTCTTCTTACTGTCTATTTTTTAACCATTCCTGTGACACCAGTTATAGATTCCGATGGTTCACTTCAGGTTTACTGTATCCCTCTGACCTCCTTATTGATGATGAAACACAGAAATTGCATCGGAATTAAATACAAAAGGCACAATGCCGACTTAAGTACAAGAAGACTGACTCTTATTTCTGATGTGTTTTGAACTATTACTGTGACACTAGCTATAGATTGCGATGCTTCACTTCAGGTTTACTGTATCCCTCTGACCGTCTTATTGACGATGAAATACAGAAATTGCATCGGAATTAAATAGAAAAGGCACAATGCCGACTTAAGTACAAGAAGACTGACTCTTCTTACTGTCTGTGTTTTGAAGCATTCCTGTGACACTAGTTATAGATTCCGATGCTTCACTTCAGGTTAACTGTATCCCTCGGACCTTCTTATTGACGATGAAACACAGAAATTGCATCGGAAATGAATACAAAAGGCACAATGCCGACTTAAGTACAAGACGACTGTCTCTTCTTACTGACTATGTTTTGAACCATTCCTGTGACACTTGTTATAGATTCCGATGCTTCACTTCAGGTTTACTGTATCACTCTGACCTTCTTATTGACGCTGAAACACAGAAATTGCATCGGAATGAAATTCAAATGGCACAATGCCGACTTAAGTGCAAGAAGACTGACTCTTCTTTTTGTCTATGTTTGAACCACTCCTGTAACACTAGTTATAGATTCCAATGCTTCACTCCAGCTTTACTGTATCCCTTGGACCTTCTTATTGACGATGAAACACAGAAATTGCATCGGAATTAAATACAAAAGCACAATGCCGACTTAAGTACAAGAAGACTGACTCTTCGTACTGACTATGTTTGAACCATTCCTGTGACACTAGTTATAGATTCCGATGATTCACTTCAGGTTTACTATATCCATTGGACCTTCTTATTGACGATGAAACACAGAAATTGCATCGGAATTAAATAGAAAGGGCACAATGCCGACTTAAGTACAAGAAAACTGACTCTTCTTACTGTCAATGTCTTGAACCGATCCTGTGACACTAGGTATAGATTCCGATGCTTCACTTCAGGTTTACTGTATCCCTTGGACCTTCTTATTGACGATGAAGCACCGAAATTGCATCGGAATTAATTACGAAAGGCACAAAGCCGACAAAAGTACAAGAAGACTGACTCTTCTTACTGAATATGTTTTGAACCATTTCTGTGACACCACTTATAGATTCCGATGCTTCACTTTAGGTTTACTGTATCCCTCTGACCTTCTTATAGACGTTGAAACACAGGAATTGCATCGGAATTAAATAGAAAAAGCACAATGCCGACTTAAGTACAAGAAGACTGACCCTTCTTACTGACTTTGTTTGAACGATTCCTGTGACACCACTTATAAATTCCGATGCTTCACTTCAGGTGTACTGTATCCCTTGGACCTTCTTATTGACGATGAAACACAGAAATTACATCGGAATTAAATACAAAAGGCACAATGCCGATTAACTACAAGTAGACTGACTCTTCTTACTGTGAATGTTTTGAACCAATCCTGTGACACTAGTTATGAATTCTGATGCTTCACTTCAGGTTTACTGTATCCCTCTGGCTTTCTTATTGACGATGAAACACAGAAATTGCATCGGAATTAAATACAAAAGGCACAATGCCGACTTAAGTACAAGAAGACTGACTCCTCCTACTGTCTATGTTTAGAACCATTCCTGTGACACTAGTTATAGATTCCAATGCTTCACTTTTGGTGTACTGTATCCCTCTGACCTTCTTATTGACGATGAAACACAGAATTTGCATCGGAATTAAATACAAAAGGCACAATGCCGATTAACTACAAGTAGACTGACTCTTCTTACTGTCTATGTTTTAAATCAATCCTGTGACACTAGTTATGAATTCTGATGCTTCACTTCAGGTTTACTGTATCCCTCCGGCTTTCTTATTGACGATCAAACACAGAAATTGCATCGAAATTAAATACAAAAGGCACAATGCCGACTTAAGTACAAGAAGACTGACCTTTCTTACTGTCTATGCTTTGAACCATTCCTGTGACACTAGTTACAGATTCCGATGCTTCACTTCAGGTTTACTGTATCCTTCTGACCTTCTTATTGACGATGAAACACAGAAAGTGCATCGGAATGAAATAGAAAAGGCACAATGCCGGCTTAAGTACAAGAAGACTGACTCTTCCTATTGTGTGTGTTTTGAACCATTCCTGTGACACTAGTTATTGATTCCGATGCTTCCCTTCAGGTTTACTGTATCCCTCTGACCTTCTTATTGACGATGAAACACAGGAATTGCATCGGATTTAAATACAAAAGGCACAATGCCGACTTAAGTACAAGAAGACTGACTCTTCTTACTGACTGCTTTGAACCATTCCTGTGACACTAGTTATAGATTCCGATGCTTCACTTCAGGTTTACTGTATCCCTCTGACCTTCTTATTGACGATGAAACACAGAAATTGCATCGGAATTAAATACAAAAGGCACAATGCCGACTTAAGTACAAGAAGACTGACCTTTCTTACTGTCTATGTTTTGAACCATTCCTCTGACGCAAGTTACAGATTCCGATGCTTCACTTCAGGTTTACTGGATCCCTCTGACATTCTTATTGACAATGAAACACTGAAATTGCAGCGGAATGAAATAGAAAAAGCACAGTGCCGACTTAAGTACAAGAAGACTGACTCTTCTTACTGACTATGATTTGAACCATTCCTGTGACACTAGTTTAAGATTCCGATGCTTCACTTCAGGTTTACTGTATCCCTCTGACCTTCTTATTGACGATGAAACACAGAAATTGCATCGGAATTAAATACAAAAGGCACAATGCCGACTTAAGTACAAGAAGACTGACTCTTCTTACTGACTGCTTTGAACCATTCCTGTGACACTAGTTATAGATTCCGATGCATCACTTCAGGTTTACTGTATCCCTCTGACCTTCTTATTGACGATGAAACACAGAAATTGCATCGGAATTAAATACAAAAGGCACAATGCCGACTTAAGTACAAGAAGACTGACTCTTCTTACTGACTATGTTTTGAACCATTCCTGTGACACTTGTTATAGATTCCGATGATTCACTTCAGGTTTACTGTATCACTCTGACCTTCTTATTGACGCTGAAACACAGAAATTGCATCGGAATGAAATTCAAAAGACACAATGCCGACTTCAGTGCAAGAAGACTGACTCTTCTTCACGTCTATGTTTTGAACCACTCCTGTGACACTAGTTATAGATTCCAATGCTTCACTCCAGCTTTACTGTATCCCTTGGATCTTCTTATTGACGATGAAACACAGAAATTGCTTCGGAATTAAATGCAAAAGCACAATGCCGACTTAAGTACAAGAAGACTGACTCTTCGTACTGACTATGTTTTGAACCATTCCTGTGACTCGGGTGTTAGATTCCGATGAGTCACTTCAGGTTTACTGTATCCATTGGACCCTCTTATTGACGATGAAACACAGAAATTGCATCGGAAATAAATAGAATAGGCACAATGCAGACTTAAGTACAAGAAGACTGACTCTTCTTACTGACTATGTTTTGAACCATTCCTGTGACACTAGTTATAGTTTCCGATGCTTCACTTCAGGTTTACTGTATCCCTCTGACCGTCTTATTGATAATGAAACACAGAAATTGCATCGGAATTAAATAGAAAGGGCACAATGCCGACTTAAGTACAAGAAGACTGACTCTTCTTACTGTCAATGTTTTGAACCGATCCTGTGACACTAGGTATAGATTCCGATGCTTCACTTCAGGTTTACTGTATCCCTTGGACCTTCTTATTGACGATGAAACACCGGAATTGCATCGGAATTAATTACGAAAGGCACAATGCCGACATAAGTACAGGAAGACTGACTCATCTTACTGAATATGTTTTGAACCATTCCTGTGACACCACTTATAGATTCCGATGCTTCACTTTAGGTTTACAGTATCCCTCTGACCTTCTTATTGATGATGAAACACAGAAATTGCATCGGAATTAAATAGAAAAAGCACAATGCCGACTTATGTACAAGAAGCCTGACCCTTCTTACTGACTTTGTTTGAACGATTCCTGTGACACCACTTATAAATTCCGATGCTTCACTTCAGGTGTACTGTATCCCTTGGACCTTCTTATTGACGATGAAACACAGAAATTACATCGGAATTAAATACAAAACGCACAATGCCGATTAACTACAAGTAGACTGACTCTTCTTACTGTCTATGTTTTGAACCAATCCTGTGACACTAGTTATGAATTCTGATACTTCACTTCAGGTTTACTGTATCCCTCTGGGTTTCTTATTGACGATGAAACACAGAAATTGCATCGGAATTAAATACAAAAGGCACAATGCCGACTTAGGTACAAGAAGAAAGACTCTTCTTACTGACTATGTTTTGAACCATTCCTTTGACACTAGTTATAGATTCCGATGCTTCACTTCAGGTTTACTGTATCCCTCTGACCTTCTTAGTGACGATGAAACACAGAAATTGCACCGGAATTAAATAGAAAAGGCACAATGCCGACTTAAGTACAAGAAGACTGACTCTTCTTACTGTCTATGTTTGATTAATTCCTGTGACACTAGTTATAGATTCCGATGCTTCACTGCATGTTGACTGCATCCCTTGGACCTTCTTATTGACCATGAAACACAGAAATTGCATCGGAATTAAATAAAAAAGGCACAATGCCGACCTAAGTACAAGAAGACTGACTCATCCTACTGTCTATGATTTGAACCATTCCTGTGACACTAGTTATAGATTCCGATGCTTAACTTCAGGTTTACTGTATCCCTCTGACCTTCTTATTCACGATGAAACACAGAAATTGCATCGGAATTAAATAGAAAAGGCACAATACTGACTTAAGTACACGAAGACTGACTCTTCTTACTGTCTATGTTTTTAACCATTCCTGTGACACTAGTTATAGATTCCGATGCTTCACTTCAGTTTTACTGTATCCCTCTGACCTTCCAATTGAAGATGAAACACAGAAATTGCATCGGAATTAAATAGAAAAAGCACAATGCCGACTTAAGTGCAAGAAGACTGACTCTTATTACTGTCTATGTTTTGAACCATTCCTGTGACACTAGTTATAGATTTCGATGCTTCACTTCAGGTTATTGTATCCCTTGGACCTTCTTATTGACCATGAATCACAGAAATTGCATCGGAATTAATTAGAAAAGGCACAATGGGGACTTATGTACAAGAAGACTGTCTCATCTTACTGTCTATGCTTTCAACCATTCCTCTGACACTAGTTATAGATTCCGATGCTTCACTTCAGGTTTACTGTATCCCTCTGACCTTCTTATTGACGACGAAACACAGAAATTGCATCGGAATTAAATACAAAAGGCACAATTCCGACTTAAGTACAAGAAGACTGACTCTTCTTACTGTCTATGTTTTAAACCATTCCATTGACACTAGTTATAGATTCCGATGCTTCACTTCAGGTTTACTGTTTCCCTTGGACTTTCTTATTGACGATGAAACAAAGAAATTTCATAGGAATTAATTACAAAAGGCACAATACCGATTTAAGTACAGGAAGACTGACTCTTCTTACGGTCTATGATTGAACAATTCCTGTGACACTAGTAATAGATTCCGATGCTTCACTTCAGGTTTACTGTATCCCTTGCACCTTCTTATCGACGATGAAAAACAGAAATTGCATCGGAATAAAATACAAAAGGCACAATGCCGACTTAGGTACAAGAAGACTGACTCTACCTAATGTCTATGTTTTGAAATATTCCAGTGACACTAGTTATAGATTCCGATGCTTCACTTCAGTTTTACTGTATCCCTCTGACCTTCATATTGACGATGAAACACAGAAATTGCATCGGAATAAAATACAAAAGGCACAATGCCGACTTAAGTACAAGAAGACTAACTCTTCTTACTGACTATAATGTGAACATTTCCTGTGAGACCAGTTTTAGATTCAGTTGCTTCACTATATGTTTACTGTATCCCTTGGACCTCCTTATTGACTATGAAACACAGAAATTGCATCGGAATTAAATACTAAAGGCACAATGCCAACTTAAGTACAAGAAGACGAACTCTTCTTACTGTCTATTTTTTAACCATTCCTGTGACACTAGTTATAGATTCCGATGCTTCACTTCAGGTTTACTGTATCCCTCTGACCTTCTTATTGAAGATTAAACACAGAAATTGCATCGGAATTAAATACAAAAGGCACAATGCCGACTTAAGTACAAGAAGACTGACTCTTATTTCTGATGTGTTTTGAACCATTACTGTGACACTAGCTATTGATTGCGATGCTTCACTTCATTTTTACTGTATCCCTCTGACCTTCTTATTGACGATGAAATACAGAAATTGCATCGGAATTAAATAGAAAAGGCACAATGCCGAATTAAGTACAAGAAGACTGACTCTTCTTACTGTCTATGTTTTGAAACATTCCTGTGACACTAGTTATAGATTCCGATGCTTCACTTCAGGTTAACTGTATCCCTTGGACCTTCTTATTGACGATGAAACACAGAAATTGCATCGGAATTGAATACAAAAGGCACAATGCCGACTTAAGTACAAGAAGACTGACTCTTCTTACTGACTATGTTTTGAACCATTCCTGTGACACTTGTTATAGATTCCGATGCTTCACTTCAGGTTTACTGTATCACTCTGACCTTCTTATTGACGCTGAAACACAGAAATTGCATCGCAATGAAATTCAAAAGGCACAATGCCGACTTAAGTGCAAGAAGACTGACTCTTCTTTTTGTCTATGTTTGAACCACTCCTGTAACACTAGTTATAGATTCCAAAGCATCACTCCAGCTTTACTGTATCCCTTGGACCTTCTTATTGACGATGATACACAGAAATTGCATCGCAATTAAATACAAAAGCACAATGCCGACTTAAGTACAAGAAGACTGACTCTTCGTACTGACTATGTTTTGAACCATTCCTGTGACACTAGTTATAGATTCCGATGATTCACTTCAGGTTTACTGTATCCATTGGACCTTCTTATTGACGATGAAACACAGAAATTGCATCGGAAAAAAATAGAATAGGCACAATGCCGACTTAAGTACAAGAAGACTGACTCCTCTTACTGACTATGCTTTGAACCATTCCTGTGACACTAGTTATAGACTCCGATGCTTCACTTCAGGTTTACTGTATCCCTCTGACCGTCTTATTGATGATGAAGCACAGAAATTGCATCGGAATTAAATAGAAAGGGCACAATGCCGACTTAAGTACAAGAAGACTGACTCTTCTTACTGTCAATGTTTTGAAACGATCCTGTGACACTAGTTATAGATGCCGATGCTACACTTCAGGTTTACTGTATCCCTTGGACCTTCTTATTGACGATGAAACACCGAAATTGCATCGGAATTAATTACGAAAGGCACAATGCCGACATAAGTACAAGAAGACTGACTCTTCTCACTGAATATGTTTTGAACCACTCCTGTGACACCACTTATAGATTCCGATGCTTTACTTTAGGTTTACTGTATCCCTCTGACCTTCTTATTGACGTTGAAACACAGAAGTTGCATCGGAAGTAAATAGAAAAAGCACAATGCCGACTTAAGTACAAGAAGACTGACCCTTCTTACTGACTTTGTTTGAACGATTCCTGTGACACCACTTATAAATTCCGATGCTTCACTTCAGGTGTACTGTATCCCTTGGACCTTCTTATTGACGATGAAACACAGAAATTACATCGGAATTAAATACAAAAGGCACAATGCCGATTAACTACAAGTAGACTGACTCTTCTTACTGTCTATGTTTTGAACCAATCCTGTGACACTAGTTATGAATTCTGATGCTTCACTTCAGGTTTACTGTATCCCTCTGGCTTTCTTATTGACGATGAAACACAGAAATTGCATCGGAATTAAATACAAAAGGCACAATGCCGACTTAAGTACAAGAAGACTGACTCTTCCTACTGTCTATGTTTAGAACCATTCCTGTGCCACTAGTTATAGATTCCGATGCTTCACTTCAGGTTTACACTATCCCTCTGACCTTCTTATTGACGATGAAACACAGAATTTGCATCGGAATTAAATAGAAAAGACACAATGCCGACTTAAGTACAAGAAGAATGACTCTTATTTCTGATGTGTTTTGAACCATTCCTGTGACACTAGCTATAGATTGCGATGCTTCACTTCAGGTTTACTGTATCCCTCTGACCTTCTTATTGACGATGAAACACAGAAATTGCATCGGAATTAAATACAAAAGGCACAATGCCGACTTAAGTACAAGAAGACTGACTCTTCTTACTGACTGCTTTGAACCATTCCTGTGACACTAGTTATAGATTCCGATGCTTCACTTCAGGTTTACTGTATCCCTCTGACCTTCTTATTGACGATGAAACACAGAAATTGCATCGGAATTAAATACAAAAGGCACAATGCCGACTTAAGTACAAGAAGACTGACTCTTCTTACTGACTATGTTTTGAACCATTCCTGTGACACTTGTTATAGATTCCGATGATTCACTTCAGGTTTACTGTATCACTCTGACCTTCTTATTGACGCTGAAACACAGAAATTGCATCGGAATGAAATTCAAAAGACACAATGCCGACTTCAGTGCAAGAAGACTGACTCTTCTTCACGTCTATGTTTTGAACCACTCCTGTGACACTAGTTATAGATTCCAATGCTTCACTCCAGCTTTACTGTATCCCTTGGATCTTCTTATTGACGATGAAACACAGAAATTGCTTCGGAATTAAATGCAAAAGCACAATGCCGACTTAAGTACAAGAAGACTGACTCTTCGTACTGACTATGTTTTGAACCATTCCTGTGACTCGGGTGTTAGATTCCGATGAGTCACTTCAGGTTTACTGTATCCATTGGACCCTCTTATTGACGATGAAACACAGAAATTGCATCGGAAATAAATAGAATAGGCACAATGCAGACTTAAGTACAAGAAGACTGACTCTTCTTACTGACTATGTTTTGAACCATTCCTGTGACACTAGTTATAGTTTCCGATGCTTCACTTCAGGTTTACTGTATCCCTCTGACCGTCTTATTGATAATGAAACACAGAAATTGCATCGGAATTAAATAGAAAGGGCACAATGCCGACTTAAGTACAAGAAGACTGACTCTTCTTACTGTCAATGTTTTGAACCGATCCTGTGACACTAGGTATAGATTCCGATGCTTCACTTCAGGTTTACTGTATCCCTTGGACCTTCTTATTGACGATGAAACACCGGAATTGCATCGGAATTAATTACGAAAGGCACAATGCCGACATAAGTACAAGAAGACTGACTCATCTTACTGAATATGTTTTGAACCATTCCTGTGACACCACTTATAGATTCCGATGCTTCACTTTAGGTTTACAGTATCCCTCTGACCTTCTTATTGATGATGAAACACAGAAATTGCATCGGAATTAAATAGAAAAAGCACAATGCCGACTTATGTACAAGAAGCCTGACCCTTCTTACTGACTTTGTTTGAACGATTCCTGTGACACCACTTATAAATTCCGATGCTTCACTTCAGGTGTACTGTATCCCTTGGACCTTCTTATTGACGATGAAACACAGAAATTACATCGGAATTAAATACAAAACGCACAATGCCGATTAACTACAAGTAGACTGACTCTTCTTACTGTCTATGTTTTGAACCAATCCTGTGACACTAGTTATGAATTCTGATACTTCACTTCAGGTTTACTGTATCCCTCTGGGTTTCTTATTGACGATGAAACACAGAAATTGCATCGGAATTAAATACAAAAGGCACAATGCCGACTTAGGTACAAGAAGAAAGACTCTTCTTACTGACTATGTTTTGAACCATTCCTTTGACACTAGTTATAGATTCCGATGCTTCACTTCAGGTTTACTGTATCCCTCTGACCTTCTTAGTGACGATGAAACACAGAAATTGCACCGGAATTAAATAGAAAAGGCACAATGCCGACTTAAGTACAAGAAGACTGACTCTTCTTACTGTCTATGTTTGAATAATTCCTGTGACACTAGTTATAGATTCCGATGCTTCACTGCATGTTGACTGCATCCCTTGGACCTTCTTATTGACCATGAAACACAGAAATTGCATCGGAATTAAATAAAAAAGGCACAATGCCGACCTAAGTACAAGAAGACTGACTCATCCTACTGTCTATGATTTGAACCATTCCTGTGACACTAGTTATAGATTCCGATGCTTAACTTCAGGTTTACTGTATCCCTCTGACCTTCTTATTCACGATGAAACACAGAAATTGCATCGGAATTAAATAGAAAAGGCACAATACTGACTTAAGTACACGAAGACTGACTCTTCTTACTGTCTATGTTTTTAACCATTCCTGTGACACTAGTTATAGATTCCGATGCTTCACTTCAGTTTTACTGTATCCCTCTGACCTTCCAATTGAAGATGAAACACAGAAATTGCATCGGAATTAAATAGAAAAAGCACAATGCCGACTTAAGTGCAAGAAGACTGACTCTTATTACTGTCTATGTTTTGAACCATTCCTGTGACACTAGTTATAGATTTCGATGCTTCACTTCAGGTTATTGTATCCCTTGGACCTTCTTATTGACCATGAATCACAGAAATTGCATCGGAATTAATTAGAAAAGGCACAATGGGGACTTATGTACAAGAAGACTGTCTCATCTTACTGTCTATGCTTTCAACCATTCCTCTGACACTAGTTATAGATTCCGATGCTTCACTTCAGGTTTACTGTATCCCTCTGACCTTCTTATTGACGACGAAACACAGAAATTGCATCGGAATTAAATACAAAAGGCACAATTCCGACTTAAGTACAAGAAGACTGACTCTTCTTACTGTCTATGTTTTAAACCATTCCATTGACACTAGTTATAGATTCCGATGCTTCACTTCAGGTTTACTGTTTCCCTTGGACTTTCTTATTGACGATGAAACAAAGAAATTTCATAGGAATTAATTACAAAAGGCACAATACCGATTTAAGTACAGGAAGACTGACTCTTCTTACGGTCTATGATTGAACAATTCCTGTGACACTAGTAATAGATTCCGATGCTTCACTTCAGGTTTACTGTATCCCTTGCACCTTCTTATCGACGATGAAAAACAGAAATTGCATCGGAATAAAATACAAAAGGCACAATGCCGACTTAGGTACAAGAAGACTGACTCTACCTAATGTCTATGTTTTGAAATATTCCAGTGACACTAGTTATAGATTCCGATGCTTCACTTCAGTTTTACTGTATCCCTCTGACCTTCATATTGACGATGAAACACAGAAATTGCATCGGAATAAAATACAAAAGGCACAATGCCGACTTAAGTACAAGAAGACTAACTCTTCTTACTGACTATAATGTGAACATTTCCTGTGAGACCAGTTTTAGATTCAGTTGCTTCACTATATGTTTACTGTATCCCTTGGACCTCCTTATTGACTATGAAACACAGAAATTGCATCGGAATTAAATACTAAAGGCACAATGCCAACTTAAGTACAAGAAGACGAACTCTTCTTACTGTCTATTTTTTAACCATTCCTGTGACACTAGTTATAGATTCCGATGCTTCACTTCAGGTTTACTGTATCCCTCTGACCTTCTTATTGAAGATTAAACACAGAAATTGCATCGGAATTAAATACAAAAGGCACAATGCCGACTTAAGTACAAGAAGACTGACTCTTATTTCTGATGTGTTTTGAACCATTACTGTGACACTAGCTATTGATTGCGATGCTTCACTTCATTTTTACTGTATCCCTCTGACCTTCTTATTGACGATGAAATACAGAAATTGCATCGGAATTAAATAGAAAAGGCACAATGCCGAATTAAGTACAAGAAGACTGACTCTTCTTACTGTCTATGTTTTGAAACATTCCTGTGACACTAGTTATAGATTCCGATGCTTCACTTCAGGTTAACTGTATCCCTTGGACCTTCTTATTGACGATGAAACACAGAAATTGCATCGGAATTGAATACAAAAGGCACAATGCCGACTTAAGTACAAGAAGACTGACTCTTCTTACTGACTATGTTTTGAACCATTCCTGTGACACTTGTTATAGATTCCGATGCTTCACTTCAGGTTTACTGTATCACTCTGACCTTCTTATTGACGCTGAAACACAGAAATTGCATCGCAATGAAATTCAAAAGGCACAATGCCGACTTAAGTGCAAGAAGACTGACTCTTCTTTTTGTCTATGTTTGAACCACTCCTGTAACACTAGTTATAGATTCCAAAGCATCACTCCAGCTTTACTGTATCCCTTGGACCTTCTTATTGACGATGATACACAGAAATTGCATCGCAATTAAATACAAAAGCACAATGCCGACTTAAGTACAAGAAGACTGACTCTTCGTACTGACTATGTTTTGAACCATTCCTGTGACACTAGTTATAGATTCCGATGATTCACTTCAGGTTTACTGTATCCATTGGACCTTCTTATTGACGATGAAACACAGAAATTGCATCGGAAAAAAATAGAATAGGCACAATGCCGACTTAAGTACAAGAAGACTGACTCCTCTTACTGACTATGCTTTGAACCATTCCTGTGACACTAGTTATAGACTCCGATGCTTCACTTCAGGTTTACTGTATCCCTCTGACCGTCTTATTGATGATGAAGCACAGAAATTGCATCGGAATTAAATAGAAAGGGCACAATGCCGACTTAAGTACAAGAAGACTGACTCTTCTTACTGTCAATGTTTTGAAACGATCCTGTGACACTAGTTATAGATGCCGATGCTACACTTCAGGTTTACTGTATCCCTTGGACCTTCTTATTGACGATGAAACACCGAAATTGCATCGGAATTAATTACGAAAGGCACAATGCCGACATAAGTACAAGAAGACTGACTCTTCTCACTGAATATGTTTTGAACCACTCCTGTGACACCACTTATAGATTCCGATGCTTTACTTTAGGTTTACTGTATCCCTCTGACCTTCTTATTGACGTTGAAACACAGAAGTTGCATCGGAAGTAAATAGAAAAAGCACAATGCCGACTTAAGTACAAGAAGACTGACCCTTCTTACTGACTTTGTTTGAACGATTCCTGTGACACCACTTATAAATTCCGATGCTTCACTTCAGGTGTACTGTATCCCTTGGACCTTCTTATTGACGATGAAACACAGAAATTACATCGGAATTAAATACAAAAGGCACAATGCCGATTAACTACAAGTAGACTGACTCTTCTTACTGTCTATGTTTTGAACCAATCCTGTGACACTAGTTATGAATTCTGATGCTTCACTTCAGGTTTACTGTATCCCTCTGGCTTTCTTATTGACGATGAAACACAGAAATTGCATCGGAATTAAATACAAAAGGCACAATGCCGACTTAAGTACAAGAAGACTGACTCTTCCTACTGTCTATGTTTAGAACCATTCCTGTGCCACTAGTTATAGATTCCGATGCTTCACTTCAGGTTTACACTATCCCTCTGACCTTCTTATTGACGATGAAACACAGAATTTGCATCGGAATTAGATACAAAAAGCACAATCCCGACTTAAGTACAAGAGGAATGACTCTTCTTACTGTCTATGCCTTGAAACATTCCTGTGACACTAGTTATAGATTCCGATGCTTCAATTCAGGTTTACTGTATCCCTTGGACCTTCTTATTGACGACGAAACTCAGAAATTGCTTCGGAATTAAATAGAAAAGGCACAATGCCGACTTAAGTACAAGAAGAAAGACTCTTCTTACTGACTATGTTTTGAACCATTCCTTTGACACTAGTTATGGATTCCGATGCTTCACTTCAGGTTTACTGTATCCCTTGGACCTTCGTATTGACGATGAAACACCGAAATTGCATCGGAATTAAATACGAAAGGCACAATGCCGACTTAAGTACCAGAAGACTGACTCTTCTCACTGTCTTTGTTCGAACCACTCCTGTGACACCACCTATAGATTCCGATGCTTCACTTCAGGTTTACTGTATCCCTCTGAATATCTTTGTGACGATGAAACACAGAAATTGCACCTGAATTAAATAGAAAAGGCACATTGCCGACTTAAATACAAGAAGACTGACTCTTCTTACTGTCTATGTTTTGAACCATTCCTGTGACACTAGTTATAGATTCCGATGCTTCACTGCATGTGGACTGCATCCCTTGGACCTTCTTATTGACCATGAAACACAGAAATTGAATCGGAATTAAATAGAAAAGGCACAATGACGACTTAAGTACAAGAAGACTGACTCTTCTTACTGACTATGCTTTGAACGATTCCTGTGACACTAGTTTTAGACTCCGATGCCTCACTTCAGGTTTACTGCAACCCTTAGACCTTCTTATTGACGATGAAACACAGAAATTGCATCGGAATTAAATAGAAAAGGCATAATGCCGACTTAAGTAGAAGAAGACTGACTCTTCCTACTGTCTATGTTTTGATCCATTCCTGTGACACTAGTTATACATTCCGATGCTTCACTTCAGGTTTACTGTATCCCTCTGACCTTCTTATTAACGATGAAACACAGAAATTACATGGGAATTAAATACAAAAGGCACAATGCCGACTTAAGTACAAGAAGAATGACTCTTATTACTGTCTATGTTTTGAACCATTCCTGTGACACTAGTTATAGATTTCGATGCTTCACTTCAGGTTATTGTATCCCTTGGACCTTCTTATTGACCACGAATCACAGAAATTGCATCGGAATTAAATTGAAAAGGCACAATGCTGACTTATGTACAAGAAGACTGTCTCATCTTACTGTCTATGCTTTCAACAATTCCTCTGACACTAGTTATAGATTCCGATGCTTCACTTCAGGTTTACTGTATCCCTCTGACCTTCTTATTGACGACGAAACACAGAAATTGCACCGGAATTAAATACAAAAGGCACAATTCCGACTTAAGTACAAGAAGACTGACTCTTCTTACTGTCTATGTTTTAAACCATTCCAGTGACACTAGTTATAGATTCCGATGCTTCACTTCAGGTTTACTGTATCCCTTGGACTTTCTTATAGTCGATAAAACAAAGAAATTTCATCGGAATTAATTACAAAAGGCACAATACCGATTTAAGTACAGGAAGACTGACTCTTCTTACGGTCTATGTTTGAACAATTCCTGTGACACTAGTTATAGATTCCGATGCTTCACTTCAGGTTACTGTATCCCTTGGACCTTCTTATCGACGATGAAAAACAGAAATTGCATCGGAATTAAGTACAAAAGGCACAATGCTGACTTAAGTACAAGAAGACTGACTCTTCTTACTGTCTCTGTTTTGAACCGTTGCTGTGACACTAGTTATAGATTCTGATGCTTCACTTCAGATTTACTGTATCCCTTGGACCTTCTTATTGACGACGAAACACAGAAAATGCATCAGAATAAAATAGAAAAGGCACAATGCCGACTTTAGTACAAGAAGACTGACTCCACCTAATGTCTATGTTTTGAAATATTCCAGTGACACTAGTTATATATTCCGATGCTTCACTTCAGTTTGACTGTATCCCTCTGACCATCTTATTGACGATGAAACACAGAAATAGCATCGGAATAAAATACAAAAGGCACAATGCCGACTTAAGTACAAGAAGACTAACTCTTCTTACTGACTATAATGTGAACATTTCCTGTGAGACCAGTTTTAGATTCAGATGCTTCACTATATGTTTACTGTATCCCTTGGACCTCCTTATTGACGATGAAACACAGAAATTGCATCGGAATTAAATACTAAAGGCACAATGCCGACTTAAGTACAAGAAGACTGACTCTTCTTACTGTCTATTTTTTAACCATTCCTGTGACACTAGTTATAGATTCCGATGCTTCACTTCAGGTTTACTGTATCAGTCTGACCTTATTGACGATGAAACACAGAAATTGCATCGGAATTAAATAGAAAAGGCACAATGCTGTCTTAAGTACAAGAAGACTGACTCTTCTTACTGTCTATGATTTGAACCATTCCTGTGACACTTGTTAAATTTTCCGATGCTTCACTTCAGGTGTACTGTATCCCTTGGACCTTCTTATTGACGATGAATCACAGAAATTGCATCGGAATTAAATACAAAAGCACAATGCCGACATAAGTACAAGTAGACTGACTCTTCCTACTGTCTATGTTTTGAACCATTCCTGTGACACTAGTTGTAGATTCCGATGATTCACTTCAGGTTTACTGTATACCTCGGACCTTTTTATTGACGATGAAACACAGAAACTGCATCCGAATTAAATAGAAAAGGCACAATGCCGACTTAAGTACAAGAAGACTGACTCTTCTTACTGACTATGTTTGAACCATTCCTGTGACACTAATTATAGATTGCGATGCTTCAGGTTTACTGTATCCTTCTGACCTTCTTATTAACGATGAAACACTGGAATTGCATCGGAATTAAATACAAAAGGCACAATTCCGACTTAAGTACAAGAAGACTGACTCTTCTTACAGTCTATGTTTTGAACCATTCCTGTTACACTAGTTATAGATTCCGATGCTTCACTTCAGGTTTACTGTATCCCTTGGACCTTCTTATTGACGATGAAACACAGAAATTGCATCGGAATTAAATACAAAAGGCACAATGCCGACTTAAGTACATGTAGACTGACTATTCCTACTGTCTATGTTTTGAACCATTCCTGTGACACTAGTTGTAGATTCCGATGATTCACTTCAGGTTTTTCTGTATCCCTCTGACCTTCTTATTGACGATATACACAGAAATTGCATCGGAAATAAATACAAAAGGCACAATGCCGACTCAAGTACAAGAAGACTGACTCTTCCTATTGTCTATGTTTTGAACCATTCCAGAGACACTAGTTATAGATTCCGATGCTTCACTTCAGGTTTACTGCATCCCTTGGACCTTCTTATTAACGACGAAATACAGAAATTGCATCGGACTTAAATAGAAAAGGCACAATGACGACTTAAGTACAAGAAGACAGACTCTCCTTACTTTCTATGTTTTTAACCATTCCTGTGACACTAGTTATAGATTCCGATGCTTCACTTCAGGTTTACGATATCCCTCTGACCTTCGTATTGATGATGAAACACAGAATTTGCATCGGAATTAGATACAAAAAGCACAATGCCGACTTAAGTACAAGAGGAATGACTCTTCTTACTGACTATGTTTTGAACCATTCCTTTGACACTAGTTATAGATTCCGATGCTTCACTTCAGGTTTACTGTATCCCTCTGACCTTCTTAGTGACGATGAAACACAGAAATTGCACCGGAATTAAATAGAAAAGGCACAATGCCGACTTAAGTACAAGAAGACTGACACTTCTTACTGTCTATGTTTGAACCATTCCTGTGCCACTAGTTATAGACTCCGATGCTTCACTTCAGGTTTACTGTATCCCTCCGACCGTCTTATTGATGATGAAACACAGAAATTGCATCGGAATTAAATAGAAAGGGCACAATGCCGACTTAAGTACAAGAAGACTGACTCTTCTTACTGAATATGTTTTGAACCAATCCTGTGACACCACTTATAGATTCCGATGCTTCACTTTAGGTTTACTGTATCCCTCTGACCTTCTTATTGACGTTGAAACACAGAATTTACATCGGAATTAAATACAAAAGGCACAATGCCGATTAACTACAAGTAGACTGACTCTTCTTACTGTCTATGTTTTGAACCATACTGTGACACTAGTTATGAATTCTGATGCTTCACTTCAGGTTTACTGTATCCCTCTGGCTTTCTTATTGACGATGAATCACAGAAATTGCATCGGAATTAAATACAAAAGGCACAATGCCGACTTAAGTACAAGAAGACTGACTCTTCCTACTGTCTATGTTTAGAACCATTCCTGTGACACTAGTTATAGATTCCGATGCTTCACATCAGGTTTACACTATCCCTCTGACCTTCTTATTGACGATGAAACACAGAATTTGCATCGGAATTAGATACAAAAAGCACAATCCCGACTTAAGTACAAGAGGAATGACTCTTCTTACTGTCTATGCCTTGAAACATTCCTGTGACACTAGTTATAGATTCCGATGCTTCAATTCAGGTTTACTGTATCCCTAGGACCTTCTTATTGACGACGAAACACAGAAATTGCTTCGGAATTAAATAGAAAAGGCACAATGCCGACTTAATTACAAGAAGAAAGACTCTTCTTACTGACTATGTTTTGAACCATTCCTTTGACACTAGTTATAGATTCCGATGCTTCACTTCAGGTTTACTGTATCCCTTGGACCTTCGTATTGACGATGAAACACCGAAATTGCATCGGAATTAAATACGAAAGGCACAATGCCGACTTAAGTACCAGAAGACTGACTCTTCTTACTGTCTTTGTTCGAACCATTCCTGTGACACCACCTATAGATTCCGATGCTTCACTTCAGGTTTAGTGTATACCTCTGAAATTCTTAGTGACGATGAAACACAGACATTGCACCTGAATTAAATAGAAAAGGCACAATGCCGACTTAAGTACAGTAAGACTGACTCTTCTTACTGTCTATGTTTTGAACCATTCCTGTGACACTAGTTATAGATTCCGATGCTTCACTGCATGTGGACTGCATCCCTTGGACCTTCTTATTGACCATGAAACACAGAAATTGAATCGGAATTAAATAGAAAAGGCACAATGACGACTTAAGTACAAGAAGACTGACTCTTCTTACCGACTATGCTTTGAACGATTCCTGTGACACTAGTTTTAGACTCCGATGCCTCACTTCAGGTTTACTGCAACCCTTAGACCTTCTTATTAACGAAGAAACACAGAAATTACATGGGAATTAAATACAAAAGGCACAATGCCGACTTAAGTACAAGAAGACTGACTCTTATTACTGTCTATGTTTTGAACCATTCCTGTGACACTAGTTATAGATTTCGATGCTTCACTTCAGGTTATTGTTTCCCATGGACCTTCTTATTGACCACGAATCACAGAAATTGCATCGGAATTAATTACAAAAGGCACAATACCGATTTAAGTACAGGGAGACTGACTCTTCTTACGGTCTATGTTTGAACAATTCCTGTGACACTAGTTATAGATTCCGATGCTTCACTTCAGGTTACTGTATCCCTTGGACCTTCTTATCGACGATGAAAAACAGAAATTGCATCGGAATTAAGTACAAAAGGCACAATGCTGACTTAAGTACAAGAAGACTGACTCTTCTTACTGTCTCTGTTTTGAACCGTTGCTGTGACACTAGTTATAGATTCTGATGCTTCACTTCAGATTTACTGTATCCCTTGGACCTTCTTATTGACGACGAAACACAGAAAATGCATCAGAATAAAATAGAAAAGGCACAATGCCGACTTAAGTACAAGAAGACTGACTCCACCTAATGTCTATGTTTTGAAATATTCCAGTGACACTAGTTATAGATTCCGATGCATCACTTCAGTTTCACTGTATCCCTCTGACCTTCTTATTGACGATGAAACACAGAAATAGCATCGGAATAAAATACAAAAGGCACAATGCCGACTTAAGTACAAGAAGCCTAAACCTTCTTACTGACTATAATGTGAACATTTCCTGTGAGACCTGTTTTAGATTCAGATGCTTCACTATATGTTTACTGTATCCCTTGGACCTCCTTATTGACGATGAAACACAGAAATTGCATCGGAATTAAATACTAAAGGCACAATGCCGACTTAAGTACAAGAAGACTGACTCTTCTTACTGTCTATTTTTTAACCATTCCTGTGACACTAGTTATAGATTCCGATGCTTGACTTCAGGTTTACTGTATCCCTCTGACCTTATTGACGATGAAACACAGAAATTGCATCGGAATTAAATAGAAAAGGCACAATGCTGACTTAAGTACAAGAAGACAGACTCTCCTTACTTTCTATGTTTTTAACCATTCCTGTGACACTAGTTATAGATTCCGATACTTCACTTCAGGTTTACGATATCCCTCTGACCTTCTTATTAACGATGAAACACAGGAATTGCATCGGAATTAAATACAAAAGGCGCTATTCCGACTTAAGTACAAGAAGACTGACTCTTCTTACTGTCTATGTTTTGAACCATTCCTGTTACACTAGTTATAGATTCCGATGCTTCACTTCAGGTTTACTGTATCCCTTGGACCTTCTTATTGACGATGAAACACATAAATTGCATCGGAATTAAATACAAAAGGCACAATGCCGACTTAAGTACATGTAGACTGACTCTTCCTACTGTCTATGTTTGAACCATTCCTGTGACACTAGTTGTAGATTCCGATTTTTCACTTCAGGTTTTTCTGTATCCCTCTGACCTTCTTATTGACGATGAAACACAGAAATTGCATCGGAATTAAATACAAAAGGCACAATGCCGACTTAAGTACAAGATGAATGATTCTTCCTACTGTCTATGATTTGAACCATTCCTGTGACACTAGTTATAGATTCCGATGCTTCACTTCAGGTTTACTGTAACCCTCTGACCTTCTTATTGACGATATACACAGAAATTGCATCGGAAATAAATACAAAAGGCACAATGCCGACTCAAGTACAAGAAAACTGACTCTTCCTACTGTCTATGTTTTGAACCATTCCTGTGACACTAGTTATAGATTCCGATGCTTCATATCAGGTTTACTGTATCGCTCTGACCTTCTAATTGACGATGAAACACAGAAATTGCGTCGGAATTAAATACAAAAGGCACAATGCTGTCTTAAGTACAAGATGACTGACTCTTCCTACTGTCTATGTTTTGAACCATTCCAGTGACACTAGTTATTGATTCCGATGCTTCACTTCAGGTTTACTGCATCCCTTGGACCTTCTTATTAACGACGAAATACAGAAATTGCATCGGAATTAAATAGAAAAGGCACAATGACGACTTAAGTACAAGAAGACAGACTCTTCTTACTGTCTATGTTTTGAACCATTCCTGTGACACTAGTTATAGATTACGATGCTTCACTTCAGGTTTACGATATCCCTCTGACCTTCGTATTGACGATGAAACACAGAATTTGCATCGGAATTAAATAGAAAAGGCACAATGCCGACTTAGGTACAAGAAGAAAGACTCTTCTTACTGACTATGTTTTGAACCATTCCTTTGACACTAGTTTTAGACTCCGATGCCTCACTTCAGGTTTACTGCAACCCTTAGACCTTCTTATTGACGATGAAACACAGAAATTGCATCGGAATTATATAAAAAAGGCACAATGCCGACTTAAGTAGAAGAAGACTGACTCTTCCTACTGTCTATGTTTTGATCCATTCTGTGACACTAGTTATACATTCCGATGCTTCACTTCAGGTTTACTGTATCCCTCTGACCTTCTTATTAACGATGAAACACAGAAATTACATGGGAATTAAATACAAAAGGCACAATGCTGACTTAAGTACAAGAAGACTGATTCTTCTTACTGTCTATGATTTGAACCATTCCTGTGACACTAGTTATAGATTCCGATGCTTCACTTCAGGTGTACTGTATCCCTTGGACCTTCTTATTGACGATGAAACACAGAAATGGCATCGGAATTAAATAAAAAAGGCATAATGCCGAACTAAGTACAAGAAGACTGACTCTTCCTACTGTCTATGATTTGAACCATTCCTGTGACACTAGTTATAGATTCCGATGCTTAACTTCAGGTTTAATGTATCCCTCTGACCTTCTTATTCACGATGAAACACTGAAATTGCATCGGAATTAAATAGAAAAGGCACAATACTGACTTAAGTACGCGAAGACTGACTCTTCTTACTGTCTATGTTTTTAACCATTCCTGTGACACTAGTTATAGATTCCGATGCTTCACTTCAGTTTTACTGTATCCCTCTGACCTTCCAATTGAAGATGAAACACAGAAATTGCATCGGATTTAAATAGAAAAGGCACAATGCCGACTTAAGTGCTAGAAGTCTGACTCTTATTACTGTCTATGTTTTGAACCATTCCTGTGACACTAGTTATAGATTTCGATGCTTCACTTCAGGTTATTGTATCCCTTGGAGCTTCTTATTGACCATGAATCACAGAAATTGCATCGGAATTAATTAGAAAAGGCACAATGCTGACTTATGTACAAAAAGACTGTCTCATCTTACTGTCTATGCTTTCAACCATTCCTCTGACACTAGTTATAGATTCCGATGTTTCACTTCAGGTTTACTGTATCCCTCTGACCTTCTTATTGACGACGAAACACAGAAATTGCATCGGAATTAAATAGAAAAGGCACAATTCCGACTTAAGTACAAGAAGACTGACTCTTCTTACTGTCTATGTTTTAAACCATTCCATTGACACTAGTTATAGATTCCGATGCTTCACTTCAGGTTTACTGTATCATTTGGACTTTCTTATTGACGATGAAACAAAGAAATTTCATCGGAATTAATTACAAAAGGCACAATACCGATTTAAGTACAGGAAGACTGACTCTTCTTACGGTCTATGATTGAACAATTCCTGTGACACTAGTAATAGATTCCGATGCTTCACTTCAGGTTTACTGTATCCCTTGGACCATCTTATCGACGATGAAAAACAGAAATTGCATCGGAATTAAGTACAAAAGGCACAATGCTGACTTAAGTACAAGAAGACTTACTCTTCTTACTGTCTCTGTTTTGAACCGTTGCTGTGACACTAGTTATAGATTCTGATGCTTCACTTCAGATTTACTGTATCCCTTGGACCTTCTTATTGACGACGAAACACAGAAAATGCATCAGAATAAAATAGAAAAGGCACAATGCCGACTTAAGTACAAGAAGACTGACTCTACCTAATGTCTATGTTTTGAAATGTTCCAGTGACACTAGTTATAGATTCCGATGCTTCACTTCAGTTTTACTGTATCCCTCTGACCTTCATATTGACGATGAAACACAGAAATTGCATCGGAATAAAATACAAAAGGCACAATGCCGACTTAAGTACAAGAAGACTAACTCTTCTTACTGACTATAATGTGAACATTTCCTGTGAGACCAGTTTTAGATTCAGTTGCTTCACTATATGTTTACTGTATCCCTTGGACCTCCTTATTGACGATGAAACACAGAAATTGCATCGGAATTAAATACTAAAGGCACAATGCCGACTTAAGTACAAGAAGACGAACTCTTCTTACTGTCTATTTTTTAACCATTCCTGTGACACTAGTTATAGATTGCGATGCTTCACTTCAGGTTTACTGTATCCCTCTGACCTTCTTATTGAAGATTAAACACAGAAATTGCATCGGAATTAAATACAAAAGGCACAATGCCGACTTAAGTACAAGAAGACTGACTCTTATTTCTGATGTGTTTTGAACCATTACTGTGACACTAGCTATAGATTGCGATGCTTCACTTCAGGTTTACTGTATCCCTCTGACCTTTCTATTGACGATGAAATACAGAAATTGCATAGGAATTAAATAGAAAAGGCACAATGCCGACTTAAGTACAAGAAGAAAGACTCTTCTTACTGACTATGTTTTGAACCATTCCTTTGACACTAGTTATAGATTCCGATGCTTCACTTCAGGTTTACTGTATCCCTCTGACCTTCTTAGTGACGATGAAACACAGAAATTGCACCGGAATTAAATAGAAAAGGCACAATGCCGACTTAAGTACAAGAAGACTGACTCTTCTAACTGTCTATGTTTGAACCTTTCCTGTGACACTTGTTATAGATTCTGATGCTTCAGTGCATGTTGACTGCATCCCTTGGACCTTCTTATTGACCATGAAACGCAGAAATTGCATCGGAATTAAATAGAAAAGGCACAGTGACGACTTAAGTACAAGAAGACGGACTCTTCTTACTGACTATGTTTTGAACGATCCCTTTGACAATAGTTTTAGACTCCGATGCCTCACTTCAGGTTTACTGCAACCCTTAGACCTTCTTATTGACGATGAAACACAGAAATTGCTTCGGAATTATATAGAAAAGGCACAATGCCGACTTAAGTAGAAGACGACTGACTCTTCCTACTGTCTATGTTTTGATCCATTCTGTGACACTAGTTATACATTCCGATGCTTCACTTCAGGTTTACTGTATCCCTCTGACCTTCTTATTAACGATGAAACTCAGAAATTACATGGGAATTAAATACAAAAGGCACAATGCTGACTTAAGTACAAGAAGACTGACTCTTCTTACTGTCTATGATTTGAACCATTCCTGTGACACTAGTTATAGATTCCGATGCTTCACTTCAGGTGTACTGTATCCCTTGGACCTTCTTATTGACGATGAAACACAGAAATTGCATCGGAATTAAATAAAAAAGGACAATGCCGAACTAAGTACAAGAAGACTGACTCTTCCTACTGTCTATGATTTGAACCATTCCTGTGAAACTAGTTATAGATTCCGATGCTTAACTTCAGGTTTACTGTATCCCTCTGACCTTCTTATTCACGATGAAACACAGAAATTGCATCGGAATTAAATAGAAAAGGCACAATACTGACTTAAGTACACGAAGACTGACTCTTCTTACTGTCTATGTTTTTAACCATTCCTGTGACACTAGTTATAGATTCCGATGCTTCACTTCAGGTTTGCTGTATCCCTCTGACCTTCTTATTGAAGATTAAACACAGAAATTGCATCGGAATTAAATACAAAAGGCACAATGCCGACTTAAAAACAAGAAGACTGACTCTTATTTCTGATGTGTTTTGAACCATTACTGTGACACTAGCTATAGATTGCGATGCTTCACATCAGGTTTACTGTATCCCTCTGACCTTCTTATTGACGATGAAATACAGAAATTGCATCGGAATTAAATAGGAAAGGCACAATGCCGACTTAAGTACAAGAAGACTGACTCTTCTTACTGTCTATGTTTTGAACCATTCCTGTGACACTAGTTATAGATTCCAATGCTTCACTTCAGTTTTACTGTATCACTCTGACCTTCCAATTGAAGATGAAACACAGAAATTGCATCGGAATTAGATAGAAAAGGCACAATGCCGACTTAAGTGCAAGAAGACTGACTCTTATTACTGTCTATGTTTTGAACCATTCCTGTGACACTAGTTATAGATTTCGATGCTTCACTTCAGGTTATTGTATCCCTTGGACCTTCTTATTGACCATGAATCACAGAAATTGCATCGGAATTAATTAGAAAAGGCACAATGCTGACTTATGTACAAGGAGACTGTCTCATCTTACTGTCTATGCTTTCAACCATTCCTCTGACACTAGTTATAGATTCCGATGCTTCACTTCAGGTTTACTGTATCCCTCTGACCTTCTTATTGACGACGAAACACAGAAATTGCATCGGAATTAAATACAAAAGGCACAATTCCGACTTAAGTACCAGAAGACTGACTCTTCTTACTGTCTATGTTTTGAAATATTCCAGGGACACTAGTTATAGATTCCGATGCTTCACTTCAGTTTTACTGTATCCCTCTGACCTTCATATTGACGATGAAACACAGAAATTGCATCGGAATAAAATACAAAAGGCACAATGCCGACTTAAGTACAAGAAGACTAACTCTTCTTACTGATTAAAATGTGAACATTTCCTGTGAGACCAGTTTTAGATTCAGTTGCTTCACTATATGTTTACTGTATCCCTTGGACCTCCTTATTGACGATGAAACACAGAAATTGCATCGGAATTAAATACTAAAGGCACAATGCCGACTTAAGTACAAGAAGACGAACTCTTCTTACTGTCTATTTTTTAACCATTCCTGTGACACTAGTTATAGATTCCGATGCTTCACTTCAGGTTTGCTGTATCCCTCTGACCTTCTTATTGAAGATTAAACACAGAAATTGCATCGGAATTAAATACAAAAGGCACAATGCCGACTTAAAAACAAGAAGACTGACTCTTATTTCTGATGTGTTTTGAACCATTACTGTGACACTAGCTATAGATTGCGATGCTTCACATCAGGTTTACTGTATCCCTCTGACCTTCTTATTGACGATGAAATACAGAAATTGCATCGGAATTAAATAGGAAAGGCACAATGCCGACTTAAGTACAAGAAGACTGACTCTTCTTACTGTCTATGTTTTGAACCATTCCTGTGACACTAGTTATAGATTCCAATGCTTCACTTCAGGTTTACTGTATCACTCTGACCTTCTTATTGACGGTGAAACACAGAAATTGCATCGGAATGAATTTCAAAAGGCACAATGCCGACTTAAGTGCAAGAAGACTGACTCTTCTTTTTGTCTATGTTTGAACCACTCCTGTAGCACTAGTTATAGATTCCAATGCTTCACTCCAGCTTTACTGTATCCCTTGGACCTTCTTATTGACGATGAAACACAGAAATTGCATCGGAATTGAATACAAAAGGCACAATGCCGACTTCAGTACAAGAAGACTGACTCTTCTTACTGACTATGTTATGAACCATTCCTGTGACACTTGTTATAGATTCCGATGCTTCACTTCAGGTTTACTGTATCACTCTGACCTTCTTATTGACGCTGAAACACAGAAATTGCATCGGAATGAAATTCAAAAGGCACAATGCCGACTTAAGTGCAAGAAGACTGACTCTTCTTTTTGTCTATGTTTGAACCACTCCTGTAACACTAGTTATAGATTCCAATGCTTCACTCCAGCTTTACTGTATCCCTTGGACCTTCTTCTTGACGATGAAACACAGTAATTGCATCGCAATTTAATACAAAGGCACAATGCCGACTTAAGTACAAGAAGACTGACTCTTCGTACTGACTATGTTTTCAACCATTCCTGTGACACTAGTTATAGATTCCGATGATTCACTTCAGGTTTACTGTATCCATTGGACCTTCTTATTGACGATGAAACACAGAAATTGCATCGGAAATAAATAGAATAGGCACAATGCCGACTTAAGTACAAGAAGACTGACTCCTCTTACTGACTAAGTTTGAACCATTCCTGTGACACTAGTTATAGACTCCGATGATTCACTTCAGGTTTACTGTATCCCTCTGACCGTCTTATTGATGATGAAACACAGAAATTGCATCGGAATTAAATAGAAAGGGCACAATGCCGATTAACTACAAGTAGACTGACTCTTCTTACTGTCTATGTTTTGAACCAATCCTGTGACACCTGTTATGAATTCTGATGCTTCACTTCAGGTTTACTGTATCCCTCTGGCTTTCTTATTGACGATGAAACACAGAAATTGCATCGGAATTAAATACAAAAGGCACAATGCCGACTTAAGTACAAGAAGACTGACTCTTCCTACCGTCTATGTTTAGAACCATTCCTGTGACACTAGTTATAGATTCCGATGCTTCACTTCAGGTTTACACTATCACTCTGACCTTCTTATTGACGATGAAACACAGAATTTGCATCGGAATTAGATACAAAAAGCACAATCCCGACTTAAGTACAAGAGGAATGACTCTTCTTACTGTCTATGCCTTGAAACATTCCTGTGACACTAGTTATAGATTCCGATGCTTCAATTCAGGTTTACTGTATCTCTTGGACCTTCTTATTGACGACGAAACACAGAAATTGCTTCGGAATTAAATAGAAAAGGCACAATGCCGACTTAAGTACAAGAAGAAAGACTCTTCTTACTGACTATGTTTTGAACCATTCCTTTGACACTAGTTATAGATTCCGATGCTTCACTTCAGGTTTACTGTATCCCTTGGACATTCGTATTGACGATGAAACACCGAAATTGCATCGGAATTAAATACGAAAGGCACAATGCCGACTTAAGTACCAGAAGACTGACTCTTCTTACTGTCTTTGTTCGAACCATTCCTGTGACACCACCTATAGATTCCGATGCTTCACTTCAGGCTTACTGTATCCCTCTGAAATTCTTAGTGACGATGAAACACAGAAATTGCACCTGAATTAAATAGAAAAGGCACAATGCCGACTTAAGTACAAGAAGACTGACTCTTCTTACTGTCTATGTTTTGAACCATTCCTGTGACACTAGTTATAGATTCCGATGCTTCACTGCATGTGGACTGCATCCCTTGGAACTTCTTATTGACCATGAAACACAGAAATTGAATGGGAATTAAATAGAAATGGCACAATGACGACTTAAGTACAAGAAGACTGACTCTTCTTACTGACTATGCTTTGAACGATTCCTGTGACACTAGTTTTAGACTCCGATGCCTCACTTCAGGTTTACTGCAACCCTTAGACATTCTTATTGACGATGAAACACAGAAATTGCATCGGAATTAAATAGAAAAGGCACAATGCCGACTTAAGTAGAAGAAGACTGACTCTTCCTACTGTCTATGTTTTGATCCATTCCTGTGACACTACTTATACATTCCGATGCTTCACTTCAGGTTTACTATATCCCTCTGACCTTCTTATTAACGATGAAACACAGAAATTACATGGGAATTAAATACAAAAGGCACAATGCCGACTTAAGTACAAGAAGACTAACTCTTATTACTGTCTATGTTTTGAACCATTCCTGTGACACTAGTTACAGATTTCGATGCTTCACTTCAGGTTATTGTATCCCTTGGACCTTCTTATTGACCACGAATCACAGAAATTGCATCGGAATTAAATACAAAAGGCACAATTCCGACTTAAGTACAAGAGGACTGACTCTTCTTACTGTCTATGTTTTAAACTATTCCAGTGATACTAGTTATAGATTCCGATGCTTCACTTCAGGTTTACTGTATCCCTTGGACTTTCTTATTGTCGATAAAACAAAGAAATTTTATCGGAATTAATTACAAAAGGCACAATACCGATTTAAGTACAGGAAGACTGACTCTTCTTACGGTCCATGTTTGAACAATTCCTGTGACACTAGTTATAGATTCCGTTGCTTCACTTCAGGTTACTGTATCCCTTGGACCTTCTTATCGACGATGAAAAACAGAAATTGCATCGGAATTAAGTACAAAAGGCACAATGCTGACTTAAGTACAAGAAGACTGACTCTTCTTACTGTCTCTGTTTTGAACCGTTGCTGTGACACTAGTTATAGATTCTGATGCTTCACTTCAGATTTACTGTATCCCTTGGACCTTCTTATTGACGACGAAACACAGAAAATGCATCAGAATAAAATAGAAAAGGCACAATGCCGACTTAAGTACAAGAGGACTGACTCCACCTAATGTCTATGTTTTGAAATATTCCAGTGACACTAGTTATAGATTCCGATGCTTCACTTCAGTTTGACTGTATCCCTCTGACCATCTTATTGACGATGAAACACAGAAATAGCATCGGAATAAAATACAAATGGCACAATGCCGACTTAAGTACAAGAAGACTAACTCTTCTTACTGACTATAATGTGAACATTTCCTGTGAGACCAGTTTTAGATTCAGATGCTTCACTATATGTTTACTGTATCCCTTGCACCTACATATTGACGATGAAACACAGAAATTGCATCGGAATTAAATACTAAAGGCACAATGCCGACTTAAGTACAAGAAGACTGACTCTTCTTACTGTCTATTTTTTAACCATTCCTGTGACACTAGTTATAGATTCCGATGCTTCACTTCAGGTTTACTGTATCCCTCTGACCTTATTGACGATGAAACACAGAAATTGCATCGGAATTAAATAGAAAAGGCACAATGCTGACTTAAGTACAAGAAGACTGACTCTTCTTACTGTCTATGATTTGAACCATTCCTGTGACACTTGTTAAATTTTCCGATGCTTCACTTCAGGTGTACTGTATCCCATGGACCTTCTTATTGACGATGAATCACAGAAATTGCATCGGAATTAAATACAAAAGCACAATTCCGACATAAGTACAAGTAGACTGTCTCTTCTTACTGTCTATGTTTTGAACCATTCCTGTGACACTAGTTACTCATTCAGATGCTTCACTTCAGGTTTACTGTATCCCTCTGACCTTATTGACGATGAAACACAGAAATTGCATCGGACATAAATACAAAAGGTACAATGCCGACTCAAGTACAAGAAGACAGACTCTTCCTACTGTCTATGTTTTGAACCATTCCTGTGTCCCTAGTTATACATTCCGATGCTTGACTTCAGGTTTACTGTATACCTCGGACCTTTTTATTGACGATGAAACACAGAAACTGCATCCGAATTAAATAGAAAAGGCACAATGCCGACTTAAGTACAAGAAGACTGACTTTTCTTACTGACTATGTTTGAACCATTCCTGTGACACTAATTATAGATTGCGATGCTTCAGGTTTACTGTATCCCTCTGACCTTCTTATTAACGATGAAACACAGGAATTGCATCGGAATTAAATACAAAAGGCACAATTCGGACTTAAGTGCAAGAAGACTGACTCTTCTTACTGTCTATGTTTTGAACCATTCCTGTTACACTAGTTATAGATTCCGATGCTTCACTTCAGGTTTACTGTATCCCTTGGACCTTCTTATTGACGATGAAACACAGAAATTGCAACGGAATTAAATACAAAAGGCACAATGCCGACATAAGTACATGTAGACTGACTCTTCCTACTGTCTATGTTTTGAACCATTCCTGTGACACTAGTTGTAGATTCCGATGATTCACTTCAGGTTTTTCTGTATCCCTCTGACCTTCTTATTGACGATGAAACACAGAAATTGCATCGGAATTAAATACAAAAGGCACAATGCCGACTTAAGTACAAGATGAATGATTCTTCCTACTGTCTATGATTTGAACCATTCCTGTGACACTAGTTATAGATTCCGATGCTTCACTTCAGGTTTACTGTATCCCTCTGACCTTCTTATTGACGATATACACAGAAATTGCATCGGAAATAAATACAAAAGGCACAATGCCGACTCAAGTTCAAGAAGACTGACTCTTCCTACTGTCTATGTTTTGAACCATTCCTGTGACACTAGTTATAGATTCCGATGTTTCATTTCAGGTTTACTGTATCGCTCTGACCTTCTAATTGACGATGAAACACAGAAATTGCATCGGAAATAAATACAAAAGGCACAATGCCGTCTTAAGTACAAGATGACTGACTCTTCCTACTGTCTATGTTTTGAACCATTCCAGAGACACTAGTTATAGATTCCGATGCTTCACTTCAGGTTTACTGCATCCCTTGGACCTTCTTATTAACGACGAAATACAGAAATTGCATCGGAATTAAATAGAAAAGGCACAATGCCGACTTAAGTAGAAGAAGACTGACTCTTCCTACTCTCTATGTTTTGATCCATTCCTGTGACACTAGTTATACATTCCGATGCTTCACTTCAGGTTTATTGTATCCCTCTGACCTTCTTATTAACGATGAAACACAGAAATTACATGGGAATTAAATACAAAAGGCACAATGCCGACTTAAGTACCAGAAGACTGACTCTTCTTACTGTCTTTGTTCGAACCACTCCTGTGACACCACCTATAGATTCCGATGCTTCACTTCAGGCTTACTGTATCCCTCTAAAATTCTTAGTGACGATGAAACACAGAAATTGCACCTGAATTAAATAGAAAAGGCACAATGCCGACTTAAGTACAAGAAGACTGACTCTTCTTACTGTCTATGTTTTGAACCATTCCTGTGACACTAGTTATAGATTCCGATGCTTCACTTCAGGTTTACTGTATCCCTCTGACCTTCTTATTGACGATGAAACACAGAAATTGCATCGGATTTAAAGAGAAAAGGCACAATACTGACTTAAGTACAAGAAGACCGACTCCTCTTACTGACTAAGTTTGAACCATTCCTGTGACACTAGTTATAGACTCCGATGATTCACTTCAGGTTTACCGTATCCCTCTGACCGTCTTATTGATGATGAGACACAGAAATTGCATCGGAATTAAATAGAAAGGGCACAATGCCGACTTAAGTACAAGAAGACTGACTCTTCTTACTGTCAATGTTTTGAACCGATCCTGTGACACTAGGTATAGATGCCGATGCTACACTTCAGGTTTACTGTATCCCTTGGACCTTCTTATTGACGATGAAACACCGAAATTGCATCGGAATTAATTACGAAAGGCACAATGCCGACATAACTACAAGAAGACTGACTCTTCTTACTGAATATGTTTTGAACCATTCCTGTGACACCACTTATAGATTCCGATGCTTTACTTTAGGTTTACTGTATCCCTCTGACCTTCTTATTGACGTTGAAACACTGAAATTGCATCGGAATTAAATAGAAAAAGCACAATGCCGACTTAAGTACAAGAAGACTGACCCTTCTTACTGACTTTGTTTGAACGATTCCTGTGACACCACTTATAAATTCCGATGCTTCACTTCAGGTGTACTGTATCCCTTGGACCTTCTTATTGACGATGAAACACAGAAATTACATCGGAATTAAATACAAAAGGCACAATGCCGATTAACTACAAGTAGACTGACTCTTCTTACTGTCTATGTTTTGAACCAATCCTGTGACACTAGTTATGAATTCTGATGCTTCACTTCAGGTTTACTGTATCCCTCTGGCTTTCTTATTGACGATGAAACACAGAAATTGCATCGGAATTAAATACAAAAGGCACAATGCCGACTTAAGTACAAGAAGACTGACTCTTCCTACTGTCTATGTTTAGAACCATTCCTGTGACACTAGTTATAGATTCCGATGCTTCACTTCAGGTTTACACTATCCTTCTGACCTTCTTATTGACGATGAAACACAGAAATTGCATCGGAATTAAATAGAAAAGGCACAATGCTGACTTATGTACAAGAAGACTGTCTCATCTTACTGTCTATGCTTTCAACAATTCCTCTGACACTAGTTATAGATTCCGATGCTTCACTTCAGGTTTACTGTATCCCTCTGACCTTCTTATTGACGACGAAAAGCAGAAATTGCATCGGAATTAAATACAAAAGGCACAATTCCGACTTAAGTACAAGAGGACTGACTCTTCTTACTGTCTATGTTTTAAACCATTCCAGTGATACTAGTTATAGATTCCGATGCTTCACTTCAGGTTTACCGTATCCCTTGGACTTTCTTATTGTCGATAAAACAAAGAAATTTTATCGGAATTAATTACAAAAGGCACAATACCGATTTAAGTACAGGAAGACTGACTCTTCTTACGGTCTATGTTTGAACAATTCCTGTGACACTAGTTATAGATTCCGATGCTTCACTTCAGGATACTGTATCCCTTGGACCTTCTTATCGACGATGAAAAACAGAAATTGCATCGGAATTAAGTACAAAAGGCACAATGCTGACTTAAGTACAAGAAGACTGACTCTTCTTACTGTCTCTGTTTTGAACCGTTGCTGTGACACTAGTTATAGATTCTGATGCTTCACTTCAGATCTACTGTATCCCTTGGACCTTCTTATTGACGACGAAACACAGAAAATGCATCAGAATAAAATAGAAAAGGCACAATGCCGACTTAAGTACAAGAAGACTGACTCCACCTAATGTCTATGTTTTGAAATATTCCAGTGACACTAGTTATAGATTCCGATGCTTCACTTCAGTTTGACTGTATCCCTCTGACCATCTTATTGACGATGAAACACAGAAATAGCATCGGAATAAAATACAAAAGGCACAATGCCGACTTAAGTACAAGAAGACTAACTCTTCTTACTGACTATAATGTGAACATTTCCTGTGAGACCAGTTTTAGATTCAGATGCTTCACTATATGTTTACTGTATCCCTTGCACCTCCTTATTGACGATGAAACACAGAAATTGCATCGGAATTAGATACTAAAGGCACAATGCCGACTTAAGTACAAGAAGACTGACTCATCTTACTGTCTATTTTTTAACCATTCCTGTGACACTAGTTATAGATTCCGATGCTTCACTTCAGGTTTACTGTATCCCTCTGACCTTATTGACGATGAAACACAGAAATTGCATCGGAATTAAATAGAAAAGGCACAATGCTGACTTAAGTACAAGAAGACTGACTCTTCTTACTGTCTATGATTTGAACCATTCCTGTGACACTTGTTAAATTTTCCGATGCTTCACTTCAGGTGTACTGTATCCCTTGGACCTTCTTATTGACGATGAATCACAGAAATTGCATCGGAATTAAATACAAAAGCACAATTCCGACATAAGTACAAGTAGACTGTCTCTTCTTACTGTCTATGTTTTGAACCATTCCTGTGACACTAGTTACTCATTCAGATGCTTCACTTCAGGTTTACTGTATCCCTCTGACCTTCTTATTGACGATGAATCACAGAAATTGCATCGGACATAAATACAAAAGGTACAATGCCGACTCAAGTACAAGAAGACAGACTCTTCCTACTGTCTATGTTTTGAACCATTCCTGTGTCCCTAGATATACATTCCGATGCTTCACTTCAGGTTTACTGTATACCTCGGACCTTTTTATTGACGATGAAACACAGAAACTGCATCCGAATTAAATAGAAAAGGCACAATGCCGACTTAAGTACAAGAAGACTGACTTTTCTTACTGACTATGTTTGAACCATTCCTGTGACACTAATTATAGATTGCGATGGTTCAGGTTTACTGTATCCCTCTGACCTTCTTATTAACGATGAAACACAGGAATTGCATCGGAATTAAATACAAAAGGCACAATTCCGACTTAAGTGCAAGAAGACTGACTCTTCTTACTGTCTATGTTTTGAACCATTCCTGTTACACTAGTTATAGATTCCGATGCTTCACTTCAGGTTTACTGTATCCCTTGGACCTTCTTATTGACGATGAAACACAGAAATTACATCGGAATTAAATACAAAAGGCACAATGCCGACATAAGTACATGTAGACTGACTCTTCCTACTGTCTATGTTTTGAACCATTCCTGTGACACTAGTTGTAGATTCCGATGATTCACTTCAGGTTTTTCTGTATCCCTCTGACCTTCTTATTGACGATGAAACACAGAAATTGCATCGGAATTAAATACAAAAGGCACAATGCCGACTTAAGTACAAGATGAATGATTCTTCCTACTGTCTATGATTTGAACCATTCCTGTGACACTAGTTATAGATTCCGATGCTTCACTTCAGGTTTACTGTATCCCTCTGACCTTCTTATTGACGATATACACAGAAATTGCATCGGAAATAAATACAAAAGGCACAATGCCGACTCAAGTTCAAGAAGACTGACTCGTCCTACTGTCTATGTTTTGAACCATTCCTGTGACACTAGTTATAGATTCCGATGCTTCATTTCAGGTTTACTGTATCGCTCTGACCTTCTAATTGACGATGAAACACAGAAATTGCATCGGAAATAAATACAAAAGGCACAATGCCGTCTTAAGTACAAGATGACTGACTCTTCCTACTGTCTATGTTTTGAACCATTCCAGTGACACTAGTTATAGATTCCGATGCTTCACTTCAGGTTTACTGCATCCCTTGGACCTTCTTATTAACGACGAAATACAGAAATTGCATCGGAATTAAATAGAAAAGGCACAATGCCGACTTAAGTAGAAGAAGACTGACTCTTCCTACTGTCTATGTTTTGATCCATTCCTGTGACACTAGTTATACATTCCGATGCTTCACTTCAGGTTTATTGTATCCCTCTGACCTTCTTATTAACGATGAAACACAGAAATTACATGGGAATTAAATACAAAAGGCACAATGCCGACTTAAGTACCAGAAGACTGACTCTTCTTACTGTCTTTGTTCGAACCATTCCTGTGACACCACCTATAGATTCCGATGCTTCACTTCAGGCTTACTGTATCCCTCTGAAATTCTTAGTGACGATGAAACACAGAAATTGCACCTGAATTAAATAGAAAAGGCACAATGCCGACTTAAGTACAAGAAGACTGACTCTTCTTACTGTCTATGTTTTGAACCATTCCTGTGACACTAGTTATAGATTCTGATGCTTCACTTCAGGTTTACTGTATCCCTCTGACCTTCTTATTGACGATGAAACACAGAAATTGCATCGGAATGAAAGAGAAAAGGCACAATACTGACTTAAGTACAAGAAGACTGACTCTTCTTACTGTCTATGTTTTTAACCATTCCTGTGACACTAGTTATAGATTTCGATGCTTCACTTCAGTTTTACTGTATCCCTCTGACCTTCCTATTGAAGATGAAACACAGAAATTGCATCATAATTAAATAGAGAAGGCACAATGCCGACTTATGTACAAGAAGACTGTCTCATCTTACTGTCTATGCTTTCAACAATTCCTCTGACACTAGTTATAGATTCCGATGCTTCACTTCAGGTTTACTGTATCCCTCTGACCTTCTTATTGACGACGAAACACAGAAATTGCATCGGAATTAAATACAAAAGGCACAATTCCGACTTAAGTAGAAGAAGACTGACTCTTCCTACTGTCTATGTTTTGATCCATTCCTGTGACACTAGTTATACATTTCGAAGCTTCACTTCAGGTTTACTATATCCCTCTGACCTTCTTATTAACGATGAAACACAGAAATTACATGGGAATTAAATACAAAAGGCAGAATGCCGACTTAAGTACAAGAAGACTGACTCTTATTACTGTCTATGTTTTGAACCATTCCTGTGACACTAGTTATAGATTTCGATGCTTCACTTCAGGTTATTGTATCCCTTGGACCTTCTTATTGACCACGAATCACAGAAATTGCATTGGAATTAAATAGAAAAGGCACAATGCTGACTTATGTACAAGAAGACTGTTTCATCTTACTGTCTATGCTTTCAACAATTCCTCTGACACTAGTTATAGATTCAGATGCTTCACTTCAGGTTTACTGTATCCCTCTGACCTTCTTATTGACGACGAAACACAGAAATTGCATCGGAATTAAATACAAAAGGCACAATTCCGACTTAAGTACAAGAAGACTGACTCTTCTTACTGTCTATGTTTTAAACCATTCCAGTGATACTAGTTATAGATTCCGATGCTTCACTTCAGGTTTACTGTATCCCTTGGACTTTCTTATTGTCGATAAAACAAAGAAATTTTATCGGAATTAATTACAAAAGGCACAATACCGATTTAAGTACAGGAAGACTGACTCTTCTTACGGTCTATGTTTGAACAATTCCTGTGACACTAGTTATAGATTCCGATGCTTCACTTCAGGTTACTGTATCCCTTGGACCTTCTTATCGACGATGAAAAACAGAAATTGCATCGGAATTAAGTACAAAAGGCACAATGCTGACTTAAGTACAAGAAGACTGACACTTCTTACTGTCTCTGTTTTGAACCGTTGCTGTGACACTACTTATAGATTCTGATGCTTCACTTCCGATTTACTGTATCCCTTGGACCTTCTTATTGACGACGAAACACAGAAAATGCATCAGAATAAAATAGAAAAGGCACAATGCCGACTTAAGTACAAGAAGACTGACTCCACCTAATGTCTATGTTTTGAAATATTCCAGTGACACTAGTTATAGATTCCGATGCTTCACTTCAGTTTGACTGTATCCCTCTGACCATCTTATTGACGATGAAACACAGAAATAGCATCGGAATAAAATACAAAAGGCACAATGCCGACTTAAGTACAAGAAGACTAACTCTTCTTACTGACTATAATGTGAACATTTCCTGTGAGACCAGTTTTAGATTCAGATGCTTCACTATATGTTTACTGTATCCCTTGCACCTCCTTATTGACGATGAAACACAGAAATTGCATCGGAATTAAATACTAAAGGCACAATGCCGACTTAAGTACAAGAAGACTGACTCTTCTTACTGTCTATTTTTTAACCATTCCTGTGACACTAGTTATAGATTCCGATGCTTCACTTCAGGTTTACTGTATCCCTCTGACCTTATTGACGATGAAACACAGAAATTGCATCGGAATTAAATAGAAAAGGCACAATGCTGACTTAAGTACAAGAAGACTGACTCTTCTTACTGTCTATGATTTGAACCATTCCTGTGACACTTGTTAAATTTTCCGATGCTTCACTTCAGGTGTACTGTATCCCTTGGACCTTCTTATTGACGATGAATCACAGAAATTGCATCGGAATTAAATACAAAAGCACAATTCCGACATAAGTACAAGTAGACTGTCTCTTCTTACTGTCTATGTTTTGAACCATTCCTGTGACACTAGTTACTCATTCAGATGCTTCACTTCAGGTTTACTGTATCCCTCTGACCTTCTTATTGACGATGAAACACAGAAATTGCATCGGACATAAATACAAAAGGTACAATGCCGACTCAAGTACAAGAAGACAGACTCTTCCTACTGTCTATGTTTTGAACCATTCCTGTGTCCCTAGTTATACATTCCGATGCTTCACTTCAGGTTTACTGTATACCTCGGACCTTTTTATTGACGATGAAATACAGAAACTGCATCCGAATGAAATAGAAAAGGCACAATGCCGACTTAAGTACAAGAAGACTGACTTTTCTTACTGACTATGTTTGAACCATTCCTGTGACACTAATTATAGATTGCGATGCTTCAGGTTTACTGTATCCCTCTGACCTTCTTATTAACGATGAAACACAGGAATTGCATCGGAATTAAATACAAAAGGCACAATTCCGACTTAAGTGCAAGAAGACTGACTCTTCTTACTGTCTATGTTTTGAACCATTCTTGTTACACTAGTTATAGATTCCGATGCTTCACTTCAGGTTTACTGTATCCCTTGGACCTTCTTATTGACGATGAAACATAGAAATTGCATCGGAATTAAATACAAAAGGCACAATGCCGACATAAGTACATGTAGACTGACTCTTCCTACTGTCTATGTTTGAACCATTCCTGTGACACTAGTTGTAGATTCCGATGATTCACTTCAGGTTTTTCTGTATCCCTCTGACCTTCTTATTGACGATGAAACACAGAAATTGCATCGGAATTAAATACAAAAGGCACAATGCCGACTTAAGTACAAGATGAATGATTCTTCCTACTGTCTATGATTTGAACCATTCCTGTGACACTAGTTATAGATTCCGATGCTTCACTTCAGGTTTACTGTATCCCTCTGACCTTCTTATTGACGATATACACAGAAATTGCATCGGAAATAAATACAAAAGGCACAATGCCGACTCAAGTTCAAGAAGACTGACTCTTCCTACTGTCTATGTTTTGAACCATTCCTGTGACACTAGTTAAAGATTCCGATGCTTCATTTCAGGTTTACTGTATCGCTCTGACCTTCTAATTGACGATGAAACACAGAAATTGCATCGAAAATAAGTACAAAGGGCACAATGCCGTCTTAAGTACAAGATGACTGACTCTTCCTACTGTCTATGTTTTGAACCATTCCAGTGACACTAGTTATAGATTCCGATGCTTCACTTCAGGTTTACTGCATCCCTTGGACCTGCTTATTAACGACGAAATACAGAAATTGCATCGGAATTAAATAGAAAAGGCACAATGCCGACTTAAGTAGAAGAAGACTGAGTCTTCCTACTGTCTATGTTTTGATCCATTCCTGTGACACTAGTTATACATTCCGATGATTCACTTCAGGTTTACTGTATCCCTCTGACCTTCTTATTAACGATGAAACACAGAAATTACATGGGAATTAAATACAAAAGGCACAATGCCGACTTAAGTACCAGAAGACTGACTCTTCTTACCGTCTTTGTTCGAACCATTCCTGTGACACCACCTATAGATTCCGATGCTTCACTTCAGGCTTACTGTATCCCTCTGAAATTCTTAGTGACGATGAAACACAGAAATTGCACCTGAATTAAATAGAAAAGGCACAATGCCGACTTAAGTACAAGAAGACTGACTCTTCTTACTGTCTATGTTTTGAACCATTCCTGTGACACTAGTTATAGATTCCGATGCTTCACTTACGGTTTACTGTATCCCTCCGACCTTCTTATTGACGATGAAACACAGAAATTGCATCGGAATTAAAGAGAAAAGGCACAATACTGACTTAAGTACAAGAAGACTGACTCTTCTTACTGTCTATGTTTTTAACCATTCCTGTGACACTAGTTATAGATTCCGATGCTTCACTTCAGTTTTACTGTATCCCTCTGACCTTCCTATTGAAGATGAAACACAGAAATTGCATCGGAATTAAATAGAGAAGGCACAATGCCGACTTAAGTAAAAGAAGACTGACTCTTATTACTGTCTATGTTTTGAACCATTCCTGTGACACTAGTTATAGATTCCGATGCTTCACTTCAGGTTATTGTATCCCTTGGACCTTCGTATTGACCATGAATCACAGAAATTGCATCGGAATTAAATAGAAAAGGCACAATGCTGACTTATGTACAAGAAGACTGACTCATCTTACTGTCTATGTTTTGAACCATTCCTCTGAAACTAATTATAGATTCCGATGCTTCACTTCAGGTTTACTGTATCCCTCTGACCTTCTTATTGACGAAGAAACATAGAAATTGCATCGGAATTAAAACAAAAGGCACAATTCCGACTTAAGTACAAGAAGACTGACTCTTCTTACTGTCTATGTTTTAAACCGTTCCAGTGACACTAGTTATAGATTCCGATGCTTCACTTCAGGTTTACTGTATCGATTGGACTTTCTTATTGACGATGAAACAAAGAAATTTCATAGGAATTAATTACAAAACTCACAATACCGATTTAAGTACAGGAAGACTGACTCTTCTTACGGCCTATGTTTGAACAATTCCTGTGGCACTAGTTATAGATTCCGATGCTTCACTTCAGGTTTACTATATCCCTTGGACTTTCTTATCGACGATGAAAAACAGAAATTGCATCGCAATTAAGTACAAAAGGCACAATGCTGACTTAAGTAAAAGAAGACTGACTCTTCTTACTGTCTCTGTTTTGAACCATTGCTGTGTCATTAGTTATAGATTCTGATGCTTCACTTCAGATTTACTGTATCCCTTGGACCTTCTTATTGACGACGAAACACAGAAAATGCATCAGAATAAAATAGAAAAGGCACAATGCCGACTTAAGTACAGGAAGACTGACTCTACATAATGTCTATGTTTTGAAATATTCCAGTGACACTAGTTATAGATTCCGATGCTTCACTTCAGTTTTACTGTATCCCTCTGACCTTCTTATTGACGATGAAACACAGAAATTGCATCGGAATTAAATAGAAAAGGCACAATGCTGACTTAAGTACAAGAAGACTGACTCTTCTTAGTGTCTATGATTTGAACCATTCCTGTGACACTTGTTATATTTTCCGATGCTTCACTTCAGGTGTTCTGTATCCCTTGGACCTTCTTATTGACGATGAATCACAGAAATTGCATCGGAATTAAATACAAAAGCACAATGCCGACATAAGTACAAGTAGACTGTCTCTTCTTACTGTCTATGTTTTGAACCATTCCTGTGACACTAGTTATTCATTCTGATGCTTCACTTCAGGTTTACTGTATCCCTCTGACCTTCTTATTGACGATGAAACACAGAAATAGCATCGGACATAAATACAAAAGGTACAATGCCGACTCAAGTACAAGAAGACAGACTCTTCCTACTGTCTATATTTTGAACCATTCCTGTGTCCCTAGTTATACATTCCGATGCTTCACTTCAGGTTTACTGTATACCTCGGACCTTCTTATTAACGATGAAACACAGAAACTGCATCCGAATTAAATAGAAAAGGCACAATGCCGACTTAAGTACAAGAAGACTGACTCTTCTTACTGACTATGTGTGAACCATTCCTGTGACACTAATTATAGATTGCGATGCTTCAGGTTTACTGTATCCCTCTGACCTTCTTATTAACGATGAAACACAGGAATTGCATCGGAATTAAATACAAAAGGCACAATGCCGACTCAAGTACAAGAAGACTGACTCTTCCTACTGTCTATGATTTGAACCATTCCTGTGACACTTGTTATAAATTCCGATGCTTCACTTCAGGTTTACTGTATCCCTCTGACCTTCTTATTGACGATGAAACACAGAAATTGCATCCGAATGAAATACAAAAGGCACAATGCCGTCTTATGTACAAGTAGACTAACTCTTCTTACTGTCTATGTCTTGAACCATTCCTGTGACTACAGTTACCGAGTCTGATGCTTCACTTCAGGTTTACTGTATCCCTCTGACCTTCTTATTGACGATGAAACACAGAAATTGCATCGGAATTAAATAAAAAAAAGGCACAATGCCAACTTAAGTACAAGAAAACTGACTCTTCTTACAGTCTATGTTTTGAACGATTCCTGTGACAATGGTGATACATTCCGATGCTTCACTTCAGGTTTACTGTTTCCCTCTGACCATCTTATTGACGATGAAACACAGAAATTGCATCGGAATTAAATAGAAAAGGCACAATGCCGACTTAAGTACAAGAAGACTGACTGTTCTAACTGACTATGCTTTGAACCATTCCTGTGACAATAGTTATAGATTCCCATGCTTCACTTCAGGTTTACTGTAACCCTTGGACCTTCTTATTGACGATGAAACACAGAAATTGCATCGGAGTTAAATACAAAAGGCACATTGCCCACTTAAGTACAAGGAGATTGACTCTTATTTCTGTCTATGCTTTGAACCATTCCTGTGACACTAGTTATAGATTCCGATGCTTCACTTCAGGTTTAATGTATCGCTTGGACCTTCTTATTGACGACGAAACACAGAAATTGCATCGGAATTAAATAGAAAAGGCACAATGCCGACTTAAGTACAAGAAGACTGACTCTTCAAACAGTCTATGTTTTGAACCATTCCTGTGACACTAGTTATGGATTCCGATGCTTCATTTCAGGTTTACTGTATCGCTCTGACCTTCTAATTGACGATGAAACACAGAAATTGCATCGGAATTAGATACAAAAATTACAATGCCCACTTAAGTACAAGAGGACTGACTCTTCTTTCTGTCTACGTTTTGAACCATTCCTGTGACACTAGTTATAGATTCCGATGCCTCACTTCAGGTTTACTGTATCCCTCGGACCGTCGTATTGACGATGAAACACAGAAATTGCATCGGAATTAAATAGAAAAGGCACAATACTGACATAAGTACAAGAAGACAGACTCTTCTTACTGTCTATGTTTTTAACCATTCCTGTGACACTAGTTATAGATTCCGATGCTTCACTTCAGGTTTACGATATCACTCTGACCTTCCTATTGAAGATGAAACACAGAAATTGCATCGGAATTAAATAGAAAAGGCACAATGCCGACTTAAGTACAAGACGACTGACTCTTCTTACTGTCTATGTTTTGAACCATTCCTGTGACACTAGTTATAGATTCCGATGCTTCACTTCAAGTTTACAGTAACCCTTGGACCTTCTTATTGACGATGAAACACAGAAATTGCATCGGAGTTAAATACAAAAGGCACATTGCCGACATAAGTACAAGGAGATTGACTCTTATTTCTGTCTATGTTTTGAACCATTCCTGTGACACTAGTTATAGATTCCGATGCTTCACTTCAGGTTTAATGTATCGCTTGGACCTTCTTATTGACGATGAAACACAGAAATTGCATCGGAATTAAATACAAAAGGCGCAATGCCGACTTATGTACAAGAAGACCAAATCATCTCACTGTCTATGTTTTGAACCATTCCTCTGACAATAGTTATAGATTCCGATGCTTCACTTCAGGTTTACTGTATCCCTTGGACCTTCTTATTGACGACGAAACACAGAAATTGCATCGGAATTAAATAGAATAGGCACAATGCCGACTTAAGTACAAGAAGACTGACTCTTCAAACAGTCTATGTTTTGAACCATTCCTGTGACACTAGTTATAGATTCCGATGCTTCATTTCAGGTTTACTGTATCGCTCTGACCTTCTAATTGACGATGAAACACAGAAATTGCATCGGAATTAGATACAAAAATCACAATGCCCACTTAAGTACAAGAGGACTGACTCTTCTTTCTGTCTACGTTTTGAACCATTCCTGTGACACTAGTTATAGATTCCGATGCCTCACTTCAGGTTTACTGTATCCCTCGGACCGTCGTATTGACGATGAAACACAGAAATTGCATCGGAATTAAATAGAAAAGGCACAATACTGACATAAGTACAAGAAGACAGACTCTTCTTACTGTCTATGCTTTTAACCATTCCTGTGACACTAGTTATAGATTCCGATGCTTCACTTCAGGTTTACGATATCACTCTGACCTTCCTATTGAAGCTGAAACACAGAAATTGCATCGGAATTAAATAGAAAAGGCACAATGCCGACTTAAGTACAAGACGACTGACTCTTCTTACTGTCTATGTTTTGAACCATTCCTGTGACACTAGTTATAGATTCCGATGCTTCACTTCAAGTTTACTGTATCCCTCTGACCGTCTTATTGACGATGAAACACAGAAATTGCATCGGAATTAAATAGAAAAGGCACAATTCTGACTTAAGTACAAGAAGACTGACTCTTCTTACTGTCTATGTTTTGAACCATTCCTGTGACACTAGTTATAGATTCCGATGCTTCACTTCAGGTTTACTGTATCCCTCTGACCTTCTTATTGACGACGAAACACAGAAATTGAATCGGAATTAAATACAAAAGGCACAATTCCGACTTAAGTACAAGAAGACTGACTCTTCTTACTGTCTATGCTTTAAACTATTCCAGTGACACTAGTTATAGATTCCGATGCTTCACTTCAGGTTTACTGTATCCCTTGGACTTTCTTATTGACGATGAAACAAAGAAATTTCATCGGAATTAATTACAAAAGGCACAATACCGATTTAAGTACAGGAAGACTGACTCTTCTTACTGACTATAATGTGAACATTTCCTGTGAGACCAGTTTTAGATTCAGATGCTTCACTATATGTTTACTGTATCCCTTGGACCTCCTTATTGACGATGAAACACAGAAATTGCATCGGAATTAAATACTCAAGGCACAATGCCGACTTAAGTACAAGAAGAATGACTCTTCTTACTGTCTATTTTTCAACCATTCCTGTGACACTAGTTATAGATTCCGATGCATCACTTCAGGTTTACTGTATCCCTCTGACCTTCTTTTTGACGATGAATCACAGAAATTGCATCGGAATTAAATACAAAAGCACAATGCCGACATAAGTACAAGTAGACTGACTCTTCTTACTGTCTATGCTTTGAACCGTTCCTGTGATACTAGTTATACATTCCGATGCTTCACTTCAGGTTTACTGTATCCCTCTGACCTTCTTATTGACGATGAAACACAGAAACTGCATCCGAATTAAATAGAAAAGGCACAATGCCGACATAAGAACAAGAAGACTGACTCTTCTTACTGACTATGTTTGAACCATTCCTGTGACACTACTTATAGATTCCGATGCTTCAGGTTTACTGTATCCCTCTGACCTTCTTATTGACGATGAAACACAGAAATTGCATCGGAATTAAATACAAAAGGCACAATTCCGAGTTAAGTACAAGAAGACTGACTCTTCAAACAGTCTATGTTTTGAACCATTCCTGTGACACTAGTTATAGATTCCGATGCTTCATTTCAGGTTTACTGTATCGCTCTGACCTTCTAATTGACGATGAAACACAGAAATTGCATCGGAATTAGATACAAAAATCACAATGCCCACTTAAGTACAAGAGGACTGACTCTTCTTTCTGTCTATGATTTGAAACATTCCAGTGACACTAGTTATAGATTCCGATGCTTCACTTCAGGTTTACTGTATCCCTCGGACCGTCTTATTGACGATGAAACACAGAAATTGCATCGGAATTAAATACAAAAGGCACAATGCCGACTTAAGTACAAGAAGAATGACTCTTCCTACTGTCTATGATTTGAACCACTCCTGTGACACTAGTTATCGATTCCGATGCTTCACTTCAGGTTTACTGTATCCCTCTGACCTTCTTATTGACGATATACACAGATATTGCATCGGAAATAAATACAAAAGGCACAATGCCGACTCAAGTACAAGAAGACTGACTCTTCCTACTGTCTATGTTTTGAACCATTCCTGTGACACTATTTATACATTCCGATGCTTCACTTCAGGTTTACTGTATCCCTCTGACCTTCTTATTGACGATTAAACACAGAAATTGCATCCGAATGAAATACAAAAGGCACAATGCCGTCTTATGTACAAGTAGACTGACTCTTCTTACTGTCTATGTCTTGAACCATTCCTGTGACTATAGTTACCGAGTCTGATGCTTCACTTCAGGTTGACTGTATTACTCTGACCTTCTTATTGACGATGAAACACAAAAATTGCATCGGAATTAAATAAAAAAAAGGCACAATGCCAACTTAAGTACAAGAAAACTGACTCTTCTTACAGTCTATGTTTTGAACGATTCCTGTGACAGTGGTGATACATTACGATGCTTCACTTCAGGTTTACTGTTTCCCTCTGATTATCTTATTGACGATGAAACACAGAAATTGCATCGGAATTAAATACAAAAGGCACATTGCCGACTTAAGTACAAGGAGATTGATTCTTATTTCTGTCTATGTTTTGAACCATTCCTGTGACACTAGTTATAGATTCCGATGCTTCACTTCAGGTTTACTGTATCGCTTGGACCTTCTTATTGACGATGAAACACAGAAATTGCATCGGAATTAAATACAAAAGGCACAATGCCGACTTATGTACAAGAAGACCGAATCATCTCACTGTCTATGTTTTGAACCATTCCTCTGACACTAGTTATAGATTCCGATGCTTCACTACAGGTTTACTGTATCCCTTGGACCTTCTTATTGACGACGAAACACAGAAATTGCATCGGAAGTAAATAGAAAAGGCACAATGCCGACTTAAGTACAAGAAGACTGACTCTTCAAACAGTCTATGCTTTGAACCATTCGTGTGACACTAGTTATAGATTCCGATGCTTCATTTCATGTTTACTGTATCGCTCTGACCTTCTAATTGACGATGAAACACAGAAATTACATCGGAATTAGATACAAAAATCACAATGCCCACATAAGTACAAGAGGACTGACTCTTCTTTCTGTCTATGATTTGAAACATTCCAGTGACACTAGTTTTAGATTCCGATGCTTCACTTCAGGTTTACTGTATCCCTTGGACCTTCTTATTAACGACGAAATACAGAAATTGTATCGGAATTAAATAGAAAAGGCACAATGACGACTTAAGTACAAGAAGACAGACCCTTATTACTGTCTATGTTTTGAACCATTCCTGTGACACTAGTTATAGATTCCGATGCCTCACTTCAGGTTTACTGTATCCCTCGGACCGTCTTATTGACGACGAAACACAGAAATTGCATCGGAATTAAATAGAAAAGGCACAATACTGACTTCAGTACAAGAAGACTGACTCTTCTTACTGTCTATGTTTTTAACCATTCCTGTGACACTAGTTACAGATTCCGATGCTTCACTTCAGTTTTACTGTATCCCTCTGACCTTCCTATTGAAGATGAAACACAGAAATTGCATCGGAATTAAATAGAGAAGGCACAATGCTGACTTAAGTACAAGAAGACTGACTCTTATTACTGTCTATGTTCTGAACCATTCCTGTGACACTAGTTATAGATTCCGATGCTTCACTTCAGGTTATTGTATCCCTTGGACCTTCTTATTGACCATGAATCACAGAAATTGCATCGGAATTAAATAGAAAAGGCACAATGCTGACTTATGTACAAGAAGACTGACTCACCTTACTGTCTATGCTTTGAACCATTCCTCTGACACTAATTATAGATTCCGATGCTTCACTTCAGGTTTACTGTATCCCTCTGACCTTCTTATTGACGACGAAACACAGAAATTGCATCGGAATTAAATACAAAAGGCACAATTCCGACTTAAGTACAAGAAGACTGACTCTTCTTACTGTCTGTGTTTGAAACCATTCCAGTGACACTAGTTATAGATTCCGATGCTTCACTTCAGGTTTACTGTATCCCTTGGACTTTCTTATTGACGATGAAACAAAGAAATTTCATCGGAATTAATTACAAAAGGCACAATACCGATTTAAGTACAGGAAGACTGGCTCTTCTTACGGTCTATGTTTGAACAATTCCTGTGACACTAGTTATAGATTCCGATGCTTCACTTCAGGTTTACTGTATCCCTTGGACCTTATTATCGACGATGAAAAACAGAAATTGCATCGCAATTAAGAACAAAAGGCACAATGCTGACTTAAGTACAAGAAGACTGACTCTTCTTACTGTCTCTGTTTTGAACCATTGCTGTGTCACTAGTTATAGATTCTGATGCTTCACTTCAGATTTACTGTATCCCTTGGACCTTCTTATTGACGACGAAACACAGAAAATGCATCAGAATAAAATAGAAAAGGCACAATGCCGACTTAAGTACAAGAAGACTGACTCTACCTAATGTCTATGTTTTGAAATATTCCAGTGACACTAGTTATAGATTCCGATGCTTCACTTCAGGTTTACCGTATCCCTCTGACCTTCTTATTGACGATGAAACACAGAAATTGCATCGCAATAAATTACAAAAGGCACAATGCCGACTTAAGTACAAGAAGACTGACTCTTCTTACTGACTATAATGTGAACATTTCCTGTGAGACCAGTTTTAGATTCAGATGCTTCACTATATGTTTACTGTATCCCTTGGACCTCCTTATTGACGATGAAACACAGAAATTGCATCGGAATTAAATACTAAAGGCACAATGCCGACTTAAGTACAAGAAGACTGACTCTTCTTACTGTCTATTTTTTAACCATTCCTGTGACACTAGTTATAGATTCCGATGCTTCACTTCAGGTTTACTGTATCATTCTGACCTTCTTATTGACGATGAATCACAGAAATTGCATCGGAATTAAATACAAAAGCACAATGCCGACATAAGTACAAGTAGACTGACTCTTCTTACTGTCTATGCTTTGAACCGTTCCTGTGACACTAGTTATACATTCCGATGCTTCACTTCAGGTTTACTGTATCCCTCTGACCTTCTTATTGACGATGAAACACAGAAACTGCATCCGAATTAAATAGAAAAGGCACAATGCCGACTTAAGTACAAGAAGACTGACTCTTCTTACTGACTATGTTTGAACCATTCCTGTGACACTAGTTATAGATTCCGATGCTTCAGGTTTACTGTATCCCTTGGACCTTCTTATTGACGATGAAACAAAGAAATTTCATCGGAATTAATTACAAAAGGCACAATTCCGACTTAAGTACAAGTCGACTGACTCTTCTTACTGTCTATGCTTTGAACCACTCCTGTGAACTAGTTATTGATTCTGATGCTTCACTTCAGGTTTACTGTATCCTTCTGACCTTCTTATTGACGATGAAACACAGAAATTGCATCGGAATTAAATACAAAAGGCACAATGCCGACTTAAGTACATGTAGACTGACTCTTCCTACTGTCGATGTTTTGAACAATTCCTGTGACACTAGTTGTAGATTCCGATGACTCACTTCAGGTTTTTCTGTATCCCTCTGACCTTCTTATTGACGATGAAACACAGAAATTGCATCGGTATTAAATAGAAAATGCACAATGCCGACTTAAGTACAAGAAGAATGACTCTTCCTACTGTCTATGATTTGACCCATTCCTGTGACACTAGTTATAGATTCCGATGCTTCACTTCAGGTTTCACTGTATCCCTTGGACCTTCTTATCGACGATGAAAAATTGCATCGGAATAAAATACAAAAGGCACAATGACGACATAAGTACAGGAAGACTGACTCTTCTTACTGTCTATGTTTTGAACCATTGCTGTGACACTAGTTATAGATTCCGATGCTCAATTCAGATATACTATATCCCTTGGACCTTCTTATTGACGACGAAACACAGAAAAAGCATCAGAATAAAATAGAAAATGCACAATGCCGACTTTAGTAGAAAAAGACAGACTCTACCTAATGTCTATGATTTGAACCATTCCTGTGACACTAGTTATAGATTCCGATGCTTCACTTCAGTTTTACTGTATCCCTCTGACCTTCTTATTGACGATGAAACACAGAAATTGCATCGGAATTAAATACAAAAGGCACAATGCCGACATAAGTACAAGAAGACTGACTCTTCTCACTGACTATGTTGTGAACATTTCCTGGGAGACCAGTTTTAAATACAGATGCTTCACTATATGTTTACTGTATCCCTTGGACCTCCTTATTGACGATGAAACACAGAAATTGCAACGGAATTAAATACTAAAGGCACAATGCAGACTTAAGTACAAGAAGACTGACTCTTCCTACTGTCTATTTTTTAATTATTCCTGTGACACTAGTTATAGATTCCGATGCTTCACTTCAGGTTTACTGTATCCCTCTGACCTTCTTATTGACGATGAAACACGGAAATAGCATCGGAATTAAATAGAAAAGGCACAATGCTGACTTAAGTACAAGAATACTGACTCTTCTTACTGTCTATGATTTGAACCATTCCTATGACACTAGTTATAGATTCCGATGCTTCACTTCAGGTGTACCGTATCCCTTAACCTTCTTATTGACGATGAAACACAGAAATTGCATCGGAATTAAATACAAAAGCACAATGCCGACTTAAGTACAAGTAGACTGACTCTACTTACTGTCTATGTTTTGAACCATTCCTGTGACACTAGTTATTGATTCTGATGCTTCACTTCAGGTTTACTGTATCCCTCTGACCTTCTTATTGACGATGAAACATAGAAATTGCATCGGAATTAAATACAAAAGGCACAATGCCGACTCAAGTACATGTAGACTTACTCATCCTACTGTCTATGTTTTGAACCATTCCTGTGACACTAGTTGTAGATTCTGATGATTCACTTTAGGTTCTTCTGTATCCCTCTGACCTTCTTATTGACGATGAAACACAGAAATTGCAACGAAATTAAATAGAAAAGGCACAATGCCGACTTAAGTACAAGAAGACTGACTCTTCCTACTGTCTATGTTTTGAACCATTCCTGTGACACTAGTTATACATTCCGATGCTTCACTTGAGGTTTACTGTATCCCTCTGACCTTCTTATTGACGATGGAACACAGAAATTACATCGGAATTAAATACAAAAGGCACAATGCCGATTAACTACAAGTAGACTGACTCTTCTTACTGTGTATGTTTTGAACCAATCCTGTGACACTAGTTATGAAATCTGATGCTTCACTTCAGGTTTACTGTATCCTTCTGGCTTTCTTATTGACGATGAAACACAGATATTGCATCGGAATTAAGTACAAAAGGCACAATGCCGACTTAAGTACAAGAAGACTGACTCTTCCTACTGTCTATGTTTAGAACCATTCCTATGACACTAGTTATAGATTCCGATGCTTCACTTCAGGTTGACTGTATCCCTCTGACCTTCTTATTGACGATGAAACACAGAATTTGCATCGGAATTAGATACAAAAAGCACAATGCCGACTTAAGTACAAGAGGAATGACTCTTCTTACTGTCAATGCCTTGAAACATTCCTGTGACACTAGTTATAGTTTCCCATGCTTCACTTCAGGTTCACTGTATCCCTTGGACCTTCTTATTGACGATGAAACAAAGAAATTTCATCGGAATTAATTACAAAAGGCACAATTCCGACTTAAGTACAAGTCCACTGACTCTTCTTACTGTCTATGCTTTGAACCACTCCTGTGAACTAGTTATTGATTCTGATGCTGCACTTCAGGTTTACTGTATCCTTCTGACCTTCTTATTGACGATGAAACACAGAAATTGCATCGGAATTAAATACAAAAGGCACAATGCCGACTTAAGTACATGTAGACTGACTCTTCCTACTGTCTATGTTTTGAACCATTCCTGTGACACTAGTTGTAGGTTCCGATGACTCACTTCAGGTTTTTCTGTATCCCTCTGACCCTCTTATTGACGATGAAACACAGAAATTGCATCGGAATTAAATAGAAAATGCACAATGCCGACTTAAGTACAAGAAGAATGACTCTTCCTACTATCTATGATTTGAACCGTTCCTGTGACACTAGTTATAGATTCCGATGCTTCACTTCAGGTTTACTGTATCCCTTGGACCTTCTTATTGACGATGAAACACCGAAATTGCATCGGAATTAAATACGAAAGGCACAATGCCGACTTAAGTACCAGAAGACTGACTCTTCTTACTGTCTTTGTTCGAACCATTCCTGTGACACCACCTATAGGTTCCGATGCTTCACTTCAGGTTTACTGTATCCCTCTGAAATTCTTAGTGACGATGAAACACAGAAATTGCACCGGAATTAAATAGAAAAGGCGCAATGCCGACTTAAGTATAAGAAGACTGACTCTTCTTACTGTCTATGTTTTGAACCATTCCTGTGACACTAGTTATAGATTCCGATGCTTCACTGCATGTGGACTGCATCCCTTGGACCTTCTTATTGACCATGAAACACAGAAATTGAATCGGAATTAAATAGAAAAGGCACAATGACGACTTAAGTACAAGAAGACTGACTCTTCTTACTGACTATGCTTTGAACGATTCCTGTGACACTAGTTTTAGACTCCGATGCCTCACTTCAGGTTTACTGCAACCCTTAGACCTTCTTATTGACGATGAAACGCAGAAATTGCATCGGAATTAAATAGAAAAGGCACAATGCCGACTTAAGTAGAAGAAGACTGACTCTTCCTACTGTCTATGTTTTGATCCATTCCTGTGACACTAGTTATACATTCCGATGCTTCACTTCAGGTTTACTGTATCCCTCAGACCTTCTTATTAACGATGAAACACAGAAATTACATGGGAATTAAATACAAAAGGCACAATGCCGACTTAAGTACAAGAAGACTGACTCCACCTAATGTCTATGTTTTGAAATATTCCAGTGACACTAGTTATAGATTCCGATGCTTCACTTCAGTTTGACTGTATCCCTCTGACCTTCTTATTGACGATGAAACACAGAAATTGCATCGGAATAAAATACAAAAGGCACAATGCCGACTTAAGTACAAGAAGACTAACTCTTCTTACTGACTATAATGTGAACATTTCCTGTGAGACCAGTTTTAGATTCAGATGCTTCACTATATGTTTACTGTATCCCTTGGACCTCCTTATTGACGATGAAACACAGAAATTGCATCGGAATTAAATACTAAAGGCACATTGCCGACTTAAGTACAAGAAGACTGACTCTTCTTACTGTCTATTTTTTAACCATTCCTGTGACACTAGTTATAGATTCCGATGCTTCACTTCAGGTTTACTGTATAACTCTGACCTTCTTATTGACGATGAAACACAGAAATTGCATCGGAATTAAATAGAAAAGGCACAATGCTGACTTAAGTACAAGAAGACTGACTCTTCTTACTGTGTATGATTTGAACCATTCCTGTGACACCTGTTATATTTTCCGATGCTTCACTTCAGGTGTACTGTATCCCTTGGACCTTCTTATTGACGATGAATCACAGAAATTGCATCGGAATTAAATACTAAAGGCACATTGCCGACTTAAGTACAAGAAGACTGTCTCTTCTTACTGTCTATGTTTTGAACCATTCCTCTGACACTAGTTATTCATTCTGATGCTTCACTTCAGGTTTACTGTATCTCTCTGACCTTCTTATTGACGATGAAACACAGAAATTGCATCGGACATAAATACAAAAGGTACAATGCCGACTCAAGTACAAGAAGACAGACTCTTCCTACTGTCTATGTTTTGAACCATTCCTGTGTCCCTAGTTATACATTCCGATGCTTCACTTCAGGTTTACTGTGTACCTCGGACCTTTTTATTGACGATGAAACACGGAAACTGCATCCGAATTAAATAGAAAAGGCACAATGCCGACTTAAGTACAAGAAGACTGACTCTTCTTAGTGACTATGTTTGAACCATTCCTGTGACACTAATTATAGATTGCGATGCTTCAGGTTTACTGTATCCCTCTGACCTTCTTATTAACGATGAAACACAGGAATTGCATCGGAATTAAATACAAAGGGCACAATTCCGACTTAAGTACAAGAAGACTGACTCTTCTTACTGTCTATGTTTTGAACCATTCCTGTTACACTAGTTATAGATTCCGATGCTTCACTTCAGGTTTACTGTATCCCTTGGACCTTCTTATTGACGATGAAACACAGAAATTGCATCGGAATTAAATACAAAAGGCACAACGCCGACTTAAGTACATGTAGACTGACTCTTCCTACTGTCTATGTTTTGAACCATTCCTGTGACACTAGTTGTAGATTCCGATGATTCACTTCAGGTTTTTCTGTATCCCTCTGACCTTCTTATTGACGATGAAACACAGAAATTGCATCGGAATTAAATACAAAAGGCACAATGCCGACTTAAGTACAAGAAGAATGACTCTTCCTACTGTCTATGATTTGAACCATTCCTGTGACACTAGTTATAGATTCCGATGCTTCACTTCAGGTTTACTGTATCCCTCTGACCTTCTTATTGACGATATACACAGAAATTGCATCGGAAATCACAATGCCGACTCAAGTACAAGAAGACTGACTCTTCCTACTGTCTATGTTTTGAACCATTCCTGTGACACTAGTTATAGATTCCGATGCTTCATTTCAGGTTTTCTGTATCGCTCTGACCTTCGAATTGACGATGAAACACAGAAATTGCATCGGAATTAAATACAAAAGGCACAATGCCGTCTTAAGTACAAGATGACTGACTCTTCCTACTGTCTATGCTTTGAACCATTCCAGTGACACTAGTTATAGATTCCGATGCTTCACTTCAGGTTTACTGTATCCCTTGGACCTTCTTATTAACGACGAAATAAGAAATTGCATCGGAATTAAATAGAAAAGGCACAATAACGACTTAAGTACAAGAAGACAGACTCTTCTTACTGTCTATGTTTCTAACCATTCCTGTGACACTAGTTATAGATTGCGATGCTTCACTTCAGGTTTACGATATCCCTCTGACCTTCCTATTGAAGACGAAACACAGAAATTGCATCGGAATTAAATAGAAAAGGCACAATGCCGACTTAAGTACAAGACGACTGACTCTTCTTACTGTCTATGTTTTGAACCATTCCTGTGACACTAGTTATAGATTCCGATGCTTCACTTCAGGTTTACTGTATCCCTCTGACCTTCTTATTGACGATGAAACACAGAAATTGCATCGGAATTAAATAGAAAAGGCACAATACTGACTTAAGTACAAGAAGACTGACTCTTCTTACTGTCTATGTTTTTAACCATTCCTGTGACACTAGTTATAGATTCCGATGCTTCACTTCAGTTTTACTGTATCCCTCTGACCTTCCTATTGAAGATGAAACACAGAAATTGCATCGGAATTAAATAGAGGAGGCACAATGCCGACTTAAGTAAAAGAAGACTGACTCTTATTACTGTCTATGTTTTGAACCATTCCTGTGACACTAGTTATAGATTCCGATGCTTCACTTCACGTTATTGTATCCCTTGGACCTTCTTATTGACCATGAATCACAGAAATTGCATCGGAATTAAATAGAAACGGCACAATGCTGACTTATGTACAAGAAGACTGACTCATCTTACTGTCTATGCTTTGAACCATTCCTCTGACACTAATTATAGATTCCGATGATTCACTTCAGGTATAATGTATCCCTCTGACCTTCTTCTTGACGACGAAACACAGAAATTGCATCGGAATTAAATACAAAAGGCACAATTCCGACTTAAGTACAAGAAGACTGACTCTTCTTACTGTCTATGATTTGAACCTTTCCTGTGACACTTGTTATATTTTCCGATGCTTCACTTCAATTGTACTGTATCCCTTGGACCTTCTTATTGACGATGAATCACAGAAATTGCATCGGAATTAAATACAAAAGCACAATGCCGACATAAGTACAAGTAGACTGTCTCTTCTTACTGTCCATGTTTTGAACCATTCCTCTGACACTAGTTATTTATTCTGATGCTTCACTTCAGGTTTGCTGTATCCCTCTGACCTTCTTATTGACGATGAAACACAGGAATTGCATCGGAATTAAATACAAAAGGCACAATTCCGACATAAGTACAAGAAGACTGACTCTTCTTACTGTCTATGTTTTGAACCATTCCTGTTACACTAGTTATAGATTCCGATGCTTCACTTCAGGTTTACTGTATCCCTTGGTCCTTCTTATTGACGATGAAACACAGAAATTGCATCGGAATTAAATACAAAAGGCACAATGCCGACTTAAGTACATGTAGACTGACTCTTCCTACTGTCTATGTTTTGAACCATTCCTGTGACACTAGTTGTAGATTCCGTTGATTCACTTCAGGTTTTTCTGTATCCCTCTGACCTTCTTATTGACGATGAAACACAGAAATTGCATCGGAATGAAATACAAAAGGCACAATGCCGACTTAAATACAAGAAGAATGACTCTTCCTACTGTCTATGATTTGAACCATTCCTGTGACACTAGTTATAGATTCCGATGCTTCACTTCAGGTTTACTGTATCCCTCTGACCTTCTTATTGACGATATACACAGAAATTGCATCGGAAATAAATACAAAAGGCACAATGCCGACTCAAGTACAAGAAGACTGACTCTTCCGCCTGTCTATGTTTTGAACCATTCCTGTGACACTAGTTATAGATTCCGATGCTTCATTTCAGGTTTACTGTATCGCTCTGACCTTCTAATTGACGATGAAACACAGAAATTGCATCGGAATTAAATACAAAAGGCACAATGACGTCTTAAGTACAAGATGACTGACTCTTCCTACTGTCTATGTTTTGAACCATTCCAGTGACACTAGTTATAGATTCCGATGCTTCACTTCAGGTTTACTGTATCCCTTGGACCTTCTTATTAACGACGAAATAAGAAATTGCATCGGAATTAAATAGAAAAGGCACAATGACGACTTAAGTACAAGAAGACAGACTCTTCTTACTGTCTATGTTTTTAACCATTCCTGTGACACTAGTTATAGATTCCGATGCTTCACTTCAGGTTTACGATATCCCTCTGACCTTAATATTGAAGATGAAACACAGAATTTGCATCGGAATTAAATAGAAAAGGCACAATGCCGACTTAAGTACGAGACGACTGACTCTTCTTACTGTCTATGTTTTGAACCATTCCTGTGACACTAGTTATAGATTCCGATGCTTCACTTCAGGTTTACTGTATCCCTCTGACCTTCTTATTGACGATGAAACACAGAAATTGCATCGGAATTAAATAGAAAAGGCACAATACTGACTTAAGTACAAGAAGACTGACTCTTCTTACTGTCTATGATTTTAACCATTCCTGTGACACTAGTTATAGATTCCGATGCTTCACTTCAGTTTTACTGTATCCCTCTGACCTTCCTATTGAAGATGAAACACAGAAATTGCATCGGAATTAAATAGAGAAGGCACAATGCCGACTTAAGTAAAAGAAGACTGACTCTTATTACTGTCTATGTTTTGAACCATTCCTGTGACACTAGTTATAGATTCCGATGCTTCACTTCAGGTTATTGTATCCCTTGGACCTTCTTATTGACCATGAATCACAGAAATTGCATCGGAATTAAATAGAAAAGGCACAATGCTGACATATGTACAAGAAGACTGACTCATCTTACTGTCTATGCTTTGAACCACTCCTCTGACACTAATTATAGATTCCGATGCTTCACTTCAGGTTTACTGTATCCCTCTGACCTTCTTATTGACGACGAAACACAGAAACAGCATCGGAATTAGATACAAAAGGCACAATACCGACTTAAGTACAAGAAGACTGACTCTTCCTACTGTCTATGTTTTAAACCATTCCAGTGACACAAGTTATAGATTCCGATGCTTCACTTCAGGTTTACTGTATCCCTTGGACTTTCTTATTGACGATGAAACAAAGAAATTTCATCGGAATTAATTACAAAAGGCACAATACCGATCTAAGTACAGGAAGACTGACTCTTCTTACTGTCTCTGCTTTGAACCATTGCTGTGTCACTAGTTATAGATTCTGATGCTACACTTCGGATTTACTGTATCCCTTGGATCTTCTTATTGACGACGAAACACAGAAAAACCATCAGAATAAAATAGAAAAGGCACAATGCCGACTTAAGTACAAGAAGACTGACTCTACATAATGTCTACGTTTTGAAATATTCCAGTGACACTAGTTATAGATTCCGATGCTTCACTTCAGTTTTACTGTATCCCTCTGACCTTCTTATAGACGATGAAACACAGAAATTGCATCGGAATTAAATAGAAAAGGCACAATGCTGACTTAAGTACAAGAAGACTGACTCTTCTTACTGTCTATGATTTGAACCATTCCTGTGACACTTGTTATATTTTCCGATGCTTCACTTCAGGTGTTCTGTATCCCTTGGACCTTCTTATTGACGATGAATCACAGAAATTGCATCGGAATTAAATACAAAAGCACAATGCCGACATAAGTACAAGTAGACTGTCTCTTCTTACTGTCTATGTTTTGAACCATTCCTGTGACACTAGTTATTCATTCTGATGCTTCACTTCAGGTTTACTGTAATCCTCTGACCTTCTTATTGACGAAGAAACACAGAAATTGCATCGGACATAAATACAAAAGGTACAATGCCGACTCAAGTACAAGAAGACAGACTGTTCCTACTGTCTATGTTTTGAACCATTCCTGTGTCCCTAGTTATACATTCCGATACTTCACTTCTGGTTTACTGTATACCTCGGACCTTCTTACTAACGATGAAACACAGAAACTGCATCCGAATTAAATAGAAAAGGCACAATGCCGACTTAAGTACAAGAAGACTGACTCTTCTTACTGACTATGTGTGAACCATTCCTGTGACACTAATTATAGATTGCGATGCTTCAGGTTTACTGTATCCCTCTGACCTTCTTATTAACGATGAAACACAGGAATTGCATCGCAATTAAATACAAAAGGCACAATTCCGACTTAAGTACAAGAAGACTGACTCTTCTTACTGTCTATGTTTTGAACCATTCCTGTTACACTAGTTATAGATTCCGATGCTTCACTTCAGGTTTACTGTATCCCTTGGACCTTCTTATTGACGATGAAACACAGAAATTGCATCGGAATTAAATACAAAAGTCACAATGCCGACTTAAGTACATGTAGACTGACTCTTCCTACTGTCTATGTTTTGAACCATTCCTGTGACACTAGTTGTAGATTCCGATGATTCACTTCAGGTTTTTCTGTATCCCTCTGACCTTCTTATTGACGATGAAACACAGAAATTGCATCGGAATTAAATACAAAAGGCACAATGCCGACTTAAGTACAAGAAGAATGACTCTTCCTACTGTCTGTGATTTGAACCATTCCTGTGACACTAGTTATAGATTCCGATGCTTCACTTCAGGTTTACTGTATCCCTCTGACCTTCTTATTGACGATATACACAGAAATTGCATCGGAAATAATACAAAACGCACAATGCCGACTCAAGTACAAGAAGACTCACTCTTCCTACTGTCTATGTTTTGAACCATTCCTGTGACACTACTTATACATTCCGATGCTTCACTTCAGGTTTACTGTATCCCTCTGACCTTCTTATTGACGATGAAACGCAGAAATTGCATCCGAATGAAATACAAAAGGCACAATGCCGTCTTATGTACAAGTAGACTGACTCTTCTTACTGTGTATGCCTTGAACCATTCCTGTGACTATAGTTACCGAGTCTGATGCTTCACTTCAGGTTTACTGTATCCCTCTGACCTTCTTATTGACGATGAAACACAGAAATTGCATCGGAATTAAATAAAAAAAAGGCACAATGCCAACTTATGTACAAGAAAACTGACTCTTCTTACAGTCTATGTTTTGAACGATTCCTGTGACAATGGTGATTCATTCCGATGCTTCACTTCAGGTTTACTGTTTCCCTCTGACCATCTTATTGACGATGAAACACAGAAATTGCATCGGAATTAAATAGAAAAGGCACAATGCCGACTTAAGTACTAGAAGACTGACTGTTCTTACTGACTATGCTTTGAACCATTGCTGTGACAATAGTTATAGATTCCCATGCTTCACTTCAGGTTTACTGTAACCCTTGGACCTTCTTATTGACGATGAAACACAGAAATTGCATCGGAATTAAATACAAAAGGCACATTGCCGACTTAAGTACAAGGAGATTGACTCTTATTTCTGTCTATGTTTTGAACCATTCCTGTGACACTAGTTATAGATTCCGATGCTTCACTTCAGGTTTAATGTATCGCTTGGACCTTCTTATTGACGATGAAACACAGAAATTGCATCGGAATTAAATACAAAAGGCACAATGCCGACTTATGTACAAGAAGACCAAATCATCTCACTGTCTATGTTTTGAACCATTCCTCTGACACTAGTTATAGATTTCGATGCTTCACTTCAGGTTTACTGTATCCCTTGGACCTTCTTATTGACGACGAAACACAGAAATTGCATCGGAATTAAATAGAAAGGGCACAATGCCGACTTAAGTACAAGAAGACAGACTCTTCTTACTGTCTATGCTTTGAACCATTCCTGTGACACTAGTTATAGATTCCGATGCTTCACTTCAGGTTTACTGTATCCCTCTGCCCGTCTTATTGACGATGAAACACAGAAATTGCATCGGAATTAAATAGAAATGGCACAATACTGACTTAAGTACAAGAAGACTGACTCTTCTTACTGTCTATGTTTTGAACCATTCCTGTGACACTAGTTATAGATTCCGATGCTTCACTTCAGGTTTACTGTATCCCTCTGACCTTCTTATTGACGACGAAACACAGAAATTGCATCGGAATTAAATACAAAAGGCACAATTCCGACTTAAGTACAAGAAGACTGACTCTTCTTACTTTCTATGCTTTAAACCATTCCAGTGACACTAGTTATAGATTCCGATGCTTCACTTCAGGTTTACTGTATCCCTTGGACTTTCTTATTGACGATGAAACAAAGAAATTTCATCGGAATTAATTACAAAAGGCACAATACCGATTTAAGTACAGGAAGACTGACTCTTCTTACGGTCTATGTTTGAACAATTCCTGTGACACTAGTTATAGATTCCGATGCTTCACTTCAGGTTTACTGTATCCCTCTGACCTTCTTATTGCTGATGAAACACAGAAATTGCATCGGAATAAATTACAAAAGGCACAATGCCGACTTAAGTACAAGAAGACTGACTCTTCTTACTGACTATAATGTGAACATTTCCTGTGAGACCAGTTTTAGATTCAGATGCTTCACTATATGTTTACTGTATCCCTTGGACCTCCTTATTGACGATGAAACACAGAAATTGCATCGGAATTAAATACTAAAGGCACAATGCCGACTTAAGTACAAGAAGAATGACTCTTGTTACTGTCTATTTTTCAACCATTCCTGTGACACTAGTTATAGATTCCGATGCTTCACTTCAGGTTTACTGTATCCCTCTGACCTTCTTATTGACGATGAATCACAGAAATTGCATCGGAATTAAATAGAAAAGGCACAATGCTGACTTATGTACAAGAAGACTGACTCATCTTACTGTCTATGCTTTGAACCATTCCTCTGACACTAATTATAGATTCCGATGCTTCACTTCAGGTTTACTGTATCATTCTGACCTTCTTATTGACGATGAAACACAGAAACTGCATCCGAATTAAATAGAAAAGGCACAATGCCGACATAAGTACAAGAAGACTGACTCTTCTTACTGACTATGTTTGAACCATTCCTGTGACACTAGTTATAGATTCCGATGCTTCAGGTTTACTGTATCCCTCTGACCTTCTTATTGACGATGAAACACAGAAATTGCATCGGAATTAAATAGAAAAGGCACAATGCCGACTTAAGTACAAGAAGACAGACCCTTCCTTCTGTCTATGTTTTGAACCATTCCTGTGACACTAGTTATAGATTCCGATGCCTCACTTCAGGTTTACTGTATCCCTCTGACCTTCTTATTGACGATGAAACCCAGAAATTGCATCGGAATTAAATACAAAAGCACAATGCCGACATAAGTACAAGTAGACTGACTCTTCTTACTGTCTATGCTTTGAACCGTTCCTGTGACACTAGTTATACATGCCGATGCTTCACTTCAGGTTTACTGTATCCCTCTGACCTTCTTATTAACGATGAAACACAGGAATTGCATCGCTATTAAATACAAAAGGCACAATTCCGACTTAAGTACAAGAAGAAAGACTCTTCTTACTGACTATGTTTTGAACCATTCCTTTGACACTAGTTATAGATTCCGATGCTTCACTTCAGGTTTACTGTATCCCTTGGACCTTCGTATTAACGATGAAACACCGAAATTGCATCGGAATTAAATACGAAAGGCACAATGCCGACTTAAGTACCAGAAGACTGACTCTTCTTACTGTCTTTGTTCGAACCATTCCTGTGACACCACCTATAGGTTCCGATGCTTCACTTCAGGTTTACTGTATCCCTCTGAAATTCTTAGTGACGATGAAATACAGAAATTGCACCGGAATTAAATAGAAAAGGCGCAATGCCGACTTAAGTATAAGAAGACTGACTCTTCTTACTGTCTATGTTTTGAACCATTCCTGTGACACTAGTTATAGATTCCGATGCTTCACTGCATGTGGACTGCATCCCTTGGACCTTCTTATTGACCATGAAACACAGAAATTGAATCGGAATTAAATAGAAAAGGCACAATGACGACTTAAGTACAAGAAGACTGACTCTTCTTACTGACTATGCTTTGAACGATTCCTGTGACACTAGTTTTAGACTCCGATGCCTCACTTCAGGTTTACTGCAACCCTTAGACCTTCTTATTGACGATGAAACACAGAAATTGCATCGGAATTAAATAGAAAAGGCACAATGCCGACTTAAGTAGAAGAAGACTGACTCTTCCTACTGTCTATGTTTTGATCCATTCCTGTGACACTAGTTATACATTCAGGTGCTTCACTTCAGGTTTACTGTATCCCTCAGACCTTCTTATTAACGATGAAACACAGAAATTACATGGGAATTAAATACAAAAGGCACAATGCCGACTTAAGTACAAGAAGACTGACTCTTATTACTGTCTATGTTTTGAACCATTCCTGTGACACTAGTTATAGATTTCGATGCTTCCCTTCAGGTTATTGTATCCCTTGGACCTTCTTATTGACCACGAATCACAGAAATTGCATCAGAATTAAATAGAAAAGGCACAATGCTGACTTATGTACAAGAAGACTGTCTCATCTTACTGTCAATGCTTTCAACCATTCCTCTGACACTAGTTATTGATTCCGATGCTTCACTTAAGGTTTACTGTATCCCTCTGACCTTCTTATTGACGACGAAACACAGAAATTGCATCGGAATTAAATACAAAAGGCACAATTCCGACTTAAGTACAAGAAGACTGACTCTTCTTACTGTCTATGTTTTAAACCATTCCAGTGACACTAGTTATAGATTCCGATGCTTCACTTCAGGTTTACTGTATCCCTTGGACTTTCTTATTGTCGATAAAACAAAGAAATTTCATCGGAATTAATTACAAAAGCCACAATACCGATTTAAGTACAGGAAGACTGACTCTTCTTACGGTCTATGTTTGAACAATTCCTGTGACACTAGTTATAGATTCCGATGCTTCACTTCAGGTTACTGTATCCCTTGGACCTTCTTATCGACGATGAAAAACAGAAATTGCATCGGAATTAAGTACAAAAGGCACAATGCTGACTTAAGTACAAGAAGACTGACTCTTCTTACTGTCTCTGTTTTGAACCGTTGCTGTGACACTAGTTATAGATTCTGATGCTTCACTTCAGATTTACTGTATCCCTTGGACCTTCTTATTGACGACGAAACACAGAAAATGCATCAGAATAAAATAGAAAAGGCACAATGCCGACTTAAGTACAAGAAGAATGACTCTTCCTACTGTCTGTGATTTGAACCATTCCTGTGACACTAGTTATAGATTCCGATGCTTCACTTCAGGTTTACTGTATCCCTCTGACCTTCTTATTGACGATATACACAGAAATTGCATCGGAAATAATACAAAACGCACAATGCCGACTCAAGTACAAGAAGACTCACTCTTCCTACTGTCTATGTTTTGAACCATTCCTGTGACACTACTTATACATTCCGATGCTTCACTTCAGGTTTACTGTATCCCTCTGACCTTCTTATTGACGATGAAACGCAGAAATTGCATCCGAATGAAATACAAAAGGCACAATGCCGTCTTATGTACAAGTAGACTGACTCTTCTTACTGTGTATGCCTTGAACCATTCCTGTGACTATAGTTACCGAGTCTGATGCTTCACTTCAGGTTTACTGTATCCCTCTGACCTTCTTATTGACGATGAAACACAGAAATTGCATCGGAATTAAATAAAAAAAAGGCACAATGCCAACTTATGTACAAGAAAACTGACTCTTCTTACAGTCTATGTTTTGAACGATTCCTGTGACAATGGTGATTCATTCCGATGCTTCACTTCAGGTTTACTGTTTCCCTCTGACCATCTTATTGACGATGAAACACAGAAATTGCATCGGAATTAAATAGAAAAGGCACAATGCCGACTTAAGTACTAGAAGACTGACTGTTCTTACTGACTATGCTTTGAACCATTGCTGTGACAATAGTTATAGATTCCCATGCTTCACTTCAGGTTTACTGTAACCCTTGGACCTTCTTATTGACGATGAAACACAGAAATTGCATCGGAATTAAATACAAAAGGCACATTGCCGACTTAAGTACAAGGAGATTGACTCTTATTTCTGTCTATGTTTTGAACCATTCCTGTGACACTAGTTATAGATTCCGATGCTTCACTTCAGGTTTAATGTATCGCTTGGACCTTCTTATTGACGATGAAACACAGAAATTGCATCGGAATTAAATACAAAAGGCACAATGCCGACTTATGTACAAGAAGACCAAATCATCTCACTGTCTATGTTTTGAACCATTCCTCTGACACTAGTTATAGATTTCGATGCTTCACTTCAGGTTTACTGTATCCCTTGGACCTTCTTATTGACGACGAAACACAGAAATTGCATCGGAATTAAATAGAAAGGGCACAATGCCGACTTAAGTACAAGAAGACAGACTCTTCTTACTGTCTATGCTTTGAACCATTCCTGTGACACTAGTTATAGATTCCGATGCTTCACTTCAGGTTTACTGTATCCCTCTGCCCGTCTTATTGACGATGAAACACAGAAATTGCATCGGAATTAAATAGAAATGGCACAATACTGACTTAAGTACAAGAAGACTGACTCTTCTTACTGTCTATGTTTTGAACCATTCCTGTGACACTAGTTATAGATTCCGATGCTTCACTTCAGGTTTACTGTATCCCTCTGACCTTCTTATTGACGACGAAACACAGAAATTGCATCGGAATTAAATACAAAAGGCACAATTCCGACTTAAGTACAAGAAGACTGACTCTTCTTACTTTCTATGCTTTAAACCATTCCAGTGACACTAGTTATAGATTCCGATGCTTCACTTCAGGTTTACTGTATCCCTTGGACTTTCTTATTGACGATGAAACAAAGAAATTTCATCGGAATTAATTACAAAAGGCACAATACCGATTTAAGTACAGGAAGACTGACTCTTCTTACGGTCTATGTTTGAACAATTCCTGTGACACTAGTTATAGATTCCGATGCTTCACTTCAGGTTTACTGTATCCCTCTGACCTTCTTATTGCTGATGAAACACAGAAATTGCATCGGAATAAATTACAAAAGGCACAATGCCGACTTAAGTACAAGAAGACTGACTCTTCTTACTGACTATAATGTGAACATTTCCTGTGAGACCAGTTTTAGATTCAGATGCTTCACTATATGTTTACTGTATCCCTTGGACCTCCTTATTGACGATGAAACACAGAAATTGCATCGGAATTAAATACTAAAGGCACAATGCCGACTTAAGTACAAGAAGAATGACTCTTGTTACTGTCTATTTTTCAACCATTCCTGTGACACTAGTTATAGATTCCGATGCTTCACTTCAGGTTTACTGTATCCCTCTGACCTTCTTATTGACGATGAATCACAGAAATTGCATCGGAATTAAATAGAAAAGGCACAATGCTGACTTATGTACAAGAAGACTGACTCATCTTACTGTCTATGCTTTGAACCATTCCTCTGACACTAATTATAGATTCCGATGCTTCACTTCAGGTTTACTGTATCATTCTGACCTTCTTATTGACGATGAAACACAGAAACTGCATCCGAATTAAATAGAAAAGGCACAATGCCGACATAAGTACAAGAAGACTGACTCTTCTTACTGACTATGTTTGAACCATTCCTGTGACACTAGTTATAGATTCCGATGCTTCAGGTTTACTGTATCCCTCTGACCTTCTTATTGACGATGAAACACAGAAATTGCATCGGAATTAAATAGAAAAGGCACAATGCCGACTTAAGTACAAGAAGACAGACCCTTCCTTCTGTCTATGTTTTGAACCATTCCTGTGACACTAGTTATAGATTCCGATGCCTCACTTCAGGTTTACTGTATCCCTCTGACCTTCTTATTGACGATGAAACCCAGAAATTGCATCGGAATTAAATACAAAAGCACAATGCCGACATAAGTACAAGTAGACTGACTCTTCTTACTGTCTATGCTTTGAACCGTTCCTGTGACACTAGTTATACATGCCGATGCTTCACTTCAGGTTTACTGTATCCCTCTGACCTTCTTATTAACGATGAAACACAGGAATTGCATCGCTATTAAATACAAAAGGCACAATTCCGACTTAAGTACAAGAAGAAAGACTCTTCTTACTGACTATGTTTTGAACCATTCCTTTGACACTAGTTATAGATTCCGATGCTTCACTTCAGGTTTACTGTATCCCTTGGACCTTCGTATTAACGATGAAACACCGAAATTGCATCGGAATTAAATACGAAAGGCACAATGCCGACTTAAGTACCAGAAGACTGACTCTTCTTACTGTCTTTGTTCGAACCATTCCTGTGACACCACCTATAGGTTCCGATGCTTCACTTCAGGTTTACTGTATCCCTCTGAAATTCTTAGTGACGATGAAATACAGAAATTGCACCGGAATTAAATAGAAAAGGCGCAATGCCGACTTAAGTATAAGAAGACTGACTCTTCTTACTGTCTATGTTTTGAACCATTCCTGTGACACTAGTTATAGATTCCGATGCTTCACTGCATGTGGACTGCATCCCTTGGACCTTCTTATTGACCATGAAACACAGAAATTGAATCGGAATTAAATAGAAAAGGCACAATGACGACTTAAGTACAAGAAGACTGACTCTTCTTACTGACTATGCTTTGAACGATTCCTGTGACACTAGTTTTAGACTCCGATGCCTCACTTCAGGTTTACTGCAACCCTTAGACCTTCTTATTGACGATGAAACACAGAAATTGCATCGGAATTAAATAGAAAAGGCACAATGCCGACTTAAGTAGAAGAAGACTGACTCTTCCTACTGTCTATGTTTTGATCCATTCCTGTGACACTAGTTATACATTCAGGTGCTTCACTTCAGGTTTACTGTATCCCTCAGACCTTCTTATTAACGATGAAACACAGAAATTACATGGGAATTAAATACAAAAGGCACAATGCCGACTTAAGTACAAGAAGACTGACTCTTATTACTGTCTATGTTTTGAACCATTCCTGTGACACTAGTTATAGATTTCGATGCTTCCCTTCAGGTTATTGTATCCCTTGGACCTTCTTATTGACCACGAATCACAGAAATTGCATCAGAATTAAATAGAAAAGGCACAATGCTGACTTATGTACAAGAAGACTGTCTCATCTTACTGTCAATGCTTTCAACCATTCCTCTGACACTAGTTATTGATTCCGATGCTTCACTTAAGGTTTACTGTATCCCTCTGACCTTCTTATTGACGACGAAACACAGAAATTGCATCGGAATTAAATACAAAAGGCACAATTCCGACTTAAGTACAAGAAGACTGACTCTTCTTACTGTCTATGTTTTAAACCATTCCAGTGACACTAGTTATAGATTCCGATGCTTCACTTCAGGTTTACTGTATCCCTTGGACTTTCTTATTGTCGATAAAACAAAGAAATTTCATCGGAATTAATTACAAAAGCCACAATACCGATTTAAGTACAGGAAGACTGACTCTTCTTACGGTCTATGTTTGAACAATTCCTGTGACACTAGTTATAGATTCCGATGCTTCACTTCAGGTTACTGTATCCCTTGGACCTTCTTATCGACGATGAAAAACAGAAATTGCATCGGAATTAAGTACAAAAGGCACAATGCTGACTTAAGTACAAGAAGACTGACTCTTCTTACTGTCTCTGTTTTGAACCGTTGCTGTGACACTAGTTATAGATTCTGATGCTTCACTTCAGATTTACTGTATCCCTTGGACCTTCTTATTGACGACGAAACACAGAAAATGCATCAGAATAAAATAGAAAAGGCACAATGCCGACTTAAGTACAAGAAGACTAACTCTTCTTACTGACTATAATGTGAACATTTCCTGTGAGACCAGTTTTAGATTCAGATGCTTCACTATATGTTTACTGTATCCCTTGGACCTCCTTATTGACGATGAAACACAGAAATTGCATCGGAATTAAATACTAAAGGCACATTGCCGACTTAAGTACAAGAAGACTGACTCTTCTTACTGTCTATTTTTTAACCATTCCTGTGACACTAGTTATAGATTCCGATGCTTCACTTCAGGTTTACTGTATAACTCTGACCTTCTTATTGACGATGAAACACAGAAATTGCATCGGAATTAAATAGAAAAGGCACAATGCTGACTTAAGTACAAGAAGACTGACTCTTCTTACTGTGTATGATTTGAACCATTCCTTTGACACTTGTTATATTTTCCGATGCTTCACTTCAGGTGTACTGTATCCCTTGGACCTTCTTATTGACGATGAATCACAGAAATTGCATCGGAATTAAATACAAAAGCACAATGCCGACATAAGTACAAGTAGACTGTCTCTTCTTACTGTCTATGTTTTGAACCATTCCTCTGACACTAGTTATTCATTCTGATGCTTCACTTCAGGTTTACTGTATCCCTCTGACCTTCTTATTGACGATGAAACACAGAAACTGCATCGGACATAAATACAAAAGGTACAATGCCGACTCAAGTACAAGAAGACAGACTCTTCCTACTGTCTATGTTTTGAACCATTCCTGTGTCCCTAGTTATACATTCCGATGCTTCACTTCAGGTTTTTCTGTATCCCTCTGACCTTCTTTTTGACGATGAAACACAGAAATTGCATCGGAATTAAATACAAAAGGCACAATGCCGACTTAAGTACAAGAAGAATGACTCTTCCTACTGTCTATGATTTGAACCATTCCTGTGACACTAGTTATAGATTCCGATGCTTCACTTCAGGTTTACTGTATCCCTCTGACCTTCTTATTGACGATATACACAGAAATTGCATCGGAAATAAATACAAAAGGCACAATGCCGACTCAAGTACAAGAAGACTGACTCTTCCTACTGTCTATGTTTTGGACCATTCCTGTGACACTAGTTATAGATTCCGATGCTTCATTTCAGGTTTACTGTATCGCTCTGACCTTCGAATTGACGATGAAACACAGAAATTGCATCGGAATTAAATACAAAAGGCACAATGCCGTCTTAAGTACAAGATGACTGACTCTTCCTACTGTCTATGCTTTGAACCATTCCAGTGACACTAGTTATAGATTCCGATGCTTCACTTCAGGTTTACTGTATCCCTTGGTCCTTCTTATTAACGACGAAATAAGAAATTGCATCGGAATTAAATAGAAAAGGCACAATGACGACTTAAGTACAAGAAGACAGACTCTTCTTACTGTCTATGTTTCTAACCATTCCTGTGACACTAGTTATAGATTCCGATGCTTCACTTCAGGTTTACGATATGCCTCTGACCTTCCTATTGAAGATGAAACACAGAAATTGCATCGGAATTAAATAGAAAAGGCACAATGCCGACTTAAGTACAAGACGACTGACTCTTCTTACTGTCTATGTTTTGAACCATTCCTGTGACACTAGTTATAGATTCCGATGCTTCACTTCAGGTTTACTGTATCCCTCTGACCTTCTTATTGACGATGAAACACAGAAATTGCATCGGAATTAAATAGAAAAGGCACAATACTGACTTAAGTACAAGAAGACTGACTCTTCTTACTGTCTATGTTTTTAACCATTCCTGTGACACTAGTTATAGATTCCGATGCTTCACTTCAGTGTTACTGTATCCCTCTGACCTTCCTATTGAAGATGAAACACAGAAATTGCATCGGAATTAAATAGAGGAGGCACAATGCCGACTTAAGTAAAAGAAGACTGACTCTTATTACTGTCTATGTTTTGAACCATTCCTGAGACACTAGTTATAGATTCCGATGCTTCACTTCAGGTTATTGTATCCCTTGGACCATCTTATTGACCATGAATCACAGAAATTGCATCGGAATTAAACAGAAACGGCACAATGCTGACTTATGTACAAGAAGACTGACTCATCTTACTGTCTATGCTTTGAACCATTCCTCTGACACTAATTATAGATTCCGATGATTCACTTCAGGTATAATGTATCCCTCTGACCTTCTTCTTGACGACGAAACACAGAAATTGCATCGGAATTAAATACAAAAGGCACAATTCCGACTTAAGTACAAGAAGACTGACTCTTCTTACTGTCTATGATTTGAACCATTCCTGTGACACTTGTTATATTTTCCGATGCTTCACTTCAATTGTACTGTATCCCTTGGACCTTCTTATTGACGATGAATCACAGAAATTGCATCGGAATTAAATACAAAAGCACAATGCCGACATAAGTACAAGTAGACTGTCTCTTCTTACTGTCTATGTTTTGAACCATTCCTCTGACACTAGTTATTCATTCTGATGCTTCACTTCTGGTTTACTGTACCCCTCTGACCTTCTTATTGACGATGAAACACAGAAATTGCATCGGACATAAATACAAAAGGTACAATGCCGACTCAAGTACAAGAAGACAGACTCTTCCTACTGTCTATGTTTTGAACCATTCCTGTGTCCCTAGTTATACATTCCGATGCTTCACTTCAGGTTTACTGTATACCTCGGACCTTTTTATTGACGATGAAGCACAGAAGCTGCATCCGAATTAAATAGAAAAGGCACAATGCCGACTTAAGTACAAGAAGACTGACTCTTCTTACTGACTATGTTTGAACCATTCCTGTGACACTAATTATAGATTGCGATGCTTCAGGTTTACTGTATCCCTCTGACCTTCTTATTAACGATGAAACACAGGAATTGCATCGGAATTAAATACAAAAGGCACAATTCCGACATAAGTACAAGAAGACTGACTCTTCTTACTGTCTATGTTTACTGTATACCTCGGTCCTTTTTATTGACGATGAAGCACAGAAGCTGCATCCGAATTAAATAGAAAAGGCACAATGCCGACTTAAGTACAAGAAGACTGACTCTTCTTACTGACTATGTTTGAACCATTCCTGTGACACTAATTATAGATTGCGATGCTTCAGGTTTACTGTATCCCTCTGACCTTCTTATTAACGATGAAACACAGGAATTGCATCGGAATTAAATACAAAAGGCACAATTCCGACATAAGTACAAGAAGACTGACTCTTCTTACTGTCTATGTTTTGAACCATTATTGTTACACTAGTTATAGATTCCGATGCTTCACTTCAGGTTTACTGTATCCCTTGGACCTTCTTATTGACGATGAAACACAGAAATTGCATCGGAATTAAATACAAAAGGCACAATGCCGACTTAAGTACATGTAGACTGACTCTTCCTACTGTCTATGTTTTGAACCATTCCTGTGACACTAGTTGTAGATTCCGTTGATTCACTTCAGGTTTTTCTGTATCCCTCTGACCTTCTTATTGACGATGAAACACAGAAATTGCATCGGAATTAAATACAAAAGGCACAATGCCGACTTAAGTACAAGAAGAATGACTCTTCCTACTGTCTATGATTTGAACCATTCCTGTGACACTAGTTATAGATTCCGATGCTTCACTTCAGGTTTACTGTATCCCTCTGACATTCTTATTGACGATATACACAGAAATTGCATCGGAAATAAATACAAAAGGCACAATGCCGACTCAAGTACAAGAAGACTGACTCTTCCTACTGTCTATGTTTTGAACCATTCCTGTGACACTAGTTATAGATTCCGATGCTTCATTTAGGTTTACTGTATCGCTCTGACCTTCTAATTGACGATGAAACACAGAAATTGCATCGGAATTAAATACAAAAGGCACAATGCCGTCTTAAGTACAATATGACTTACTCTTCCTACTGTCTATGTTTTGAACCATTCCAGTGACACTAGTTATAGATTCCGATGCTTCACTTCAGGTTTACTGTATCCCTTGGACCTTCTTATTAACGACGAAATAAGAAATTGCATCGGAATTAAATAGAAAAGGCACAATGACGACTTAAGTACAAGAAGACAGACTCTTCTTACTGTCTATGTTTTTAACCATTCCTGTGACACTAGTTATAGATTCCGATGCTTCACTTCAGGTTTACGATATCCCTCTGACCTTAATATTGAAGATGAAACACAGAAATTGCATCGGAATTAAATAGAAAAGGCACAATGCCGACTTAAGTACGAGACGACTGACTCTTCTTACTGTCTATGTTTTGAACCATTCCTGTGACACTAGTTATAGATTCCGATGCTTCACTTCAGGTTTACTGTATCCCTCTGACCTTCCTATTGAAGATGAAACACAGAAATTACATCGGAATTAAATAGAGAAGGCACAATGCCGACTTAAGTAAAAGAAGACTGACTCTTATTACTGTCTATGTTTTGAACCATTCCTGTGACACTAGTTATAGATTCCGATGCTTCACTTCAGGTTATTGTATCCCTTGAACCTTCTTATTGACCATGAATCACAGAAATTGCATCGGAATTAAATAGAAAAGGCACAATGCTGACATATGTACAAGAAGACTGACTCTTCTTACTGTCTATGTTTTAAACCATTCCAGTGACACTAGTTATAGATTCCGATGCTTCACTTCAGGTTTACTGTATCCCTTGGACTTTCTTATTGACGATGAAACAAAGAAATTTCATCGGAATTAATTACAAAAGGCACAATACCGATCTAAGTACAGGAAGACTGACTCTTCTTACTGTCTCTGCTTTGAACCATTGCTGTGTCACTAGTTATAGATTCTGATGCTTCACTTCGGATTTACTGTATCCCTTGGACCTTCTTATTGACGACGAAACACAGAAAATGCATCAGAATAAAATAGAAAAGGCACAATGCCGACTTAAGTACAAGAAGACTGACTCTACATAATGTCTATGTTTTGAAATATTCCAGTGACACTAGTTATAGATTCCGATGCTTCACTTCAGTTTTACTGTATCCCTCTGACCTTCTTATAGACGATGAAACACAGAAATTGCATCGGAATTAAATAGAAAAGGCACAATGCTGACTTAAGTACAAGAAGACTGACTCTTCTTACTGTCTATGATTTGAACCATTCCTGTGACACTTGTTATATTTTCCGATGCTTCACTTCAGGTGTTCTGTATCCCTTGGACCTTCTTATTGACGATGAATCACAGAAATTGCATCGGAATTAAATACAAAAGCACAATGCCGACATAAGTACAAGTAGACTGTCTCTTCTTACTGTCTATGTTTTGAACCATTCCTCTGACACTAGTTATTCATTCTGATGCTTCACTTCAGGTGTATTGTATTCCTCTGACCTTCTTATTGACGAAGAAACACAGAAATTGCATCGGACATAAATACAAAAGGTACAATGCCGACTCAAGTACAAGAAGACAGACTCTTCCTACTGTCTATGTTTTGAACCATTCCTGTGTCCCTAGTTATACATTCCGATACTTCACTTCAGGTTTACTGTATACCTCGGACCTTCTTACTAACGATGAAACACAGAAACTGCATCCGAATTAAATAGAAAAGGCACAATGCCGACTTAAGTACAAGAAGACTGACTCTTCTTACTGACTATGTGTGAACCATTCCTGTGACACTAATTATAGATTGCGATGCTTCAGGTTTACTGTATCCCTCTGACCTTCTTATTAACGATGAAACACAGGAAATGCATCGCAATTAAATACAAAAGGCACAATTCCGACTTAAGTACAAGAAGACTGACTCTTCTTACTGTCTATGTTTTGAACCATTCCTGTTACACTAGTTATAGATTCCGATGCTTCACTTCAGGTTTACTGTATCCCTTGGACCTTCTTATTGACGATGAAACACAGAAATTGCATCGGAATTAAATACAAAAGTCACAATGCCGACTTAAGTACATGTAGACTGACTCTTCCTACTGTCTATGTTTTGAACCATTCCTGTGACACTAGTTGTAGATTCCGATGATTCACTTCAGGTTTTTCTGTATCCCTCTGACCTTCTTATTGACGATGAAACACAGAAATTGCATCGGAATTAAATACAAAAGGCACAATGCCGACTTAAGTACAAGAAGAATGACTCTTCCTACTGTCTGTGATTTGAACCATTCCTGTGACACTAGTTATAGATTCCGATGCTTCACTTCAGGTTTACTGTATCCCTCTGACCTTCTTATTGACGATATACACAGAAATTGCATCGGAAATAATACAAAAGGCACAATGCCGACTCAAGTACAAGAAGACTGACTCTTCCTACTGTCTATGTTTTGAACCATTCCTGTGACACTACTTATACATTCCGATGCTTCACTTCAGGGTTACTGTATCCCTCTGACCTTCTTATTGACGATGAAACGCAGAAATTGCATCCGAATGAAATACAAAAGGCACAATGCCGTCTTATGTACAAGTAGACTGACTCTTCTTACTGTCTATGCCTTGAACCATTCCTGTGACTATAGTTACCGAGTCTGATGCTTCACTTCAGGTTTACTGTATCCCTCTGACCTTCTTATTGACGATGAAACACAGAAATTGCATCGGAATTAAATAAAAAAAAGGCACAATGCCAACTTATGTACAAGAAAAACTGACTCTTCTTACAGTCTATGTTTTGAACGATTCCTGTGACAATGGTGATACATTCCGATGCTTCACTTCAGGTTTACTGTTTCCCTCTGACCATCTTATTGACGATGAAACACAGAAATTGCATCGGAATTAAATAGAAAGGGCACAATGCCGACTTAAGTACTAGAAGACTGACTGTTCTTACTGACTATGCTTTGAACCATTGCTGTGACAATAGTTATAGATTCCCATGCTTCACTTCAGGTTTACTGTAACCCTTGGACCTTCTTATTGACGATGAAACACAGAAATTGCATCGGAATTAAATACAAAAGGCACATTGCCGACTTAAGTACAAGGAGATTGACTCTTATTTCTGTCTATGTTTTGAACCATTCCTGTGACACTAGTTATAGATTCCGATGCTTCACTTCAGGTTTAATGTATCGCTTGGACCTTCTTATTGACGATGAAACACATAAATTGCATCGGAATTAAATACAAAAGGCACAATGCCGACTTATGTACAAGAAGAGCAAATCATCTCACTGTCTATGTTTTGAACCATTCCTCTGACACTAGTTATAGATTCCGATGCTTCACTTCAGGTTTACTATATCCCTTGGACCTTCTTATTGACGACGAAACACAGAAATTGCATCGGAATTAAATAGAAAAGGCACAATGCCGACTTAAGTACAAGAAGACAGACTCTTCTTACTGCCTATGTTTTGAACCATTCCTGTGACACTAGTTATAGATTCCGATGCTTCACTTCAGGTTTACTGTATCCCTTTGCCCGTCTTATTGACGATGAAACACAGAAATTGCATCGGAATTAAATAGAAAAGGCACAATACTGTCTTAAGTACAAGAAGACTGACTCTTCTTACTGTCTATGCTTTGAACCATTCCTGTGACACTAGTTATAGATTCCGATGCTTCACTTCAGGTTTACTGTATCCCTCTGACCTTCTTATTGACGACGAAACACAGAAATTGCATCGGAATTAAATACAAAAGGCACAATTCCGACTTAAGTACAAGAAGACTGACTCTTCTTACTTTCTATGCTTTAAACCATTCCAGTGACACTAGTTATAGATTCCGATGCTTCACGTCAGATTTACTGTATCCCTTGGACTTTCTTATTGACGATGAAACAAAGAAATTTCATCGGAATTAATTACAAAAGGCACAATACCGATTTAAGTACAGGAAGACTGACTCTTCTTACGGTCTATATTTGAACAATTCCTGTGACACTAGTTATAGATTCCGATGCTTCACTTCAGGTTTACTGTATCCCTCTGACCTTCTTATTGACGATGAATCACAGAAATTGCATCAGAATTAAATACAAAAGCACAATGCCGACATAAGTACAAGTAGACTGACTCTTCTTAGTGTCTATGCTTTGAACCGTTCCTGTGACACTAGTTATACATTCCGATGCTTCACTTCAGGTTTACTGCATCCCTCTGACCTTCTTATTGACGATGAAACACAGAAATTGCATCGGAATTAAATACTAAAGGCACAATGCCGACTTAAGTACAAGAAGAATGACTCTTGTTACTGTCTATTTTTCAACCATTCCTGTGACACTAGTTATAGATTCCGATGCTTCACTTCAGGTTTACTGTATCCCTCTGACCTTCTTATTGACGATGAATCACAGAAATTGCATCGGAATTAAATAGAAAAGGCACAATGCTGACTTATGTACAAGAAGACTGACTCATCTTACTGTCTATGCTTTGAACCATTCCTCTGACACTAATTATAGATTCCGATGCTTCACTTCAGGTTTACTGTATCATTCTGACCTTCTAATTGACGATGAAACACAGAAACTGCATCCGAATTAAATAGAAAAGGCACAATGCCGACATAAGTACAAGAAGACTGACTCTTCTTACTGACTATGTTTGAACCATTCCTGTGACACTAGTTATAGATTCCGATGCTTCAGGTTTACTGTATCCCTCTGACCTTCTTATTGACGATGAAACACAGATATTGCATCGGAATTAAATAGAAAAGGCACAATGCCGACTTAAGTACAAGAAGACAGACCCTTCCTTCTGTCTATGTTTTGAACCATTCCTGTGACACTAGTTATAGATTCCGATGCCTCACTTCAGGTTTACTGTATCCCTCTGACCTTCTTATTGACGATGAAACACAGAAATTGCATCGGAATTAAATACAAAAGCACAATGCCGACATAAGTACAAGTAGACTGACTCTTCTTACTGTCAATGCTTTGAACCGTTCCTGTGACACTAGTTATACATTCCGATGCTTCACTTCAGGTTTACTGTATCCCTCTGACCTTCTTATTGACGATGAAACACAGAAACTGCATCCGAATTAAATAGAAAAGGCACAATGCCGACATAAGTACAAGAAGACTGACTCTTCTTACTGACTATGTTTGAACCATTCCTGTGACACTAGTTATAGATTCCGATGCTTCAGGTTTACTGTATCCCTCTGACCTTCTTATTGACGATGAAACACAGAAATTGCATCGGAATTAAATAGAAAAGGCACAATGCCGACTTAAGTACAAGAAGACAGACCCTTCCTACTGTCTATGTTTTGAACCATTCCTGTGACACTAGTTATAGATTCCGATGCCTCACTTGAGGTTTACTGTATCCCTCTGACCTTCTTATTGACGACGAAACACAGAAATTGCATCGGAATTAAATAGAAAACGCACAATACTGACTTAAGTACAAGAATACTGACTCTTCTTACTGTCTATGTTTTTAACCATTCCTGTGACACAAGTTATAGATTCCGATGCTTCACTTCAGTTTTACTGTATCCCTCTGTCCTTCCTATTGAAGATGAAACACAGAAATTGCATCGGAATTAAATAAAAAAGGCACAATGCCGACTTAAGTTCAAGAAGACTGACTCTTCCTACTGTCTATGATTTGAACCATTCCTGTGACACTAGTTATAGATTCCGATGCTTCACTTCAGGTTTACTGTATCCCTCTGACCTTCTTATTGACGATATACACAGATATTGCATCGGAATTAAATAGAAAAGGCACAATGCCGACTTAAGTACAAGAAGACTGACTCTTCTTACTGACTATGATTTGAACCATTCCTGTGACAATAGTTATAGATTCCCATGCTTCACTTCAGGTTTACTGTAACCCTTGGACCTTCTTATTGACGATGAAACACAGAAATTGCATCGGAATTAAATACAAAAGGCACATTGCCGACTTAAGTACAAGGAGATTGACTCTTATTTCTGTCTATGTTTTGAACCATTCCTGTGACACTAGTTATAGATTCCGATGCTTCACTACAGTTTAACTGTATCCCTCTGACCTTCCTATTGAGGATGAAACACAGAAATTGCATCGGAATTAAATAGAGAAGGCACAATGCCGACTTAAGTACAAGAAGACTGACTCTTATTACTGTCTATGTTTTGAACAATTCCTGTGACACTAGTTATAGATTCCGATGCTTCACTTCAGGTTATTGTATCCCTTGGACCTTCTTATTGACCATGAATCACAGAAATTGCATCGGAATTAAATAGAAAAGGCACAATGCTGACTTATGTACAAGAAGACTGACTCATCTTACTGTCTATGCTTTGAACCATTCCTCTAACACTAATTACAGATTCCGATGCTTCACTTCAGGTTTACTGTATCCCTCTGACCTTCTTATTGACGACGAAACACAGAAATTACATCGGAATTAAATACAAAAGGCACAATTCCGACTTAAGTACAAGAAGACTGCCTCTTCTTACTGTCTGTGTTTTGAACCATTCCAGTGACACTAGTTATAGATTCCGATGCTTCACTTCAGGTTTACTGTATCCCTTGGACTTTCTTATTGACGATGAAACAAAGAAATTTCATCGGAATTAATTACAAAAGGCACAATACCGTTTTAAGTACAAGAAGACTGACTCTACCTAATGTCTATGTTTTGAAATATTCCAGTGACACTAGTTATAGATTCCGATGCTTCACTTCAGTTTTACTGTATCCCTCTGACCATCTTATTGACGATGAAACACAGAAATTGCATCGGAATAAATTACAAAGGCACAATGCCAACTTAAGTACAAGAAGACTGACTCTTCTTACTGACTATAATGTGAACATTTCCTGTGAGACCAGTTTTAGATTCAGATGCTTCACTATATGTTTACTGTATCCCTTGGACCTCCTTATTGACGATGAAACACAGAAATTGCATCGGAATTAAATACTAAAGGCACAATGCCGACTTAAGTACAAGAAGACGGACTCTTCTTACTGTCTATTTTTTAACCATTCCTGTGACACTAGTTATAGATTCCGATGCTTCACTTCAGGTTTACTGTATCCCTCTGACCTTCTTATTGTCGATGAATCACAGAAATTGCATCGGAATTAAATACAAAAGCACAATGCCGACATAAGTACAAGTAGACTGACTCTTCTTACTGTCTATGCTTTGAACCGTTCCTGTGACACTAGTTATACATTCCGATGCTTCACTTCAGGTTTACTGTATCCCTCTGACCTTTATATTGACGATGAAACACAGAAATTGCATCGGAATTAAATACAAAAGGCACAATTCCGACTTAAGTACAAGAAGACTGACTCTTCTTACTGTCTATGTTTTGAACCATTTCTGTGACACTAGTTATGGATTCCGATGCTTCACTTCAGGTTTACTGTATCCCTTGGACCTTCTTATTGACGATGAAACAAAGAAATTTCATCGGAATTAATTACAAAAGGCACAATTCCGACTTAAGTACAAGTCGACTGACTCTTCTTACTGTCTATGCTTTGAACCACTCCTGTGACACTAGTTATTGATTCTGATGCTGCACTTCAGGTTTAGTGTATCCTTCTGACCTTCTTATTGACGATGAAACACAGAAATTGCATCGGAATTAAATACAAAAGGCACAATGCCGACTTAAGTACAAGTAGACTGACTCTTCCTACTGTCTATGTTATGAACCATTCCTGTGACACTAGTTGTAGTTTCCGATGATTCACTTCAGGTTTTTCTGTATCCCTCTGACCTTCTTATTGACGATGAAACACAGAAATTGCATCGGAATTAAATAGAAAATGCACAATGCCGACTTAAGTACAAGAAGAATGACTCTTCCTACTGTCTATGATTTGAACCATTCCTGTGACACTAGTTATAGATTCCGATGCTTCACTTCAGGTTTACTGTATCCCTTGGACCTTCTTATCGACGATGAAAAATTGCATCGGAATAAAATACAAAAGGCACAATGACGACATAAGTACAGGAAGACTGACTCTTCTTACTGTCTATGTTTTGAACCATTGCTGTGACCCTAGTTATAGATTCCGATGCTTCAATTCAGATTTACTGTATCCCTTGGACCTTCTTATTGACGACGAAACACAGAAAAAGCATCAGAATAAAATAGAAAAGGCACAATGCCGACTTTAGTAGAAGAAGACAGACTCTACCTAATGTCTATGTTTTGAACCATTCCTGTGACACTAGTTATAGATTCCGATGCTTCACTTCAGTTTTACTGTATCCCTCTGACCTTCTTATTGACGATGAAACACAGAAATTGCATCGGAATTAAATACAAAAGGCACAATGCCGACATAAGTACAAGAAGACTGACTCTTCCTACTGTCTAATTTTTAATTATTCCTGTGACACTAGTTATAGATTCCGATGCTTCACTTCAGGTTTACTGTATCCCTCTGACCTTCTTATTGCCGATGAAACACGGAAATTGCATCGGAATTAAATAGAAAAGGCACAATGCTGACTTAAGTACAAGAAGACTGACTCTTAATACTGTCTATGATTTGAACCATTCCTATGACACTAGTTATAGATTCCGATGCTTCACTTCAGGTGTACCGTATCCCTTGACCTTCTTATTGACGATGAAACACAGAAATTGCATCGGAATTAAATACAAAAGCACAATGCCGACTTAAGTACAAGTAGACTGACTCTACTTACTGTCTATGTTTTGAACCATTCCTGTGACACTAGTTATTGATTCTGATGCTTCACTTCAGGTTTACTGTATCCCTCTAACCTTCTTATTAACGATGAAACATAGAAATTGCATCGGAATTAAATACAAAAGGCACAATGCCGACTCAAGTACATGTAGACTTACTCATCCTACTGTCTATGTTTTGAACCATTCCTGTGACACTAGTTGTAGATTCCGATGATTCACTTTAGGTTCTTCTGTATCCCTCTGGCCTTCTTATTGACGATGAAACACAGAAATTGCAACGAAATTAAATAGAAAAGGCACAATGCCGACTTAAGTACAAGAAGACTGACTCTTCCTACTGTCTATGTTTTGAACCATTCCTGTGACACTAGTTATACATTCCGATGCTTCACTTCAGGTTTACTGTATCCCTCTGACCTTATTGACGATGAAACACAGAAATTGCATCCGAATTAAAGACAAAAGGCACAATGCCGACTTATGTACAAGTAGACTGACTCTTCTTACTGTCTATGTCTTGAACCATTCCTGTGACTATAGTTACCGAGTCTGATGCTTCACTTCAGGTTTACTGTGTCCCTCGGACCTTCTTATTGACGATGAAACACAGAAATTGCATCGGAATTAAATACAAAAGTCACATTGCCGACTTAAGTACAAGGGGATTGACTCTTATTTCTGTCTATGTTTTGAACCATTCCTGTGACACTAGTTATAGATTCCGATGCTTCACTTCAGGTTTACTGTATCCCTTGGACCTTCTTATTGACGACGAAACACAGAAATTGCATCGGAATTAAATACAAATGGCACAATGCCGACTTATGTACAAGAAGACTGAATCATCTCACTGTCTATGTTTTGAACCATTCCTCTGACACTAGTTATAGATTCCGATGCCTCACTTCAGGTTTACTGTATCCCTCGGAGCGTCTTATTGACAATGAAACACAGAAATTGCATCGGAATTAAATAAATAAGGCACAATGCTTACTTAAGTACAAGAAGACTGACTCTTCTTACTGTCTATGTTTTTAACTATTCCTGTGACACTAGTTATAGATTCCGTTGCTTCACTTCAGATTTACTGTATCCCTTGGACCTTCTTATTGGCGACGAAACACAGAAATTGCAACAGAATAAAATAGAAAAGGCACAATGCCGACTTAAGTACAAGAAGACGGACCCTTCCAATTGTCTATGTTTTGAACCATTCCTGTGACACTAGTTATAGTTTCCGATGCTTCACTTCAGGTTTACTGTATCCCTTGGACCTTCTTATTGACGATGAATCACAGATATTGCATCGGAATTAAATAGAAAAGGCACAATGCTGACTTATGTACAAGAAGACTGACTCATCTTACTGTCTATGATGTTAACCATTCCTCTGACACTAGTTATAGATTCCGATGCTTCACTTCAGGTTTACTGTATGCCTCTGACCTTCTTATTGACGATGAAACACATATCTTGCATCAGAATTAAATACAAAATTCACAATGCCGACTTAAGTACAAGAAGACTGACTCTTCTTACTGTCTATGTTTTGAACCATTCCTGTGACACTAGTTATAGATTCCGATGCTTCACTTCAGGTCTACTGTATCCTTTGGACCTTCTTATTGACGATGAAACACAGAAATTTCATCGGAATAAAATACAAAAGGCACAATGCCGACTTAAGTACAAGAAGACTGACTCTTCTTACTGTCTATGCTTTGAACCATTCCTGTGACACTAGTTATAGATTCCGTTGCTTCACTTCAGATTTACTGTATCCCTTGGACCTTCTTATTGGCGACGAAACACAGAAATTGCATCAGAATAAAATAGAAAAGGCACAATGCCGACTTAAGTACAAGAAGACTGACTCTACCTAATGCATATGCTTTGAACCATTCCTGTGACACTAGTTATACATTCCGATGCTTCGCTTCAGGATTTCTGTATCCCTTTGACCTTCTTATTGACGATGAAACACAGAAATTGCATCGGAATCAAATAGAAAAGGCACAATGCAGACTTAAGTACAAGAAGACTGACTCTTCTTACTGTCTATGATTTGAACTATTCCTGTGACACTAGGAATAGATTCCGATGCTTCACTTCAGGTGTACTGTATCCCTTGGACCTTCTTATTGACGATGAAACACAGAAATTGCATCGGACTTAAATACAAAAGGTACAATGCCGACTTAAGTACAATTAGACTGACTCTTCTTACTGTCTATGTTTTGAACCATTCCTGTGACACTAGTTTTTGAATCTGATGCTTCACTTCAGGTTTACTGTATCCCTCTGACATCCTTATTGACGATGAAACACAGAAATTGCAACGGAATTCGATACAAAAACACAATGCCGACTTAAGTACAAGAGGACTGACTCTTCTTGCTGTCTATGTTTTGAAGCATTCCTGTGACACTAGTTATAGATTCTGATGCTTCACTTCAGGTTTACTGTATCCCTTGGACCTTCTTATTGACGACGAAACACAGAAATGGCATCGGAATTAAATAGAAAAGGCACAATGCCTACTTAAGTTCAAGAAAACTGACCCTTACTATTGTCTATGTTTGAACCATTTCTGTGACACTAGTTATAGATTCCGATGCTTCACTTCAGGTTTACTGTACCCTTTGGACATTCTTATTGACGACGAAACACAGAAATTGCATCTGAATTAAATACAAAAGGCACAATGCCGACTTAAGTACAAGAAGACTGACCCTTCCTACTGTCTATGTTTTGAACCATTCCTGTGACTCTAGTTATAGATTCCGATCCTACACTTCTGGTTTACTGTATACCTCTGACCATCTTAGTGACGATGAAACACAGAAATTGCATCGCAATTAAATATAAAAGGCACAATGCCGACTTAAGTACAAGAAGACTGACTCTTCTTACTGTCTATGTATTTAACTATTCCTGTGACACTAGATATAGATTTCGATGCTTCACTTCAGGTTTACTGTATCCCTTGGACCTTCTTATTGACGATGAAACACAGAAATTGCATCGCACTTAAATAGAAAAGGCACAATGCAGACTTAAGTAGAAGAAGACTGACTCTTCCCACTCTCTATGATTTGTATCATTCGTGTGACACTAGTTATAGATTCCGATGCTTCACTTCAGGTTTACTGTATCCCTCTAACCTTCTTACTGACAATGAAACACAGAAATTGTATCGGAATTAATTACAAAAGCACAATGCCGACTTAAGTACAAGAAAACTGACTCTTCTTACTGTCTATGTTTTGAACCATTCCTGTGACACTAGTTATAGATTCCAATGCTTCAATTCAGGTTTACTGTATTAGTTGGACCATCTTATTGACGACGAAACACAGATATTGCATCGGAATTAAATAGAAAAGGCACAATGTCGACATAAGTACAAGAAGACTGACTCTTGCTACTGCCTATGTTTTTAACCATTCCTGTGACACTAGTTATAGATTCCGATGCTTCATTTCAGATTTATGGTATCCCTCTGACCTTCTAATTGACGATGAAACACAGAAATTGCATCGGAATTAGTTACAAAAAGCACAATGCCGATATAAGTACAAGTGGACTGACTCCTCTTACTTTCTATGTTTTGAAACATTCCTGTGACACTAGTTATAGATTCCGATGCTTCACTTCAGGTTTACTGTATCCCTTGGACCTTCTTATTGACGACGAAATACAGAAATTGCATCGGAATTAAATAGAAAATGCACAATGCCGACTTATGTACATGAAGACGGACTCTTCCTACTGTCTATGTTTTGAACCATATCTGTGAAACTAGTTATAGATTCCGATGCTTCACTTCAGGTTTACTGTATCCGTCTGACCATCCTATTGAAGTTGAAACACAGAAATTGCATCGGAGTTAAATAGAAAAGGCACAATGCCGACTTATGTACATGAAGACGGACTCTTCCTACTGTCTTTGTTTTGAACCATATCTGTGAAACTAGTTATAGATTCCGATGCTTCACTTCAGGTTTACTGTATCCCTCTGACCATCCTATTGAAGTTGAAACACAGAAATTGCATCGGAATTAAATAGAAAAGGCACAATGCCGACTTAAGTACAAGAAGACTGACTCTTCTTACTGTCTATGTAATTAACTATTCCTGTGACACTAGATATAGATTTCGATGCTTCACTTCAGGTTTACTGTATCCCTTGGACCTTCTTATTGACAATGAAACACAGAAATTGCATCGGACTTAAATAGAAAAGGCACAATGCAGACTTAAGTAGAAGAAGACTCACTCTTCCCACTCTCTATGATTTGTACCATTCGTGTGACACTAGTTATAGATTCCGATGCTTCACTTCAGGTTTACTGTATCCCTCTAACCTTCTTACAGACAATGAAACACAGAAATTGTATCGGAATTAATTACAAAAGCACAATGCCGACTTAAGTACAAGAAAACTGACTCTTCTTACTGTCTATGTTTTGAACCATTTCTGTGACACTAGTTATAGATTCCGATCCTTCAATTCAGGTTTACTGTATTAGTTGGACCATCTTATTGACGACGAAACACAGATATTGCATCGGAATTAAATAGAAAAGGCACAATGTCGACATAAGTACAAGAAGACTGACTCTTCCTACTGCCTATGTTTTTAACCATTCCTGTGACACTAGTTATAGATTCCGATGCTTCATTTCAGATTTATGGTATCCCTCGGACCTTCTAATTGACGATGAAACACAGAAATTGCATCGGAATTAGATACAAAAAGCACAATGCCGATATAAGTACAAGTGGACTGACTCCTCTTACTTTCTATGTTTTGAAACATTCCTGTGACACTAGTTATAGATTCCGATGCTTCACTTCAGGTTTACTGTATCTCTTGGACCTTCTTATTGACAACGAAAAAAAGAAATTTAATCGGAATTAAATACGAAAGGCACAATTCAGGCATAAGTACAAGAAGACTGACTCTTCTTACTGTCTATGTTTGAACATCTCCAGTGACACTAGTTATATATTCCGATGCTTCACTCCATGTTTTCTGTATCCCTTGGACCTTCTTATCGACGATGAAACACAGAAATTGCGTCAGAATTAAATACAATAGGCACAATGCCGACTTAAGTGCAAGAAGACTGACTCTTTTTACTGTCTATGTTTTGAACCACTCCGGTGACACTAGTTATACATTCCGATGCTTCACTTCAGGTATACTGTATCCCTCTGATCTTCTTATTGACGATGAAACACAAAAATTGCATCGGAATTAAGTAAAAAAGGCACAATGCCGACGTAAGTACAAGAAGACTGACTCTTCCTACTGTCTATGTTTTAAACCAATCCAGTGACACTAGATATAGATTCCGATGCTTCACTTCACGTTACTGTATCCCTCTGACGTTCGTAATGACGATGAAACACAGAAATTCCATCGGAAATAAATACAAAATGCACAATGCCGACTCAAGTGGAAGTAGACTCACTCTTCCTACTGTCTATGTTTTGAACGATTCCAGTGACACTAGTCATACATTCCGACGCTTCACTTCAGGTTTACTGTATCCCTCTGACCTTCTTATTGACGATGAAACACAGAAATTGCATCGGAATTAAATACAAAGGGCACATTGCAGACTTAAGTACAAGAAGACTGACTCTTATTACTGTCTATGTTTGGAACCATTCCTGTGACACTAGTTATAGATTCCGATGCTTCACTTCAGGTTTACTGTATCCCTTGGACGTTCTTATTGACGATGAAACACAGAAATTGCATCGGAATTAAATACAAAAGGCACAATGCGGACTTATGTACAAGAAGACTGACTCATCTTACTGTCTATGTTTTGAACCATTCCTCTGACACTAGTTATAGATTCCGATGCTTCAATTCAGGTTTACTGTATTAGTTGGACCATCTTATTGACGACGAAACACAGATATTGCATCGGAATTAAATAGAAAATGCACAATGCCGACTTAAGTACAAGAAGACTGACTCTTCCTACTGCCTATGTTTTTAACCATTCCTGTGACACTAGTTATAGAATCCGATGCTTCATTTCAGATTTATGGTATCCCTCTGACCTTCTAATTGACGATGAAACACAGAAATTGCATCGGAATTAGATACAAAAAGCACAATGCCGATTTAAGAACAAGTGGACTGACTCTTCTTACTGTCTATGTTTTGAAACATTCCTGTGACACTAGTTAAAGATTCCGATGCTTCACTTATGGTTTACTGAATCCCTTGGACCTTCTTATTGACGACGAAATACAGAAATTGCATCGGAATTAAATAGAAAAGGCACAATGCCGACATAAGTACAAGAAGACTGACCCTTCCTAATGTCTATGTTTTGAACCATTCCTGTGACACTAGTTATAGATTCTGATGCTTTACTTCAGGTTTACTGTATCCCTCTGACATTCTTATTGACGATGAAACACAGAAATTGCATTGGAATTAAATAGAAAAGTCACAATGCCGACTTAAGTACAAGAAGACTGACTCTTCTTACTCTCTATGTTTTGAACCATATCTGTGACACTAGTTATAGATTCCGATGCTTCACTTCAGGTTTACTGTATCCCTCTGACCATCCCATTGAAGATGAAACACAGCAATTGCATCGGAATTAAATAGAAAATGCACAAAGCCGACTTATGTACAAGAAGACTGACTCTTCCTACTGTCTATGTTTTGAACCATTCCGGTGACACTAGTTATAGATTTAGATGCTTCACTTCAGGTTTACTCTATCCCTCTGACCATCCTATTGAAGATGAAACACAGCAATTGCATCGGAATTAAATAGAAAATGCACAATGCCGACTTAAGTACAAGTAGACTGACTCCTCTTACTGACTGTGTTTTGAACCATTCTTGTGACACTAGTTATAGATTGCGATGCTTCACTTCAGGTTTACTGTATCCCTCTGACCTTGTTATTGACGATGAAACACAGAATTTTTATCGGAAGTAAATAGAAAAGGCACAATGCCGACTTAAGTACAAGAAGACTGACTCCTCTTACTGACTATGTTTTGAACCATTCTTGTGACACTAGTTATAGATTGCGATGCTTCACTTCAGGTTTACTGTATCCCTTGGACCTTCTTTATGACGATGAATCACAGAAATTGCATCGGAAATAGATAGAAAAGGCACAATGCCGACTTAAGTACAGGAAGACTGACTCTTCCTACTGTCCATGTTTTGAATCATTCCTGTGACACTAGTTATACATTCCGATGCTTCACTTCAGGTTTACTGTATCCCTCTGACCTTCTTATTGACGATGAAACACAGATATTGCATCGGAAATTAATAAAAAAGGCACAATGCCGACTTAAGTACAAGAAGACTGACTCTTCCTACTGTCTATGATTTGAACCATTCTAGTGACACTAGATATAGATTCTGATGATTCACTTCATGTTACTGTATCCCTCTGACCTTCGTATTGACGATGAAATACAGAAATTGCATCGGAATTAAATACAAAATGCACAATGCCGACTTAAGTACAAGTAGACTGACTCTTCCTACTGTCTATGTTTGAACCACTCCTGTGACACTAGTTATAGATTCCGATGCTTCACTTCAGGTTTACTGTATCCCTCTGGCCTTGTTATGGACGACGAAACACAGAATTTGCATCGGAAGTAAATAGAAAAGGCACAATGCCGACTTAAGTACAAGAAGATTGACTCCTCTTACTGACTATGTTTTGAACCATTCTTGTGACACTAGTTATAGATTGCGATGCTTCACTTCAGGTTTACTGTATCCCTTGGACCTTCTTATTGACGAGGAATCACAGAAATTGCATCGGAAATAAATAGAAAAGGCACAATGCCGACTTAAGTACAGGAAGACTGACTCTTCCTACTGTCCATGATTTGAATCATTCCTGTGACACTAGTTATACATTCCGATGCTTCACTTCAGGTTTACTGTATCCCTCTGACCTTCTTATTGACGATGAAACACAGAAATTGCATCGGAATTAAATAAAAAAGGCACAACGCCGACTTAAGTACAAGAAGACTGACTCTTCCTACTGTCTATGTTTTGAACCATTCCAGTGACACTAGATATAGATTCGGGTGCTTCACTTCAGGTTACTGTATCCCTCTGACCTTCGTATTGACGATGAAACACAGAAATTGCATCGGAAATAAATACAAAATGCACAATGCCGACTCAAGTGGAAGAAGACTGACTCTTCCTACTGTCTATGTTTTGAACGATTCCTGTGACACTAGTCATACATTCCGATGCTTCACTTCAGGTTTACTGTATCCCTCTGACCTTCTTATAGACGATGAAACACAGAAATTTCATCGGAATTAAATACAAAAGGCACAATGCCGATTTAAGTACAAGAAGACTGACGCTTCCTATTCTCTGTGTTTTGAACCATTCCTGTGACACTAGTTATGGATTCCGATGCTTCACTTCAGGTTTACTGTATCCCTTGGACCTTCTTATTGACGATGAAATACAGAAATTGCATCGGAATTAAACACAAAAGGCACAATGCCGACTTATGTACAAGAATACTGACTCATCTTACTGTCTATGTTTTTAACATTCCTCTGACACTAGTTATAGATTCCGATGCTTCAATTCAGGTTTACTGTATTAGTTGGACCATCTTATTGACGACGAAACGGAGATATTGCATCGGAATTAAATAGAAAAGCCACAATGCCGACTTAAGTACAAGAAGACTGACTCTTCCTACTGCCTATGTTTTTAACCATTCCTGTGACACTAGTTATAGATTCCGATGCTTCATTTCAGATTTATGGTATCCCAATGACCTTCTAATTGACGATGAAACACAGAAATTGCATCGGAATTAGATACAAAAAGCACAATGCCGATTTAAGCACAAGTGGACTGGCTCTTCTTACTGTCTATCATTTGAAACATTCCTGTGACACTAGTTATAGATTCCGATGCTTCACTTCAGGTTTACTGTATCCCTCCGACCGTCTTATAGACGATGAAACTCAGAAATTTTATCGGAATTAAATAGAAAAGGCACAATGCCGACTTAAGTACAAGAAGACTGACTCTTCCTACTGCCTATGTTTTTAACCATTCCTGTGACACTAGTTATAGATTCCGATGCTTCATTTCAGATTTATGGTATCCCACTGACCTTCTTATTGACGATGAAACACAGAAATTGCATCGGAATTAAATAAAAAAGGCACAATGCCGACTTAAGTACAAGAAGACTGACTCTTCCTACTGTCTATGATTTGAACCATTCTAGTGACAGTAGATATAGTTTCCGATGAGTCACTTCAGGTTACTGTATCCCTCTGACCTTCGTATTGACGATGAAATACAGAAATTGCATCGGAATTAAATACAAAATGCACAATGCCGACTTAAGTACAAGTAGACTGACTCTTCCTACTGTCTATGTTTGAACCACTCCTGTGACACTAGTTATAGATTCCGATGCTTCACTTCAGGTTTACTGTATCCCTCTGGCCTTGTTATGGACGACGAAACACAGAATTTGCATCGGAAGTAAATAGAAAAGGCACAATGCCGACTTAAGTACAGGAAGACTGACTCTTCCTACTGTCCATGTTTTGAATCATTCCTGTGACACTAGTTATACATTCCGATGCTTCACTTCAGGTTTACTGCATCCCTCCGACCGTCTTATAGACGATGAAACTCAGAAATTTTATCGGAATTAAATACAAAAGGCACAATGCCGACTTAAGTACAAGAAAACTGACTCTTCCTATTCTCTATGTTTTGAACCATTCCTGTGACACTAGTTATAGATTCCGATGCTTCACTTCAGGTTTACAGTATCCCTTGGACCTTCTTATTGACGATGAAACACAGAATTTGCATCGGAATTAAGTACAAAAGGCACAATGCCGACTTATGTACCAGAAGACTGACTCATCTTACTGTCTATGTTTTGAACCATTCCTCTGACACTAGTTATAGATTCCAATGCTTCAATTCAGGTTTACTGTATTAGTTGGAATATCTTATTGACGACGAAACACAGATATTGCATCGGAGATAAATAGAAAAGGCACAATGCCGACTTAAGTACAAGAAGACTGACTCTTCCTACTGTCTTTGTTTTTTACCATTCCTGTGACACTAGTTATAGATTCCGATGCTTCACTTCAGATTTATGGTATCCCTCTGACCTTCTAATTGACGATGAAACACTGAAATTGCATCGGAATTAGATACAAAAAGCACAATGCCGATTTAAGTACAAGTGGACTGACTCTTCTTACTGTCTATGTTTGAAACATTTCTGTGACACTAGTTATAGATTCCGATGCTTCACTTCAGGTTTACTGTATCCCTTGGACCTTCTTATTGACGACGAAATACAGAAATTGCATCGGAATTAAATACAAAAGGCACAATGCCGACATAAGTACAAGAAGACTGACCCTTCCTAATGTCTATGCTTTGAACCATTCCTGTGACACTAGTTATAGATTCCGATGCTTCACTTCAGGTTTACCGTATCCCTCTGACCTTCTTATTGACAATGAAACACAGAAATTGCATCGGAATTAAATAGAAAGGCACAATGCCGACTTAAGTACAAGAAGACTGTCTCTTCTTACTGTCTATGTTTTGAACCATATCTGTGACACTAGTTATAGATTCCGATGCTTCACTTCAGGTTTACTGTATCCCTCTGACCTTGTTATTGACGATGAAATACAGAATTTGCATCGGAAGTAAATAGAAAAGGCCCAATGTCGACTTAAGTACAAGAAGACTGACTCTTCTTACTGACTATGTTTTTAACCATTCCTGTGACACTAGATATAGATTGCGATGCTTCACTTCAGGTTTACTGTATCCCTTGGACCTTCTTATTGACGATGAATCACAGAAATTGCATCGGAATTAAATACAAAAGGCACAATGCCGACTTAAGTTCAAGACGACTGACTCTTCCTACTGTCTATGATTTTAACCATTCCTGTGACACTAGTTATAGATTCCGATTCTTCACTTCAGGTTTACTGTATCCCTCTGACCTTCTAATTGACGATGAAACACAGAAATTGCATCGGAATTAAATGCAAAAGGCACAATGATGACTCAAGTACAAGAAGACTCGCTTCCTACTGTCTATGATTTGAACCATTCCTGTGACACTAGTTATAGATTCCGATGCTTCGCTTCAGGTTTACTGTATCCCTCTGTCCGTCTTATTGACGATGAAACATAGAAATTGCATCGGAATCAAATAGAAAGGGCACAATGCTGACTTAAATACAAGAAGACTGACTATTCTTACTGTTTATGATTTGAACCATTCCTGTGACACTAGTTATATATTCCAATGCTTTACTTCAGGTGTACTGTATCCCTTGGACCTTCTTATCGACGATGAAACACAGAAATTACATCGGAATTAAATACAAAAGGCACAATGCCGATTAACTACAAGTAGACTGACTCTTCATACTGTCTATGTTTTGAACCAATCCTGTGCCACTAGTTATAGATTCCGATGCTTCACTTCAGGTTTACTGTATCCCCCTGATCTTCTTATTGACGATGAAACACAGAATTTGCATCGGAAATAAATAGAAAAGGCACAATGCCGACTTAAGTACAAGAAGACAGACTCTTCTTACTGACTATGCTTTTGAACAATTCCTGTGACACTAGTTATAGATTGCGATGCTTCACTTCAGGTATACTGTATCCCTAATGCCTTCTTATTGACGATGAAACACCGAAATTGCATCGGAATTAAATACGAAAGGCACAATGCCGGCATAAGTATAACAAGACTGACTCTTCTTACTGACTATGTTTTGAAAAAATTCTGTGACACCACTTACAGATTCCGATTCCTCACTTCAGGTTTACTGTATCCCTCTGACCTTCTTATTGACGATGAAACACAGAAATTGCAACGGAAATAAATAGAAAAGTCTCAATGCCGACTTAAGTACAAGAAGACTGACTCTTCTTACTGTCTGTGTTTTGAATTATTACTGTGACACTAGTTATAGATTCCGATGCTTCACTTCAGATTTACTGTATCCCTTGGACCTTCTTATTGACGACGAAACACAGAAATTGCATCGGAATTAAATAGAAAAGCCACAATTCCGACTTCAGTACAAGAAGACTGACTCTACCTAATGTCTATGTTTGGTACTATTCCTGTGACACTAGTTATAGATTCCGATGCTTCACTTCAGGTTTGCTGTATCCCTCTGACCATCTTATTGACGATGAAACACAGAAATTGCATCGGAATTAAATACAAAGGGCACATTGCCGACTTAAGTACAAGAAGACTGACTCTTATTACTGTCTATGTTTTGAACCATTCCTGTGACACTAGTTATAGATTCCGATGCTTCACTTCAGGTTTACTGTATCCCTTGGACCTTCTTATTGACGATGAAACACTGAATTTGCATCGGAATTAAATACAAAAGGCACAATGCCGACTTATGTACAAGAAGACTGACTCATCTTACTGTCTATGTTTTGAACCATTCCTCTGACACTAGTTATAGATTCCGATGCTTCAATTCAGGTTTACTGTATTAGTTGGACCATCTTATTGACGACGAAACACAGATATTGCATCGGAATTAAATAGAAAAGGCACAATGCCGACTTAAGTACAAGAAGACTGACTCTTCCTACTGTCTTTGTTTTTTACCATTCCTGTGACACTAGTTATAGATTCCGATGCTTCACTTCAGATTTATGGTATCCCTCTGACCTTCTAATTGACGATGAAACACTGAAATTGCATCGGAATTAGATACAAAAAGCACAATGCCGATTTAAGTACAAGTGGACTGGCTCTTCTTACTGTCTATGTTTGAAACATTTCTGTGACACTAGTTATAGATTCCGATGCTTCACTTCAGGTTTACTGTATCCCTTGGACCTTCTTATTGACGACGAAATACAGAAATTGCATCGGAATTAAATAGAAAAGGCACAATGCCGACATAAGTACAAGAAGACTGACCCTTCCTAATGTCTATGTTTGAACCATTCCTGTGACACTAGTTATAGATTCCGATGCTTCACTTCAGGTTTACCGTATCCCTCTGACCTTCTTATTGACAATGAAACACAGAAATTGCATCGGAATTAAATAGAAAAGGCACAATGCCGACTTAAGTACAAGAAGACTGTCTCTTCTTACTGTCCATGTTTTGAACCATTTCTGTGACACTAGTTATAGATTCCGATGCTTCACTTCAGGTTTACTGTATCCCTCTGACCTTGTTATTGACGATGAAATACAGAATTTGCATCGGAAGTAAATAGAAAAGGCCCAATGTCGACTTAAGTACAAGAAGACTGACTCTTCTTACTGACTATGTTTTTAACCATTCCTGTGACACTAGATATAGATTGCGATGCTTCACTTCAGGTTTACTGTATCCCTTGGACCTTCTTATTGACGATGAATCACAGAAATTGCATCGGAATTAAATACAAAAGGCACAATGCCGACTTAAGTTCAAGAAGACTGACTCTTCCTACTGTCTATGATTTGAACCATTCCTGTGACACTAGTTATAGATTCCGATTCTTCACTTCAGGTTTACTGTATCCCTCTAACCTTCTAATTGACGATGAAACACAGAAATTGCATCGGAATTAAATGCAAAAGGCACAATGATGACTCAAGTACAAAAAGACTCGCTTCCTACTGTCTATGATTTGAACCATTCATGTGACACTAGTTATAGATTCCGATGCTTCACTTCAGGTTTACTGTATCCCTCTGTCCGTCTTATTGACGATGAAACATAGAAATTGCATCGGAATCAAATAGAAAGGGCACAATGCTGACTTAAATACAAGAAGACTGACTATTCTTACTGTTTATGATTTGAACCATTCCTGTGACACTAGTTATATATTCCAATGCTTTACTTCAGGTGTACTGTATCCCTTGGACCTTCTTATCGACGATGAAACACAGAAATTACATCGGAATTAAATACAAAAGGCACAATGCCGATTAACTACAAGTAGACTGACTCTTCATACTGTCTATGTTTTGAACCAATCCTGTGCCACTAGTTATAGATTCCGATGCTTCACTTCAGGTTTACTGTATCCCCCTGATCTTCTTATTGACGATGAAACACAGAATTTGCATCGGAAATAAATAGAAAAGGCACAATGCCGACTTAAGTACAAGAAGACAGACTCTTCTTGCTGACTATGTTTTGAACAATTCCTGTGACACTAGTTATAGATTGCGATGCTTCACTTCAGGTATACTGTATCCCAAATGCCTTCTTATTGACGATGAAACACCGAAATTGCATCGGAATTAAATACGAAAGGCACAATGCCGGCATAAGTATAACAACACTGACTCTTCTTAGTGACTATATTTTGAAAAAATTCTGTGACACCACTTACAGATTCCGATTCCTCACTTCAGGTTTACTGTATCCCTCTGACCTTCTTATTGACGATGAAACACAGAAACTGCAACGGAAATAAATAGAAAAGGCTCAATGCCGACTTAAGTACAAGAAGACTGACTCTTCTTACTGTCTGTGTTTTGAATTATTCCTGTGACACTAGTTATAGATTCCGGTGCTTCACTTCAGATTTACTGTATCCCTTGGACCTTCTTATTGACGACGAAACACAGAAATTGCATCGGAATTAAATAGAAAAGCCACAATGCCGACTTCAGTACAAGAAGACTGACTCTACCTAATGTCTATGTTTGGTACTATTCCTGTGACACTAGTTATAGATTCCGATGCTTCACTTCAGGTTTGCTGTATCCCTCTGACCATCTTATTGACGATGAAACACAGAAATTGCATCGGAATTAAATACAAAGGGCACATTTCCGACTTCAGTACAAGAAGACTGACTCTTATTACTGTCTATGTTTTGAACCATTCCTGTGACACTAGTTATAGATTCCGATGCTTCACTTCAGGTTTACTGTATCCCTTGGACCTTCTTATTGACGATGAAACACACAATTTGCATCGGAATTAAATACAAAAGGCACAATGCCGACTTATGTACAAGAAGACTGACTCATCTTACTGTCTATGTTTTGAACCATTCCTCTGACACTAGTTATAGATTCCGATGCTTCAATTCAGGTTTACTGTACTAGTTGGACCATCTTATTGACGACGAAACACAGATATTGCATCGGAATTAAATAGAAAAGGCACAATGCCGACTTAAGTACAAGAAGACTGAGTCTTCCTACTGTCTTTGTTTTTAACCATTCCTGTGACACTAGTTATAGATTCCGATGCTTCACTTCAGATTTATGGTATCCCTCTGACCTTCTAATTGACGATGAAACACTGAAATTGCATCGGAATTAGATACAAAAAGCACAATGCCGATTTAAGTACAAGTGGTCTGACTCTTCTTACTGTCTATGTTTTGAAACATTTCTGTGACACTAGTTATAGTTTCCGATGCTTCACTTCAGGTTTACTGTATCCCTTGGACCTTCTTATTGACGACGAAATACAGAAATTGCATCGGAATGAAATAGAAAAGGCACAATGCCGACATAAGTACAAGAAGACTGACCCTTCCTAATGTCTATGCTTAAAACCATTCCTGTGACACTAGTTATAGATTCCGATGCTTCACTTCAGGTTTACCGTATCCCTCTGACCTTCTTATTGACGATGAAACACAGAAATTGCATCGGAATTAAATAGAAGAGGCACAATGCCGACTTAAGTACAAGAAGACTGTCTCTTCTTACTGTCTATGTTTTGAACCATATCTGTGACACTAGTTATAGATTCCGATGCTTCACTTCAGGTTTACTGTATCCCTCTGACCTTGTTATTGACGATGAAACACAGAATTTGCATCGGAAGTAAATAGAAAGGGCACAATGCTGACTTAAATACAAGAAGATAGACTATTCTTACTGTTTATGATTTGAACCATTCCTGTGACACTAGTTATAGATTCCGATGCTTTACTTCAGGTGTACTGTATTCCTTGGACCTTCTTATCGACGATGAAACACAGAAATTACATCGGAATTAAACACAAAAGGCACAATGCCGATTAAATACAAGTAGACTGACTCTTCATACTGTCTATGTTTTGAACCAATCCTGTGACACTAGTTATAGATTCCGATGCTTCACTTCAGGTTTACTGTATCTCCCTGACCTTCTTATTGACGATGAAACAAAGAATTTGCATCGGAAATAAATAGAAAAGGCACAATGCCGACTTAAGTACAAGAAGACAGACTCTTCTTACTGACTATGTTTTGAACCATTCCTGTGACACTAGTCATACATTCCGATGCTTCACTTTAGGTTCACTGTATCCCTCCGACCTTCTTATAGACGATGAAACTCAGAAATTTCATCGGAATTAAATACAAAAGGCACAATGCCGATTTAAGTACAAGAAGACTGACGCTTCCTACTGTCTATGTTTTGAACCATTCCTGTGACACTAGTTATAGATTCCGATGCTTCACTTCAGGTTTACTGTATCCCTCTGACCTTGTTATTGACGATGAAACACAGAATTTTTATCGGAAGTAAATAGAAAAGGCACAATGCCGACTTAAGTACAAGAAGACTGACTCTTCTTACTGTCTATGTTTTGAACCACTCCTGTGACACTAGTTATAGATTACGATGCTTCACTTCAGATTTACTGTATCCCTTGGACCTTCTTATTGACGACGAAACACAGGAATTCCATCGGCATTAAATAGAAAAGGCACAATGCCGACTTCAGTACGAGAAGACTGACTCTACCTAATGTCTATGTTTTGTACCACTCCTGTGACACTAGTTATAGTTTGCGATGCTTCACTTCAGGTTTACTGTATCCCTCTGACCTTCTTATTGACGATGAAACAGAGAAATTGCATCGGAATTAAATACAAAAGGCACAATGTCGTTTTAAGTACAAGAAGACTGACTCTTCCTATTCTCTATGTTTTGAACCACTCCTGTGACACTAGTTATAGTTTGCGATGCTTCACTTCAGGTTTACTGTATCCCTCTGACCTTCTTATTGACGATGAAACAGAGAAATTGCATCGGAATTAAATGCAAAAGGCACAATGCCGACTTAAGTACAAGTAGACTGACTCTTCCTACTGTCTATGCTTTGAACCATTCCTGTGACACTAGTTATAGATTCCGATGCTTCACTTCAGGTGTACTGTATCCCTCTGACCTTGTTATTGTCGATGAAACACAGAATTTTTATCGGAAGTAAATAGAATGGCACAATGCCGACTTAAGTACAAGAAGACTGACTCCTCTTACTGACTATGTTTTGAACCATTCTTGTGACACTAGTTATAGATTGCGATGCTTCACTTCAGGTTTACTGTATCCCTTGGACCTTCTTATTGACGATGAATCACAGAAATTGCATCGGAAATAAATAGAAAAGGCACAATGCCGACTTAAGTACAGGAAGACTGACTCTTTCTACTGTCCATGTTTTGAATCATTCCTGATACACTAGTTATACATTCCGATGCTTCACTTCAGGTTTACTGTATCCCTCTGACCTTCTTATTGACGATGAAACACAGAAATTGCATCGGAATTAAATAAAAAAGGCACAATGCCGACTTAAGTACAAGAGGACTGACTCTTCCTACTGTCTTTGATTTGAACCATTCTAGTGACACTAGATATAGATACCGATGCTTCGCTTCAGGTTACTGTATCCCTCTGACCTTCGTATTGACGATGTAATACAGAAATTGCATCGGAATTAAATACAAAATGCACAATGCCGACTTAAGTACAAGTAGACTGACTCTTCCTACTGTCTATGTTTGAACCACTCCTGTGACACTAGTTATAGATTCCGATGCTTCACTTCAGGTTACTGTATCCCTCTGACCTTCGTATTAACGATGAAACACAGAAATTGCATCGGAAATAAATACAAAATGCACAATGCCGACTCAAGTGGAAGAAGACTGACTCTTCCTACTGTCTATGTTTTGAACGATTCCTGTGACACAAGTCATACATTCCGATGCTTCACTTCAGGTTTACTGTATCCCTCTGACCTTCTTATAGACGATGAAACACAGAAATTGCATCGGAATTAAATACAAAAGGCACAATGCCGATTGAAGTACAAGAAGACTGACGCTTCCTTTTCTCTATGTTTTGAACCATTCCTGTGACACTAGTTATAGATTCCGATGCGTCACTTCAGGTTTACTGTATCCCTCTGACCTTCTTATTGACGATGAAACACAGAAATAGCATCGGAATTAAATACAAAGTGCATATTGCCGACTTAAGTACAAGAAGACTGACTCTTATTACTGTCTATGTTTTGAACCATTCCTGTGACACTAGTTATAGATTCCGATGCTTCACTTCAGGTTTACTGTATCCCTTGGAACTTCTTATTGACGATGAAACACAGAAATTGCATCGGAAGTAAATACAAAAGGCACAATGCCGACTTATGTACAAGAAGACTGACTCATCTTACTGTCTATGTTTTGAACCATTCCTCTGACACTAGTTATAGATTCCGATGCTTCAATTCAGGTTTACTGTATTAGTTGGATCATCTTATTGACGACGAAACACAGATATTGCATCGGAATGAAATAGAAAAGGCACAATGCCGACTGAAGTACAAGAAGACTGATTCTTCCTACTGCCTATGTTTTTAACCATTCCTGTGACACTAGTTATAGATTCCGATGCTTCATTTCAGATTTATGGGATCCCTCTGACCTTCTAATTGACGATGAATCACAGAAATTGCATCGAAATTAGATACAAAAAGCACAATGCCGATTTAAGTACAAGTGGACTGACTCTTCTTACTGTCTATGATTTGAAACATTCCTGTGACACTAGTTATAGATTCCGATGCATCACTTCAGGTTTACTGTATCCCTTGGACCTTCTTATTGACGACGAAATACAGAAATTGCATCGGAATTAAATAGAAAAGGCACAATGTCGACATAAGAACAAGAAGACTGACCCTTCTTAATGTCTATGTTTTGAACCATTCCTGTGACACTAGTTATAGATTCTGATGCTATACTTCAGGTTTACTGTATCCTTCTGACATTCTTATTGACGGTGAAACACAGAAATTGCATCGGAATTAAATAGAAAAGGCACAATGCCGAGTTAAGTACAAGAAGACTGACTCTTCTTACTCTCTATGTTTTGAACCATATCTGTGACACTAGTTATAGATTCCGATGCTTCACTTCAGGTGTACTGTATCCCTCTGACCATCCTATTGAAGATGAAACACAGAAATTGCATCGGAATTAAATAGAAAAGGCACAATGCTGACTTATGTACAAAAAGACTGACTCATCTTACTGTCTATGTTTTGAACCATTCCTCTGACACTTGTTATAGATTCCGATGCTTCACTTCAGGTTTACTGTATCCCTTGGACCTTCTTATTGACGATGAAAAAAAGAAATTTAATCGGAATTAAATACAAAAGGCACAATTCCGGCATAAGTACAAGAAGACTGACTCTTCTTACTGTCTATGTTTGAGCATCTCCAGTGACACTAGTTATAGATTCCGACGCTTCACTCCAGGTTTACTGTATCCCTTGGACCTTCTTATCGACGATGAAACACAGAAATTGCATCGGAATTAAATACAAAAGGCACAATGCCGACTTAAGTACAAGAAGACTGACTCTTCTTCCTGTCTATGTTTTGAACCACTCCTGTGACGCTAGTTATAGATTCTGATGCTTCACTTCAGATTTACTGTATCCCTTGGACCTTCTTATTGACGACGAAACACAGAAATCACGTCGGAATTAAATAGAAAAGGCACAATGCCGACTTCAGTACGAGACGACTGACTCTACCTAATATCTATGTTTTGTACCATTCCTGTGACACTAGTTATAGTTTGCGATGCTTCACTTCAGGTTTACTGTATCCCTTGGACCTTCTTATTGACGATGAAACAAAGAAATTTCATCGGAATTAATTACAAAAGGCACAATTCCGACTTAAATACAAGTAGACTGACTCTTCTTACTGTCTATGCTTTGAACCACTCCTGTGACACTAGTTATTGATTCTGATGCTGCACTTCAGGTTTACTGTATCCTTCTGACCTTCTTATTGACGATGAAACACAGAAATTGCATCGGAATTAAATACAAAAGGCACAATGCCGACTTAAGTACATGTAGACTGACTCTTCCTACCGTCTATGTTTTGAACCATTCCTGTGACACTAGTTGTAGATTCCGATGATTCACTTCAGGTTTTTCTGTATCCCTCACACCTTCTTATTGACGATGAAACACAGAAATTGCATCGGAATTAAATAGAAAATGCACAATGCCGACTTAAGTACAAGAAGAATGACTCTTCCTACTGTCTATGATTTGAACCATTCCTGTGACACTAGTTATAGATTCCGATGCTTCACTTCAGGTTTACTGTATCCCTTGGACCTTCTTATCGACGATGAAAAATTGCATCGGAATAAAATACAGAAGGCGCAATGACGACATAAGTACAGGAAGACTGACCCTTCTTACTGTCTATGTTTTGAACCAATCCTGTGACACTAGTTGTAGATTCCGATGCTTCACTTCAGGTTTACTGTATCCTTCTGACCTTCTTATTGACGATGAAACACAGAATTTGCATCGGAAATAAATAGAAAAGGCACAATGCCGACTTAAGTACAAGAAGACAGACTCTTCTTACTGACTATGTTTTGAACCATTCCTGTGACACTAGTTATAGATTGCGATGCTTCACTTCAGGTATACTGTATCCCTAATACCTTCTTATTGACGATGAAACACCGAAATTGCATCGGAATTAAATACGAAAGGCACAATGCCGGCATAAGTATAACAAGACTGACTCTTCTTACTGACTATGTTTTGAAAAATTTCTGTGACACCACTTATAGATTCCGATGCCTCACTTCAGGTTTACTGTATCCCTCTGACCTTCTTATTGACGATGAAACACAGAAATTGCAACGGAAATAAATAGAAAAGGCTCAATGCCGACTTAAGTACAAGAAGACTGACTCTTCTTACTGTCTGTGTTTTGAACCATTCATGTGACACTAGTTATAGATTCCGATGCTTCACTTCAGATTTACTGTATCCCTTGGACCTTCTTATTGACGACAAAACACAGAAATTGCATCGGAATTAAATAGAAAAGGCACAATGCCGACTTCAGTACAAGGAGACTGACACTACCTAATGTCTATGCTTTGTACTATTCCTGTGACACTAGTTATAGATTCCGATGCTTCACTACAGGTTTGCTGTATCCCTCTGACCATCTTATTGACGATGAAACATGGAAATTGCATCGGAATTAAATACAAAATTCACAATGCCGACTTAAGTACAACTAGACAGACTCTTCCTACTGTCTATGTTTTGAACCATTCCTGTGACACTACTTATAGATTCCGATGCTCCACTTCAAGTTTACTGTATCCCTCTGACCTTGTTATTGACGATGAAACACAGAATTTGCATCGGAAGTAAATAGATAAGGCACAATGCCGACTTAAGTACAAGAAGACTGACTCTTCCTATTCTCTATGTTTTGAACCATTCCTGTGACACTAGTTATAGATTCCGATGCCTCACTTCAGGTTTACTGTATCCCTTTGACCTTCTTATTGACGATGAAACACAGAAATTGCATCGGAATTAAATACAAAGGGCACATTGCCGACTTAAGTACAAGAAGACTGACTCTTATTACTGTCTATGTTTTGAACCATTCCTGTGACACTAGTTATAGATTCCGATGCTTCACTTCAGGTTTACTGTATCCCTTGGACCTTCTTATTGACGATGAAACACAGAATTTGCATCGGAATTAAATACAAAAGGCACAATGCCGATTTATGTACAAGAAGACTTACTCATCTTACTGTCTATGTTTTGAACCATTCCTCTGACACTAGTTATAGATTCCGATGCTTCAATTCAGGTTTACTGTATTAGTTGGACCATCTTATTGACGACGAAACACAGATATTGCATCGGAAGTAAATAGAAAAGGCCCAATGTCGACTTAAGTACAAGAAGACTGACTCTTCTTACTGACTATGTTTTTAACCATTCCTGTGACACTAGATATAGATTGCGATGCTTCACTTCAGGTTTACTGTATCCCTTGGACCTTCTTATTGACGATGAATCACAGAAATGGCATCGGAATTAAATACAAAAGGCACAATGCCGACTTAAGTTCAAGAAGACTGACTCTTCCTACTGTCTATGATTTGAACCGTTCCTGTGACACTAATTATAGATTCCGATTCTTCACTTCAGGTTTACTGTATCCCTATGACCTTCTAATTGACGATGAAACACAGAAATTGCATCGGAATTAAATGCAAAAGGCACAATGTTGAATCAAGTACAAGAAGACTGACGCTTCCTACTGTCTATGATTTGAACCATTCCTGTGACACTAGTTATAGATTCTGATGCTTCACTTCAGGTTTACTGTATCCCTCTGACCGTCTTATTGACGATGAAACATAGAAATTGCATCGGAATCAAATAGAAAGGGCACAATGCTGACTTAAATACAAGAAGACTGACTATTCTTACTGTTTATGATTTGAACCATTCCTGTGACACTAGTTATAGATTCCGATGCTTTACTTCAGGTGTACTGTATCCCTTGGACCTTCTTATCGACGATGAAACACAGAAATTACATCGGAATTAAATACGAAAGGCACAATGGCGATTAACTACAAGTAGACTGACTCTTCATACTGTCTATGTTTTGAACCGATCCTGTGACACTAGTTATAGATTCCGATGCTTCACTTCAGGTTTACTGTATCCCCCTGACCTTCTTATTGACGATGAAACAAAGAATTGCCATCGGAAATAAATAGAAAAGGCACAATGCCGACTTAAGTACAAGAAGACAGACTCTTCTTACTGACTCTGTTTTGAACCATACCTGTGACACTAGTCATACATTCCGATGCTTCACTTCAGGTTTACTGTATCCCTCCGACCTTCTTATAGACGATGAAACTCAGAAATTTCATCGGAATTAAATACAAAAGGCACAATGCCGACTTAAGTACAAGAAGACTGACTCTTCCTATTCTCTATGTTTTGAACCATTCCTGTGACACTAGTTAGAGATTCCGATGCCTCACTTCAGGTTTACTGTATCCCTTGGACCTTCTTATTGACAATGAAACACAGAATTTGCATCGGAATTAAATACAAAAGGCACAATGCCGACTTATGTACAAGAAGACTGACTCATCTTACTGTCTATGTTTTGAACCATTCCTCTGACACTAGTTATAGATTCCGATGCTTCAATTCAGGTTTACTGTATTAGTTGGACCATCTTATTGACGACGAAACACAGATATTGCATCGGAATTAAATAGAAAAGGCACAATGCCGACTTAAGTACAAGAAGACTTACTCTTCCGACTGTCTTTGTTTTTAACCATTCCTGTGACACTAGTTATAGATTCCGTTGCTTCACTTCAGATTTATGGTAACCCTCTGACCTTCTAATTGACGATGAAACACTGAAATAGCATCGGAATTAGATACAAAAAGCACAAGTGGACTGACTCTTCTTACTGTCTATGTTTTGAAACATTTCTGTGACACTAGTTATAGATTCCGATGCTTCACTTCAGGTTTACTGTATCCCTTGGACCTTCTTATTGACGACGAAATACAGAAATTGCATCGGAATTAAATAGAAAAGGCACAATGACGACATAAGTACAAGAAGACTGACCCTTCCTAATGTCTGTGCTTTGAACCATTCCTGTGACACTAGTTATAGATTCCGATGCTTCACATCAGGTTTACCGTATCCCTCTGACCTTCTTATTGACGATGAAACACAGAAGTTGCATCGGAATTAAATAGAAAAGGCACAATGCCGACTTAAGTACAAGAAGTCTGTCTCTTCTTACTGTCAATGTTTTGAACCATATCTGTGACACTAGTTATAGATTCCGATGTTTCACTTCAAGTTTACTGTATCCCTCTGACCTTGTTATTGACGATGAAACACAGAATTTGCATCGGAAGTAAATAGAAAAGGCCCAATGTCGACTTAAGTACAAGAAGACTGACTCTTCTTACTGGCTATGTTTTTAACCATTCCTGTGACACTAGATATAGATTGCGATGCTTCACTTCAGGTTTACTGTATCCCTTGGACCTTCTTATTGACGATTAATCACAGAAATTGCATCGGAATTAAATACAAAAGGCACAATGCCGACTTAAGTTCAAGAAGACTGACTCTTCCTACTGTCTATGATTTGAACCGTTCCTGTGACACTAGTAATAGATTCCGATTCTTCACTTCAGGTTTACTGTATCCCTCTGACCTTCTAATTGACGATGAAACACAGAAATTGCATCGGAATTAAATGCAAAAGGCACAATGATGACTCAAGTACAAGAAGACTGACGCTTCCTACTGTCTATGATTTGAACCATTCCTGTGACACTAGTTATAGATTCCGATTCTTCACTTCAGGTTTACTGTATCCCTCTGACCGTCTTATTGACGATGAAACATAGAAATTGCATCGGAATCAAATAGAAAGGGCACAATGCTGACTTAAATACAACAAGACTGACTATTCTTACTGTTTATGATTTGAACCATTCCTGTGACACTAGTTATAGATTCCGATGCTTTACTTCAGGTGTACTGTATCCCTTGGACCTTCTTAACGATGATGAAACACAGAAATTACATCGGAATTAAATACAAAAGGCACAATGCCGATTAACTACAAGTAGACTGACTATTCATACTGTCTATGTTTTGAACCAATCCTGTGACACTAGTTATAGATTCCGATGCTTCACCTTAGGTTTACTGTATCCCCCTGACCTTCTTATTGACGATGAAACACAGAATTTGCATCGGAAATAAATAGAAAAGGCACAATGCCGACTTAAGTACAAGAAGACAGACTCTTCTTACTGACTATGTCTTGAACCATTCCTGTGACACTAGTTATAGATTGCGATGCTTCACTTCAGGTATACTGTATCCCTAATACCTTCTTATTGACGATGAAACACCGAAATTGCATCGGAATTAAATACGAAAGGCACAATGCCGGCATAAGTACAACAAGACTGACTCTTCTTACTGACTATGTTTTGAAAAATTTCTGTGACACCACTTATAGATTCCGATGCCTCACTTCAGGTTTACTGTATCCCTCTGACCTTGTTATTGACGATGAAACACAGAAATTGCAACGGAAATAAATTGAAAAGGCTCAATGCCGACTTAAGTACAAGAAGACTGACTCTTCTTACTGTCTGTGTTTTGAACCATTCCTGTGACACTAGTTATAGATTCCGATGCTTCACTTCAGATTTACTGTATCCCTTGGACCTTCTTATTGACGACGAAACACAGAAATTGCATCGGAATTAAATAGAAAAGGCACAATGCCGACTTCAGTACAAGAAGACTGACTCTACCTAATGTCTATGCTTTGTACTATTCCTGTGACACTAGTTATAGATTCCGATGCTTCACTTCAGTTTTTCTGTATCCCTCTGACCTTCTTATTGACGATGAAACACAGAAATTGCATCGGAATTAAATACAAAATTCACAATGCCGACTTAAGTACAACTAGACAGACTCTTCCTACTGTCTATGTTTTGAACCATTCCTGTGACACTACTTATAGATTCCGATGCTTCACTTCAGGTTTACTGTATGCCTCTGACCTTGTTATTGACGATGAAACACAGAATTTGCATCGGAAGTAAATAGATAAGGCACAATGCCAACTTAAGTACAAGAAGACTGACTCTTCCTATTCTCTATGTTTTGAACCATTCCTGTGACACTAGTTATAGTTTCTGATGCCTCACTTCGGGTTTAGTGTATCCCTTTGACCTTCTTATTGACGATGAAACACAGAAATTGCATCGGAATTAAATACAAAGGGCACATTGCCGACTTAAGTACAAGAAGACTGACTCATCTTACTGTCTATGTTTTGAACCATTCCTCTGACACTAGTTATAGATTCCGATGCTTCAATTCAGGTTTACTGTATTAGTTGGACCATCTTATTGACGACGAAACACAGATATTGCATCGGAATTAAATAGAAATGGCACAATGCCGACTTAAGTACAAGAAGACTGACTCTTCCTACTGTCTTTGTTTTTAACCATTCCTGTGACACTAGTTATAGATTCCGATGCTTCACTTCAGATTTATGGTATCCCTCTGACCTTGATATTGAGGATGAAACACAGAATTTGCATCGGAAGTAAATAGAAAAGGCCCAATGTCGACTTAAGTACAAGAAGACTGACTCTTCTTACTGACTATGTTTTTAACCATTCCTGTGACACTAGATATAGATTGCGATGCTTCACTTCAGGTTTACTGTATCCCTTGGACCTTCTTATTGACGATGAATCACAGAAATTGCATCGGAATTAAATACAAAAGGCACAATGCCGACTTAAGTTCAAGAAGACTGACTCTTCCTACTGTCTATGATTTGAACCGTTCCTGTGACACTAGTTATAGATTCCGATTCTTCGATTCAGGTTTACTGTATCCCTCTGACCTTCTAATTGACGATGAAACACAGAAATTGCATCGGAATTAAATGCAAAAGGCACAATGATGACTCAAGTACAAGAAGACTGACGCTTCCTACTGACTATGATTTGAACCATTCCTGTGACACTAGTTATAGATTCTGATGCTTCACTTCAGGTTTACTGTATCCCTCTGACCGTCTTATAGACGATGAAACATAGAAATTGCATCGGAATTAAATACAAAAGGCACAATGCCGATTAACTACAAGTTGACTGACTCTTCATACTGTCTATGTTTTGAACCGATCCTGTGACACTAGTTATAGATTCCGATGCTTCACTTCAGGTTTACTGTATCCCCCTGACCTTCTTATTGACGATGAAACACAGAATTTGCATCGGAAATAAATAGAAAAGGCACAATGCCGACTTAAGTACAAGAAGACAGACTCTTCTTACTGACTGTGTTTTGAACCATTCCTGTGACACTAGTTATAGATTGCGATGCATCACTTCAGGTGTACTGTATCCCTAATACCTTCTTATTGACGACGAAATACAGAAATTGCATCCGAATTAAATAGAAAAGGCACAATGCCGACATAAGTACAAGAAGACTGACCCTTCCTAATGTCTATGCTTTGAACCATTCCTGTGACCCTAGTTACAGATTCCGATGCTTCACTTCAGGTTTACCGTATCCCTCTGACCGTCTTATTGACGATGAAACACAGAAATTGCATCGGAATTAAATAGAAAAGGCACAATGCCGACTTAAGTACAAGAAGACTGTCTCTTCTTACTTTCTATGTTTTGAACCATATCTGTGTCACTAGTTATAGATTCCGATGCTTCACTTCAGGTTTACTGTATCCCTCTGACCTTGTTATTGAGGATGAAACACAGAATTTGCATCGGAAGTAAATAGAAAAGGCCCAATGTCGACTTAAGTACAAGAAGACTGACTCTTCTTACTGACTATGTTTTTAACCATTCCTGTGACACTAGATATAGATTGCGATGCTTCACTTCAGGTTTACTGTATCCCTTGGACTTTCTTATTGACGATGAATCACAGAAATTGCATCGGAATTAAATACAAAAGGCACAATGCCGACTTAAGTTCAAGAAGACTGACTCTTCCTACTGTCTATGATTTGAACCGTTCCTGTGACACTAGTTATAGATTCCGATTCTTCGATTCAGGTTTACTGTATCCCTCTGACCTTCTAATTGACGATGAAACACAGAAATTGCATCGGAATTAAATGCAAAAGGCACAATGATGACTCAAGTACAAGAAGACTGACGCTTCCTACTGTCTATGATTTGAACCATTCCTGTGACACTAGTTATAGATTCTGATGCTTCACTTCAGGTTTACTGTATCCCTCTGACCGTCTTATAGACGATGAAACATAGAAATTGCATCGGAATCAAATAGAAAGGGCACAATGCTGACTTAAATACAAGAAGACTGACTATTCTTACTGTTTATGATTTGAACCATTCCTGTGACACTAGTTATAGATTCCGATGCTTTACTTCAGGTGTACTGTATCCCTTGGACCTTCTTATCGACGATGAAACACAGAAATTACATCGGAATTAAATACAAAAGGCACAATGCCGATTAACTACAAGTAGACTGACTCTTCATACTGTCTATGTTTTGAACCGATCCTGTGACACTAGTTATAGATTCCGATGCTTCACTTCAGGTTTACTGTCTCCCCCTGACCTTCTTATTGACGATGAAACACAGAATTTGCATCGGAAATAAATAGAAAAGGCACAATGCCGACTTAAGTACAAGAAGACAGACTCTTCTTACTGACTATGTTTTGAACCATTCCTGTGACACTAGTTATAGATTGCGATGCATCACTTCAGGTATACTGTATCCCTAATACCTTCTTATTGACGATGAAACACCGAAATTGCATCGGAATTAAATACGAAAGGCACAATGCCGGCATAAGTATAACAACACTGACTCTTCTTACTGACTATGTTTGAAAAATTTCTGTGACACCACTTATAGATTCCGATGCCTCACTTCAGGTTTACTGTATTCCTCTGACCTTCTTATTGACGATGAAACACAGAAATTACAACGGAAATAAATAGAAAAGGCTCAATGCCGACTTAAGTACAAGAAGACTGACTCTTCTTACTGTCTGTGTTTTGAACCATTCCTGTGACACTAGTTATAGATTCCGATGCTTCACTTCAGATTTACTGTATCCCTTGGACCTTCTTATTGACGACGAAACACAGAAATTGCATCGGAATTAAATAGAAAAGGCACAATGCCGACTTCAGTACAAGAAGACTGACTCGACCTAATGTCTATGTTTTGTACTATTCCTGTGACACTAGTTATAGATTCCGATGCTTCACTTCAGGTTTGCTGTATCCCTCTGACCATCTTATTGACGATGAAACACAGAAATTGCATCGGAATTAAATACAAAATTCACAATGCCGACTTAAGTACAACTAGAGAGACTCTTCCTACTGTCTATGTTTTGAACCATTCCTGTGACACTACTTATAGATTCCGATGCTTCACTTCAGGTTTGCTGTATCCCTCTGACCTTGTTATTGACGATGAAACACAGACTTTCCATCGGAATTAAATAGAAAAGGCACAATGTCGACTTAAGTACAAGAAGACTGACTCTTCTTACTGACTATGTTTTAACCTTTCCTGTGACACTAGATATAGATTGCGATGCTTCACTTCAGGTTTACTGTATCCTTTATAGCTTCTTATTGACGATGAATCACAAAAATTGCATCGAAATGAAATACAAAAGGCACAATGCCGACTTAAGTTTAAGAAGACTGTCTCTTCCTACTGTCTATGATTTGAACCGTTCCTGTGACACTAGTTATATATTCCGATTCTTCACTTCAGGTTTACTGTATCCCTCTGACCTTCTTATTGACGATGAAACACGGAAATTGCATCGGAATTAAATGCAAAAGGCACAATGATGACTCCAGTACAAGAACACTGACGCTTCCTACTGTCTATGATTTGAACCATTTCTGTGACACTAGTTATAGATTCCGATGCTTCACTTCAGGTTTACTGTATCCCTCTGACCGTCTTATTGACGATGAAACACAGAAATTGCATCGGAATGAAATAGAAAGGGCACAATGCTGACTTAAATACAAGAAGACTGACTATTCTTACTGATTATGATTTGAACCATTCCTGTGACACTAGTTATAGATTCCGATGCTTTACTTCAGGTGTACTGTATCCCTTGATCCTTCTTATTGACGATGAAACACAGAAGTTACATCGGAATGAAATACAAAAGGCACAATGCCGACTTAAGTACAAGAAGACTGACTCTTCTTACTGTCTATGTTTTGAACCACCCCTGTGACACTAGTTATAGATTACGATGCTTCACTTCAGATTTACTGTATCCCTTGGACCTTCTTATTGACGACGAAACACAGAAATTCCATCGGAATTAAATAGAAAAGGTACAATGCCGACTTCAGTACGAGAAGACTGACTCTACCTAATGTCTATGTTTTGTACCATTCCTGAGACACTAGTTATAGTTAGCGATGCTTCACTTCAGGTTTACTGTATCCCTGTGACCTTCGTATTGACGATGAAACAGAGAAATTGCATCGGAATTAAATACAAAAGGCACAATGCCGACTTAAGTACAAGAAGACTGACTCTTCCTATTCTCTATGTTTTGAACCACTCCTGTGACACTAGTTATAGTTTGCGATGCTTCACTTCAGGTTTACTGTATCCCTCTGATCTTCTTATTGACGATGAAACAGAGAAATTGCATCGGAATTAAATACCAAAGGCACAATGCCGACTTAAGTACAAGTAGACTGACTCTTCCTACTGTCTATGTTTTGAACCATTCCTGTGACACTAGTTATAGATTCCGATGCTTCACTTCAGGTTTACTGTATCCCTCTGACCTTGTTATTGACGATGAAACACAGAATTTTAATCGGAAGTAAATAGAAAAGGCACAATGCCGACTTAAGTACAAGAAGACTGACTCCTCTTACTGACAATGTTTTGAACCATTCTTGTGACGCTAGTTATAGATTGCGATGCTTCACTTCAGGTTTACTGTATCCCTCTGACCTTCTTATTGACGATGAAACACAGAAATTGGATCGGAATTAAATAGAAAAGGCACAATGCCGACTTAAGTACAAGAAGACTGACTCTTCCTACTGTCTATGTTTTGAACCATTGCAGTGACACTAGATATAGATTCCGATGCTTCACTTCAGGTTACTGTATCCCTCTGACCTTCGTATTGACGATGAAACACAGAAATTGCATCGGAAATAAATACAAAATGCACAATGCCGACTCAAGTGGAAGAAGACTGACTCTTCCTACTGCCTATGTTTTGAACGATTCCTGTGACACTAGTCATACATTCCGATGCTTCACTTCAGGTTTACTGTATCCCTCTGACCTTCTTATAGACGATGAAACACAGAAATTTCATCGGAATTAAATACAAAAGGCACAATGCCGATTTAAGTACAAGAAGACTGACGCTTCCTATTCTCTATGTTTTGAACCATTCCTGTGACACTAGTTATAGATTCCGATGCCTCACGTCAGGTTTACTGTATCCCTCTGACCTTCTTATTGACGATGAAACACAGAAATTGCATCGGAATTAAATACAAAGTGCACATTGCCGACTTCAGTACAAGAAGACTGACTCTTATTACTGTCTATGTTTTGAACCATTCCTGTGACACTAGTTATAGATTCCGATGCTTCACTTCAGGTTTACTGTATTCCTTGGACCTTCTTATTGACGATGAAACACAGAAATTGCATCGGAATTAAATACAAAAGGCACAATGCCGACTTATGTACAAGAAGACTGACTCATCTTGCTGTCTATGTTTTGAACCATTCCTCTGACACTAGTTATAGATTCCGATGCTTCAATTCAGGTTTACTGTATTAGTTGGACCATCTTACTGACGACGAAACACAGATATTGCATCGGAATTAAATAGAAAAGGCACAATACCGACTTAAGTACAAGAAGACTGACTCTTCCTACTGCCTATGTTTCTCACCATTCATGTGACACTAGTTATAGATTCCGATGCTTCATTTCAGATTTATGGTATCCCTCTGACCTTCTAATTGACGATGAAACACAGAAATTGCATCGGAATTAGATACAAAAAGCACAATGCCGATTTAAGTACAAGTGGACTGACTCTTCTTACTGTCTATGATTTGAAACATTCCTGTGACACTAGTTATAGATTCCGATGCTTCACTTCAGGTTTACTGTATCCTTCTGACCTTCTTATTGACGATGAAACACAGAAATTGCATCGGAATTAAATAGAAAAGGCACAATGCCGACTTAAGTACAAGAAGACTGACTCTTCTTACTGTCTATGTTCGAACATCTCCAGTGACACTAGTTATAGATTCCGATGCTTCACTCCAGGTTTACTGTATCCCTTGGACCTCCTTATCGACGATGAAACACAGTAATTGCATCGGAATTAAATACAAAAGGCACAATGCCGACTTATGTACAAGAAGACTGACTCTTCCTACTGTCTATGTTTTGAAACATATCTGTGAAACTAGTTATAGATTCCGATGCTTCACTTCAGGTTTACTGTATCCCTCTGACCATCCTGTTGAAGATGAAACACAGAAATTGCATCGGAATTAAATAGAAAAGGCACAATGCTGACTTATGTACAAGAAGACTGACTCATCTTACTGTCTATGTTTTGAACCATTCCTCTGACACTTGTTATAGATTCCGATGCTTCACTTCAGGTTTACTGTATCCCTTGGACCTTCTTATTGACGATGGAAAAAAGAAATTTAATCGGAATTAAATACAAAAGGCACAATTCCGGCTTAAGTACAAGATGACTGACTCTTCTTACTGTCTATGTTTGAGCATCTCCAGTGACACTAGTTATAGATTCCGACGCTTCACTCCAGGTTTACTGTATCCCTTGGACCTTCTTATCGACGATGAAACACAGAAATTGCATCGGAATTAAATACAAAAGGCACAATGCCGACTTAAGTACAAGAAGACTGACTCTTCTTACTGTCTATGTTTTGAACCACTCCTGTAACACTAGTTATAGATTCTGATGCTTCACTTCAGATTTACTGTATCCCTTGGACCTTCTTATTGACGACGAAACACAGAAATCACGTCGGAATTAAATAGAAAAGGCACAATGCCGACTTCAGTACGAGACGACTGACACTACCTAATATCTATGTTTTGTACCATTCCTGTGACACTAGTTATAGTTTGCGATGCTTCACTTCAGGTTTACTGTATCCCTTGGACCTTCTTATTAACGATGAAACAAAGAAATTTCATCGGAATTAATTACAAAAGGCACAATTCCGACTTAAGTACAAGTAGACTGACTCTTCTTACTGTCTATGCTTTGAACCACTCCTGTGACACTAGTTATTGATTCTGATGCTGCACTTCAGGTTTACTGTATCCTTCTGACCTTCTTATTGACGATGAAACACAGAAATTGCATCGGAATTAAATACAAAAGGCACAATGCCGACTTAAGTACATGTAGACTGACTCTTCCTACCGTCTATGTTTTGAACCATTCCTGTGACAATAGTTGTAGATTCCGATGATTCACTTCAGGTTTTTCTGTATCCCTCACACCTTCTTATTGACGATGAAACACAGAAATTGCATCGGAATTAAATAGAAAATGCACAATGCCGACTTAAGTACAAGAAGAATGACTCTTCCTACTGTCTATGATTTGAACCATTCCTGTGACACTAGTTATAGATTCCGATGCTTCACTTCAGGTTTACTGTATCCCTTGGACCTTCTTATCGACGATGAAAAATTGCATCGGAATAAAATACAGAAGGCGCAATGACGACATAAGTACAGGAAGACTGACTCTTCTTACTGTCTATGTTTTGAACCAATCCTGTGACACTAGTTGTAGATTCCGATGCTTCACTTCAGGTTTACTGTACCCTTCTGACCTTCTTATTGACGATGAAACACAGAATTTGCATCGGAAATAAATAGAAAAGGCACAATGCCGACTTAAGTACAAGAAGACAGACTCTTCTTACTGACTATGTTTTGAACCATTCCTGTGACACTAGTTATAGATTGCGATGCTTCACTTCAGGTATACTGTATCCCTAATACCTTCTTATTGACGATGAAACACCGAAATTGCATCGGAATTAAATACGAAAGGCACAATGCCGGCATAAGTATAACAAGACTGACTCTTCTTACTGACTATGTTTTGAAATATTTCTGTGACACCACTTATAGATTCCGATGCCTCACTTCAGGTTTACTGTATCCCTCTGACCTTCTTATTGACGATGAAACACAGAAATTGCAACGGAAATAAATAGAAAAGGCTCAATGCCGACTTAAGTACAAGAAGACTGACTCTTCTTACTGTCTGTGTTTTGAACCATTCATGTGACACTAGTTATAGATTCCGATGCTTCACTTCAGATTTACTGTATCCCTTGGACCTTCTTATTGACGACAAAACACAGAAATTGCATCGGAATTAAATAGAAAAGGCACAATGCCGACTTCAGTACAAGAAGACTGACACTACCTAATGTCTATGCTTTGTACAATTCCTGTGACACTAGTTATAGATTCCGATGCTTCACTACAGGTTTGCTGTATCCCTCTGACCATCTTATTGACGATGAAACATAGAAATTGCATCGGAATTAAATACAAAATTCACAATGCCGACTTAACTACAACTAGACAGACTCTTCCTACTGTCTATGTTTTGAACCATTCCTGTGACACTAGTTATAGATTCCGATGCTCCACTTCAAGTTTACTGTATCCCTCTGACCTTGTTATTGACGATGAAACACAGAATTTGCATCGGAAGTAAATAGATAAGGCACAATGCCGACTTAAGTACAAGAAGACTGACTCTTCCTATTCCCTATGTTTTGAACCATTCCTGTGACACTAGTTATAGATTCCGATGCCTCACTTCAGGTTTACTGTATCCCTTGGACCTTCTTATCGACGATGCAACACAGAAATTACATCGGAATTAAATACAAAAGGCACAATGCCGATTAACTACAAGTAGACTGACTCTTCATACTGTCTATGTTTTGAACCGATCCTGTGACACTAGTTATAGATTCCGATGCTTCACTTCAGGTTTACTGTATCCCCCTGACCTTCTTATTGACGATGAAACAAAGAATTGGCATCGGAAATAAATAGAAAAGGCACAATGCCGAACTTAAGTACAAGAAGACAGACTCTTCTTACTGACTCTGTTTTGAACCATACCTGTGACACTAGTCATACATTCCGATGCTTCACTTCAGGTTTACTGTATCCCTCCGACCTTCTTATAGACGATGAAACTCAGAAATTTCATCGGAATTAAATACAAAAGGCACAATGCCGACTTAAGTACAAGAAGACTGACTCTTCCTATTCTCTATGTTTTGAACCATTCCTGTGACACTAGTTAGAGATTCCGATGCCTCACTTAAGGTTTACTGTATCCCTTGGACCTTCTTATTGACAATGAAACACAGAATTTGCATCGGAATTAAATACAAAAGGCACAATGCCGACTTATGTACAAGAAGACTGACTTATCTTACTGTCTATGTTTTGAACCATTCCTCTGACACTAGTTATAGATTCCGATGCTTCAATTCAGGTTTACTGTATTAGTTGGACCATCTTATTGACGACGAAACACAGATATTGCATCGGAATTAAATAGAAAAGGCACAATGCCGACTTAAGTACAAGAAGACTGACTCTTCCGACTGTCTTTGTTTTTAACCATTCCTGTGACACTAGTTATAGATTCCGATGCTTCACTTCAGATTTATGGTATCCCTCTGACCTTCTAATTGACGATGAAACACTGAAATAGCATCGGAATTAGATACAAAAAGCACAATGCCGATTTAAGTACAAGTGGACTGACTCTTCTTACTGTCTATGTTTTGAAACATTTCTGTGACACTAGTTATAGATTCCGATGCTTCACTTCAGGTTTACTGTATCCCTTGGACCTTCTTATTGACGACGAAATACAGAAATTGCATCGGAATTAAATAGAAAAGGCACAATGCCGACATAAGTACAAGAAGACTGACCCTTCCTAATGTCTGTGTTTTGAACCATTCCTGTGACACTAGTTATAGATTCCGATGCTTCACATCAGGTTTACCGTATCCCTCTGACCTTCTTATTGACGATGAAACACAGAAGTTGCATCGGAATTAAATAGAAAAGGCACAATGCCGACTTAAGTACAAGAAGACTGTCTCTTCTTACTGTCAATGTTTTGAACCATATCTGTGACACTAGTTATAGATTCCGATGCTTCACTTCAGGTATACTGTATCCCTAATACCTTCTTATTGACGATGAAACACCGAAATTGCATCGGAATTAAATACGAAAGGCACAATGCCGGCATAAGTATAACAAGACTGACTCTTCTTACTGACTATGTTTTGAAAAATTTCTGTGACACCACTTATAGATTCCGATGCCTCACTTCAGGTTTACTGTATCCCTCTGACCTTCTTATTGACGATGAAACACAGAAATTGCAACGGAAATAAATAGAAAAGGCTCAATGCCGACTTAAGTACAAGAAGACTGACTCTTCTTACTGTCTGTGTTTTGAACCATTCCTGTGACACTAGTTATAGATTCCGATGCTTCACTTCAGGTTTACTGTATCCCTCTGACCTTCTTATTGACGACGAAACACAGAAATTGCATCGGAATTAAATAGAAAAGGCACAATGCCGACTTCAGTACAAGAAGACTGACTCTACCTAATGTCTATGCTTTGTACTATTCCTGTGACACTAGTTATAGATTCCGATGCTTCACTTCAGGTTTGCTGTATCCCTCTGACCTTCTTATTGACGATGAAACACAGAAATTGCATCGGAATTAAATACAAAATTCACAATGCCGACTTAAGTACAACTAGACAGACTCCTCCTACTGTCTATGTTTTGAACCATTCCTGTGACACTACTTATAGATTCCGATGCTTCACTTCAGGTTTACTGTATCCCTCTGACCTTGTTATTGACGATGAAACACAGAATTTGCATCGGAAGTAAATAGATAAGGCACAATGCCGACTTAAGTACAAGAAGACTGACTCTTCCTATTCTCTATGTTTTGAACCATTCCTGTGACACTAGTTATAGATTCCGATGCCTCACTTCAGGTTTAGTGTATCCCTTTGACCTTCTTATTGACGATGAAACACAGAAATTGCATCGGAATTAAATACAAAGGGCACATTGCCGACTTAAGTACAAGAAGACTGACTCTTATTACTGTCTATGATTTGAACCATTCCTGTGACACTAGTTATAGATTCCGATGCTTCACTTCAGGTTTACTGTATCCCTTGGACCTTCTTATTGACGATGAAACACAGAATTTGCATCGGAATTAAATACAAAAGGCACAATGCCGACTTATGTACAAGAAGACTGACTCATCTTACTGTCTATGTTTTGAACCATTCCTCTGACACTAGTTATAGATTCCGATGCTTCAATTCAGGTTTACTGTATTAGTTGGACCATCTTATTGACGACGAAACACAGATATTGCATCGGAATTAATTAGAAATGGCACAATGCCGACTTAAGTACAAGAAGACTGACTCTTCCTACTGTCTTTGTTTTTAACCATTCCTGTGACACTAGTTATAGATTCCGATGCTTCACTTCAGATTTATGGTATCCCTCTGACCTTGATATTGAGGATGAAACACAGAATTTGCATCGGAAGTAAATAGAAAAGGCCCAATGTCGACTTAAGTACAAGAAGACTGACTCTTCTTACTGACTATGTTTTTAACCATTCCTGTGACACTAGATATAGATTGCGATGCTTCACTTCAGGTTTACTGTATCCATTGGACCTTCTTATTGACGATGAATCACAGAAATTGCATCGGAATTAAATACAAAAGGCACAATGCCGACTTAAGTTCAAGAAGACTGACTCTTCCTACTGTCTATGATTTGAACCGCTCCTGTGACACTAGTTATAGTTTCCGATTCTTCGATTCAGGTTTACTGTATCCCTCTGACCTTCTAATTGACGATGAAACACAGAAATTGCATCGGAATTAAATGCAAAAGGCACAATGATGACTCAAGTACAAGAAGACTGACGCTTCCTACTGTCTATGATTTGAACCATTCCTGTGACACTAGTTATAGATTCTGATGCTTCACTTCAGGTTTACTGTATCCCTCTGACCGTCTTATAGACGATGAAACATAGAAATTGCATCGGAATTAAAAACAAAAGGCACAATGCCGATTAACTACAAGTAGACTGACTCTTCATACTGTCTATGTTTTCAACCGATCCTGTGACACTAGTTATAGATTCCGATGCTTCACTTCAGGTTTACTGTATCCCCCTGACCTTCTTATTGACGATGAAACACAGAATTTGCATCGAAAATAAATAGAAAAGGCACAATGCCGACTTAAGTACAAGAAGACAGACTCTTCTTACTGACTGTGTTTTGAACCATTCCTGTGACACTAGTTATAGATTGCGATGCATCACTTCAGGTGTACTGTATCCCTAATACCTTCTTATTGACGACGAAATACAGAAATTGCATCCGAATTAAATAGAAAAGGCACAATGCCGACATAATTACAAGAAGACTGACCCTTCCTAATGTCTATGCTTTGAACCATTCCTGTGACCCTAGTTATAGATTCCGATGCTTCACTTCAGGTTTACCGTATCCCTCTGACCGTCTTATTGACGCTGAAACACAGAAATTGCATCGGAATTAAATAGAAAAGGCACAATGCCGACTTAAGTACAAGAAGACTGACTCTTCTTACTGTCTGTGTTTTGAACCATTCATGTGACACTAGTTATAGATTCCGATGCTTCACTTCAGATTTACTGTATCCCTTGGACCTTCTTATTGACGACAAAACACAGAAATTGCATCGGAATTAAATAGAAAAGGCACAATGCCGACTTCAGTACAAGAAGACTGACACTACCTAATGTCTATGCTTTGTACTATTCCTGTGACACTAGTTATAGATTCCGATGCTTCACTACAGGTTTGCTGTATCCCTCTGACCATCTTATTGACGATGAAACATAGAAATTGCATCGGAATTAAATACAAAATTCACAATGCCGACTTAAGTACAACTAGACAGACTCTTCCTACTGTCTATGTTTTGAACCATTCCTGTGACACTAGTTATAGATTCCGATGCTCCACTTCGAGTTTACTGTATCCCTCTGACCTTGTTATTGACGATGAAACACAGAATTTGCATCGGAAGTAAATAGATAAGGCACAATGCCGACTTAAGTACAAGAAGACTGACTCTTCCTATTCTCTATGTTTTGAACAATTCCTGTGACACTAGTTATAGATTCCGATGCCTCACTTCAGGTTTACTGTATCCCTTGGACCTTCTTATCGACGATGCAACACAGAAATTACATCGGAATTAAATACAAAAGCACAATGCCGATTAACTACAAGTAGACTGACTCTTCATACTGTCTATGTTTTGAACCGATCCTGTGACACTAGTTATAGATTCCGATGCTTCACTTCAGGTTTACTGTATCCCCCTGACCTTCTTATTGACGATGAAACAAAGAATTGGCATCGGAAATAAATAGAAAAGGCACAATGCCGAACTTAAGTACAAGAAGACAGACTCTTCTTACTGACTCTGTTTTGAACCATACCTGTGACACTAGTCATACATTCCGATGCTTCACTTCAGGTTTACTGTATCCCTCCGACCTTCTTATAGACGATGAAACTCAGAAATTTCATCGGAATTAAATACAAAAGGCACAATGCCGACTTAAGTACAAGAAGACTGACTCTTCCTATTCTCTATGTTTTGAACCATTCCTGTGACACTAGTTAGAGATTCCGATGCCTCACTTAAGGTTTACTGTATCCCTTGGACCTTCTTATTGACAATGAAACACAGAATTTGCATCGGAATTAAATACAAAAGGCACAATGCCGACTTATGTACAAGAAGACTGACTTATCTTACTGTCTATGTTTTGAACCATTCCTCTGACACTAGTTATAGATTCCGATGCTTCAATTCAGGTTTACTGTATTAGTTGGACCATCTTATTGACGACGAAACACAGATATTGCATCGGAATTAAATAGAAAAGGCACAATGCCGACTTAAGTACAAGAAGACTGACTCTTCCGACTGTCTTTGTTTTTAACCATTCCTGTGACACTAGTTATAGATTCCGATGCTTCACTTCAGATTTATGGTATCCCTCTGACCTTCTAATTGACGATGAAACACTGAAATAGCATCGGAATTAGATACAAAAAGCACAATGCCGATTTAAGTACAAGTGGACTGACTCTTCTTACTGTCTATGTTTTGAAACATTTCTGTGACACTAGTTATAGATTCCGATGCTTCACTTCAGGTTTACTGTATCCCTTGGACCTTCTTATTGACGACGAAATACAGAAATTGCATCGGAATTAAATAGAAAAGGCACAATGCCGACATAAGTACAAGAAGACTGACCCTTCCTAATGTCTGTGTTTTGAACCATTCCTGTGACACTAGTTATAGATTCCGATGCTTCACATCAGGTTTACCGTATCCCTCTGACCTTCTTATTGACGATGAAACACAGAAGTTGCATCGGAATTAAATAGAAAAGGCACAATGCCGACTTAAGTACAAGAAGACTGTCTCTTCTTACTGTCAATGTTTTGAACCATATCTGTGACACTAGTTATAGATTCCGATGCTTCACTTCAGGTATACTGTATCCCTAATACCTTCTTATTGACGATGAAACACCGAAATTGCATCGGAATTAAATACGAAAGGCACAATGCCGGCATAAGTATAACAAGACTGACTCTTCTTACTGACTATGTTTTGAAAAATTTCTGTGACACCACTTATAGATTCCGATGCCTCACTTCAGGTTTACTGTATCCCTCTGACCTTCTTATTGACGATGAAACACAGAAATTGCAACGGAAATAAATAGAAAAGGCTCAATGCCGACTTAAGTACAAGAAGACTGACTCTTCTTACTGTCTGTGTTTTGAACCATTCCTGTGACACTAGTTATAGATTCCGATGCTTCACTTCAGGTTTACTGTATCCCTCTGACCTTCTTATTGACGACGAAACACAGAAATTGCATCGGAATTAAATAGAAAAGGCACAATGCCGACTTCAGTACAAGAAGACTGACTCTACCTAATGTCTATGCTTTGTACTATTCCTGTGACACTAGTTATAGATTCCGATGCTTCACTTCAGGTTTGCTGTATCCCTCTGACCTTCTTATTGACGATGAAACACAGAAATTGCATCGGAATTAAATACAAAATTCACAATGCCGACTTAAGTACAACTAGACAGACTCTTCCTACTGTCTATGTTTTGAACCATTCCTGTGACACTACTTATAGATTCCGATGCTTCACTTCAGGTTTACTGTATCCCTCTGACCTTGTTATTGACGATGAAACACAGAATTTGCATCGGAAGTAAATAGATAAGGCACAATGCCGACTTAAGTACAAGAAGACTGACTCTTCCTATTCTCTATGTTTTGAACCATTCCTGTGACACTAGTTATAGATTCCGATGCCTCACTTCAGGTTTAGTGTATCCCTTTGACCTTCTTATTGACGATGAAACACAGAAATTGCATCGGAATTAAATACAAAGGGCACATTGCCGACTTAAGTACAAGAAGACTGACTCTTATTACTGTCTATGATTTGAACCATTCCTGTGACACTAGTTATAGATTCCGATGCTTCACTTCAGGTTTACTGTATCCCTTGGACCTTCTTATTGACGATGAAACACAGAGTTTGCATCGGAATTAAATACAAAAGGCACAATGCCGACTTATGTACAAGAAGACTGACTCATCTTACTGTCTATGTTTTGAACCATTCCTCTGACACTAGTTATAGATTCCGATGCTTCAATTCAGGTTTACTGTATTAGTTGGACCATCTTATTGACGACGAAACACAGATATTGCATCGGAATTAATTAGAAATGGCACAATGCCGACTTAAGTACAAGAAGACTGACTCTTCCTACTGTCTTTGTTTTTAACCATTCCTGTGACACTAGTTATAGATTCCGATGCTTCACTTCAGATTTATGGTATCCCTCTGACCTTGATATTGAGGATGAAACACAGAATTTGCATCGGAAGTAAATAGAAAAGGCCCAATGTCGACTTAAGTACAAGAAGACTGACTCTTCTTACTGACTATGTTTTTAACCATTCCTGTGACACTAGATATAGATTGCGATGCTTCACTTCAGGTTTACTGTATCCCTTGGACCTTCTTATTGACGATGAATCACAGAAATTGCATCGGAATTAAATACAAAAGGCACAATGCCGACTTAAGTTCAAGAAGACTGACTCTTCCTACTGTCTATGATTTGAACCGCTCCTGTGACACTAGTTATAGTTTCCGATTCTTCGATTCAGGTTTACTGTATCCCTCTGACCTTCTAATTGACGATGAAACACAGAAATTGCATCGGAATTAAATGCAAAAGGCACAATGATGACTCAAGTACAAGAAGACTGACGCTTCCTACTGTCTATGATTTGAACCATTCCTGTGACACTAGTTATAGATTCCGATGCCTCACTTCAGGTTTACTGTATCCCTCGGACCGTCTTATTGACGATGAAGCACAGAAATTGCATCGGAATTAAATAAAAAAGGCACAATACTGACTTAAGTACAAGAAGACTGACTCTTCTTACTGTCTATGTTTTTAACCATTCCTGTGACACTAGTTATAGATTCCGATGCTTCACTTCAGGTTTACTATATCCCTCTGACCTTCCTATTGAAGATGAAACACAGAGATTGCATCGGAAATTAATAGAAAAGGCACAATGCCGACTTAAGTACAAGAAGACTGACTCTTCTTACTGTCTATGTTTTGAACCATTCCTGTGACACTAGTTATAGATTCCGATGCTTCACTTCAGGTTTACTATATCCCTCTGACCTTCCTATTGAAGATGAAACACAGAGATTGCATCGGAAATTAATTAAAATGGCACAATTCCGACTTAAGTACAAGTAGACTGACTCTTCTTACTGTCTATGCTTTGAACCACTCCAGTGACACTAGTTATTGATTCTGATGCTGCACTTCAGGTTTACTGTATCCTTCTGACCTTCTTATTGACGATGAAACACAGAAATTGCATCGGAATTAAATACAAAAGGCACAATGCCGACTTAAGTACATGTAGACTGACTCATCCTACTGTCTATGTTTTGAACCATTCCTGTGACACTAGTTGTAGACTCCGATGATTCACTTCAGGTTTTTCTATATCCCTCTGACCTTCTTATTGACGATGAAACACAGAAATTGCATCGGAATTAAATAGAAAATGCACAATGCCGACTTAAGTACAAGAAGAATGACTCTTCCTACTGTCTATGATTTGAACCATTCCTGTGACACTAGTTATAGATTCCGATGCTTCACTTCAGGTTTACTGTATCCCTTGGACCTTCTTATCGACGATGAAAAGTTGCATCGGAATAAAATACAAAAGGCACAATGACGACATAAGTACAGGAAGACTGACTCTTCTTACTGTCTATGTTTTGTACCATTGCTGTGACACTAGTTATAGATTCCGATGCTTCAATTCAGATTTACTGTATCCCTTGGACCTTCTTATTGACGACGAATCACAGAAAAAGCATCAGAATAAAATAGAAAAGGCACAATGCCGACTTTAGTAGAAGAAGACAGACTCTACCTAATGTCTATGTTTTGAACCATTCCTGTGACACTAGTTATAGATTCCGATGCTTCACTTCAGTTTTACTGTATCCCTCTGACCTTCTTATTGACGATGAAACACAGAAATTGCATCGGAATTAAATACAAAAGGCACAATGCCGACATAAGTACAAGAAGACTGACTCTTCTTACTGACCATGTTGTGAACATTTCCTGGGAGACCAGTTTTAAATACAGATGCTTCACTATATGTTTACTGTATCCCTTGGACCTCCTTATTGACGATGAAACACAGAAATTGCAACGGAATTAAATACTAAAGGCACAATGCAGACTTAAGTACAAGAAGACTGACTCTTCCTACTGTCTATATTTTAATTATTCCTGTGACACTAGTTATAGATTCCGATGCTTCACTTCAGGATTACTGTATCCCTCTGACCTTCTTATTGACGATGAAACACAGAAATTGCATCGGAAATAAATAGAAATGGCACAATGCTGACTTAAGTACAAGAAGACTGACTCTTCTTACTGTCTATGATTTGAACAATTCCTATGACACTAGTTATAGATTCCGATGCATCACTTCAGGTGTACCGTATCCCTTGACCTTCTTATTGACGATGAAACACAAAAATTGCATCGGAATTAAATACAAAAGCACAATGCCGACTTAAGTACAAGTAGACTGACTCTACTTACTGTCTATGCTTTGAACCATTCCTGGGACCCTAGTTATTGATACTGATGCTTCACTTCAGGTTTACTGTATCCCTCTGACCTTCTTATTGACGATGAAACATAGAAATTGCATCGGAATTAAATACAAAATGCACAATGCCGACTCAAGTACATGTAGACGTACTCATCCTACTGTCTATGTTTTGAACCATTCCTGTGACACTAGTTGTAGATTCCGATGATTCACTTTAGGTTCTTCTGTATCCCTTTGACCTTCTTATTGACGATGAAACACAGAAATTGCATCCGAATTAAAGACAAAAGGCACAATGCCGACTTATGTACAAGAAGACTGACTCTTCCTACTGTCTATGTTTTGAACGATTCCTGTGACACTAGTGATAGATTCCGATGCCTCACGTCAGGTTTACTGTATCCCTCTGACCATCTTATTGACGATGAAACACAGATATTGCATCGGAATTAAATAGAAAAGGCACACAGCCGACTTAAGTACAAGAAGACTGACTCTTCTTACTGACAATGCTTTGAACCATTCCTGTGACACTAGTTACAGATTCCCATGCTTCACTTCAGGTTTACTGTAACCCTTGGACCTTCTTATTGACGATGAAACACAGAAATTGCATCGGAATTAAATACAAAAGGCACATTGCCGACTTAAGTACAAGGAGATTGACTGTTATTTCTGTCTATGTTTTGAACCATTTCTGTGACACTAGTTATAGATTCCGATGCTTCACTTCAGGTTTACTGTATCCCTTAGACCTTCTTATTGACGATGAAACACAGAAATTGCATAGGAATTAAATACAAAAGGCACAATGCCGACTTATGTACAAGAAGACTGAATCATCTCACTGTCTATGCTTTGAACCATTCCTCTGACACTAGTTATAGATTCCGATGCCTCACTTCAGGTTTACTGTATCCCTCGGAGCGTCTTATTGACGATGAAACACAGAAATTGCATCGGAATTAAATAGATAAGGCACAATACTTACTTAAGTACAAGAAGACTGACTCTTCTTACTGTCTATGCTTTTAACTATTCCTGTAACACTAGTTATAGATTTCGATGCTTCACTTCAGGTTTACTGTATCCCTTGGACCTTCTTATTAACGACGAAATATAGAAATTGCATCGGAATTAAATTGAAAAGGCAGAATGCCGACTTAAGTACAAGAAGACAGATCCTTCCTATTGTCTATGTTTTGAACCATTCCTGTGACACTAGTTATAGATTCCGATGCCTCACTTCAGGTTTACTGTATCCCTCGGACCGTCTTATTGACGATGAAGCACAGAAATTGCATCGGAATTAAATAAAAAAGGCACAATACTGACTTAACTACAAGAAGACTGACTCTTCTTACTTTCTATGTTTTTAACCATTCCTGTGACACTAGTTATAGATTCCGATGCTTCACTTCAGGTTTACTATATCCCTCTGACCTTCCTATTGAAGATGAAACACAGAGATTGCATCGGAAATTAATAGAAAAGGCACAATGCCGACATAAGTACAAGAAGACTGACTCTTCTTACTGTCTATGTTTTGAACCATTCCTGTGACACTAGTTATAGATTCCGATGCTTCACTTCAAGTTTACTGTATCCTTTGGACCTTCTTATTGACGATGAAACACAGAAATTTCATCGGAATAAAATACAAAAGGCACAATGCCGACTTAAGTACAAGAAGACTGACTCTTCTTACTGTCTATGCTTGGAACCATTCCATGGGCAACTAGTTATGGATTCCGTTGCTTCACTTCAGATTTACTGTATCCCTTGGACCTTCTTATTGGCGACGGAACACAGAAATTGCATCAGAATAAAATAGAAAAGGCACAATGCCGACTTAAGCACAAGAAGACTGACTCTACCTAATGCATATGCTTTGAACCATTCCTGTCACACTAGTTATACATTCCGATGCTTCACTTCAGGATTTCTGTATCCCTCTGACCTTCTTATTGACGATGAAACACAGAAATTGCATCGGAATTAAATAGAAAAGGCACAATGCTGACTTAAGTACAAGAAGACTGACTCTTCTTACTGTCTATGTTTTGAACCATTCCTGTGACACTAGGTATAGATTCCGATGCTTCACTTCAGGTGTACTGTATCCCTTGGACCTTCTTATTGACGATGAAACACAGAAATTGTATCGGACTTAAATACAAAAGGCACAATGCCGACTTAAGTACAATTAGACTTACTCTTCTTACTGTCTATGATTTTAACCATTCCTGTGACACTAGTTTTTGAATCTGATGCTTCACTTCAGGTTTACTGTACCCCTCTAACCTTCTTACGGACAATGAAACACAGAAATTGTATCGGAATTAATTACAAAAGCACAATGCCGACTTAAGTACAAGAAAACTGACTCTTTTTACTGTCTATGTTTTGAATCATTCCTGTGACACTAGTTATGGATTCCGATACTTCACTTCAGGTTGACTGTATCCCTCTGACCTATTTGTTGACAATGAAACACAGAAATTGCATCGGAATTAAATAGAAAAGGCACAATGCAGACTTAAGTAGAAGAAGACTGATTCTTCCCACTCTCTATGATTTGTACCATTCGTGTGACACTAGTTATAGATTCCGATGCTTCCCTTCACGTTTACTGTATCCCTTTGCCTTTCTTATTGACGACGAAACACAGAACTTGCATCGGAATTAAATGGAAAAGGCACAATGCCGACTTAAGAACAAGAATACTGACTCTTCCTACTGTCTTTGTTTTGAATCATTCCTGTGACACTAGTTATAGATTCCGATGCTTCAATTCAGGTTTACTGTATTAGTTGGACCATCTTATTGATGACGAAACACAGATATTGCATCGGAATTAAATAGAAAAGGCACAATGCCGACTTAAGTACAAGAAGACTGACTCTTCCTATTGCCTATGTTTTTAAATATTCCTGTGACACTAGTTATAGATTCCGATGCTTCATTTCAGATTTATGGTATCCCTCGGACCTTCTAATCGACGATGAAACACAGAAATTGCATCGGAATTAGATACAAAAAGCACAATGCCGATTTAAGTACAAGTGGACTGACTCCTCTTACTGTCAATGTTTTGAAACATTCCTGTGACACTAGTTATAGATTCCGATGCTTCACTTCAGGTTTACTGTATCCCTTGGATCTTGTTATTGACGACGAAGTACAGAAATTGCATCGGAATTAAATAGAAAAGGCACAATGCCGACTTAAGTACAAGAAGACTGACTCTTCTTACTGTCTATGTTTTGAACCATATCTGTGACACTAGTTACAGATTCCGATGCTTCACTTCAGGTTTACTGTATCCCTCTGACCATCCTATTGAAGATGAAACACAGAAATTGCATCGGAGTTAAATAGAAAAGGCACAATGCCGACTTATGTACAAGAAGACTGACTCTTCCTACTGTCTATGTTTTGAACCATATCATTGAAACTAGTTATAGATTCCGATGCTTCACTTCAGGTTTACTGTATCCCTCTGACCATCCTATTGAAGTTGAAACACAGAAATTGCATCGGAATTAAATAGAAAAGGCACAATGCTGACTTATGTACAAGAAGACTGACTCATCTTACTGTCAATGTTTTGAATAATTCCTCTGACACTTGTTATAGATTCCGATGCTTCACTTCAGGTTTACTGTATCCCTTGGACCTTCTTATTGACAATGAAAAAAAGAAATTTAATCGGAATTAAATACAAAAGGCACAATTCCGGCTTAAGTACAAGAAGACTGACTCTTCCTACTGTCTATATTTGAACATCTTCAGTGACACTAGTTATAGATTCCGATGCTTCACTCCAGGTTTACTGTATCCCTTGGACCTTCTTATCGACGATGAAACACAGAAATTGCATCGGAATTAAATACAAAAGGCACAATGCCGACTTAAGTACAAGTAGACTGACTCTACTTACTGTCTATGCTTTGAACCATTCCTGTGACCCTAGTTATTAATTCTGATGCTTCACTTCAGGTTTACTGTATCCCTCTGACCTTCTTATTGACGATGAAACATAGAAATTCCATCGGAATTAAATACAAAAGGCACAATGCCGACTCAAGTACATGTAGACGTACTCATCATACTGTCTATGTTTTGAAGCATTCCTGTGACACTAGTTGTAGATTCCGATGATTCACTTTAGGTTCTTCTGTATCCCTCTGACCTTCTTATTGACGATGAAACACAGAAATTGCATCGAAATTAAATAGAAAAGGCACAATGCCGACTTAAGTACAAGAAGACTGACTCTTGCTACTGTCTATGTTTTGAACCATTCCTATGACACTAGTTATACATTCCGATGCTTCACTTCAGGTTTACTCTATCCCTTTGACCTTCTTATTGACGATGAAACACAGAAATTGCATCCGAATTTAAGACAAAAGGCACAATCCCGACTTAAGTACAAGTACACTGACTCTTCTTACTGTCTATGACTTGAACCATTCCTGTGACTATAGTTACCGAGTCTGATGCTTCACTTCAGGTTTACTGTATCCCTCTGACCTTCTTAATGACGATGAAACACAGAAATTGCAACGGAATTAAATAAAAAAAAGGCACAATGCCAACTTAAGTACAAGAAGATTGACTCATCCTACTGTCTATGTTTTGAACGATTCCTGTGACACTAGTGGTACATTCCGATGCTTCACTTCAGGTTTACTGTATCCCTCTGACCATCTTATTGACTATGAAACACAGAAATTGCATCGGAATTAAATAGAAAAGGCACAATGCAGACTTAAGTACAAGAAGACTGACTGTTCTTACTGACTATGCTTTGAACCATTCCTGTGACACTAGTTATAGATTCCCATGCTTCACTTCAGGTTTACTGTAACCCTTGGACCTTCTTATTGACGATGAAACACAGAAATTGCATCGGAATTAAATACAAAAGGCACATTGCCGACTTAAGTACAAGGAGATTGACTGTTATTTCTGTCTATGTTTTGAACCATTCCTGTGACACTAGTTATAGATTCCGATGCTTCACTTCAGGTTTACTGTATCCCTTGGACCTTCTTATTAACGACGAATTACAGAAATTGCATCGGAATTAAATTGAAAAGGCAGAATGCCGACTTAAGTACAAGAAGACAGACCCTTCCTATTGTCTATGTTTTGAACCATTCCTGTGACACTAGTTATAGATTCCGATGCCTCACTTCAGGTTTACTGTATCCCTCGGACCGTCTTATTGACGATGAAGCACAGAAATTGCATCGGAATTAAATAAAAAAGGCACAATACTGACTTAAGTACAAGAAGACTGACTCTTCTTACTGTCTATGTTTTTAACCATTCCTGTGACACTAGTTATAGATTCCGATGCTTCACTTCAGGTTTACTATATCCCTCTGACCTTCCTATTGAAGATGAAACACAGAGATTGCATCGGAAATTAAGAGAAAAGGCACAATGCCGACTTAAGTACAAGAAGACTGACTCTTCTTACTGTCTATGTTTTGAACCATTCCTGTGACACTAGTTATAGATTCCGATGCTTCACTTCAGGTTTACTGTATCCCTTGGACCTTCTTATTGACGATGAATCACAGAAATTGCATCGGAATTAAATAGAAAAGGCACAATGCTGACTTATTAACAAGAAGACTGACTCATCTTACTGTCTATGATGTTAACCATTCCTCTGACACTAGTTATAGATTCCGATGCTTCACTTCAGGTTTACTGTAATGCCGACTTAAGTACAAGAAGACTGACTCTTCTTACTGTCTATGTTTTGAACCATTCCTGTGACACTAGTTATAGATTCCGATGCTTCACTTCAGGTTTACTGAATCCTTTGGACCTTCTTATTGACGATGAAACACAGAAATTTCATCGGAATAAAATACAAAAGGCACAATGCCGACTTAAGTACAAGAAGAATGACTCTTCTTACTGTCTATGCTTGGAACCATTCCATGGGCAACTAGTTATGGATTCCGTTGCTTCACTTCAGATTTACTGTATCCCTTGGACCTTCTTATTGGCGACGGAACACAGAAATTGCATCAGAATAAAATAGAAAAGGCACAATGCCGACTTAAGTACAAGAAGACTGACTCTACCTAATGCATATGCTTTGAACCATTCCTGTCACACTAGTTATACATTCCGATGCTTCACTTCTGGATTTCTGTATCCCTCTGACCTTCTTATTGACGATGAAACACAGAAATTGCATCGGAATTAAATAGAAAAGGCACAATGCTGACTTAAGTACAAGAAGACTGACTCTTCTTACTGTCTATGTTTTGAACCATTCCTGTGACACTAGGTATAGATTCCGATGCTTCACTTCAGGTGTACTGTATCCCTTGGACCTTCTTATTGACGATGAAACACAGAAATTGTATCGGACTTAAATACAAAAGGCACAATGCCGACTTATGTACAATTAGACTTACTCTTCTTACTGTCTATGATTTGAACCATTCCTGTGACACTAGTTTTTGAATCTGATGCTTCACTTCAGGTTTACTGTATCCCTCTGACCTTCTTATTGACGATGAAACACAGAAATTGCATCGGAATTAAATAGAAAAGGCACAATGCCGACTTAAGTACAAGATGACTGATTCTTCCCACTCTCTATTATTTATACCATTCGTGTGACACTAGTTATAGATTCCGATGCTTCACTTCAGGTTTACTGTATCCCTCTAACCTTCTTACAGACAATGAAACACAGAAATTGTATCGGAATTAATTACAAAAGCACAATGCCGACTTAAGTACAAGAAAACTGACTCTTTTTACTGTCAATGTTTTGAATCATTCCTGTGACACTAGTTATAGATTCCGATACTTCACTTCAGGTTGACTGTATCCCTCTGACCTTCTTGTTGACAATGAAACACAGAAATTGCATCGGAATTAAATAGAAAAGGCACAATGCAGACTTAAGTAAAAGAAGACTGATTCTTCCCACTCTCTATGATTTGTACCATTCGTGTGACACTAGTTATAGATTCCGATGCTTCACTTCACGTTTACTGTATCCCTTTGCCTTTCTTATTGACGACGAAACACAGAACTTGCATCGGAATTAAATAGAAACGGCACAATGCCGACTTAAGTACAAGAAGACTGACTCTTCCTACTGTCTTTGTTTTGAACCGTTCCTGTGACACTAGTTATAGATTCCGCTGCTTCACTTCAGGTGTACTGTATCCCTCTGACCTTCTTATTGACGTGGAAACACAGAAATTGCAACGGAATTTGATACAAAAAGCACAATGCCGACTTAAGTACAAGGGGACTGACTCTTCTTGCTGTCTATGTTTTGAAACATTCCTGTGACACTAGTTATAGATTCCGATGCTTCACTTCAGGTTTACTGTATCCCTTGGACCTTCTTATTGACGACGAAACACAGAAATGGCATGGGAATTAAATAGAAAAGGCACAATGCCTACTTAAGTTCAAGAAAACTGACCCTTACTATTGTCTATGTTTGAACCATTCCTGTGACACTAGTTATAGATTCCGATGCTTCACTTCAGGTTTGCTGTATCCCTCTGACCTTCTTAATGACGATGAAACACAGAAATTGCATCGGAAATAAATACAAATGCCACAACGCCGACTCAAGTAGAAGAAGACTGACTCTTCCCACTATCTATGTTTTGAACGATTCCTGTGACACTAGTTATACATTCCGATGCTTCACTTCAGGTTTACTGTATCCCTCTCACCAGCTTATTGACGATGAAACACAGATATTGCATTGGAATTAAATAGAAAAGGCACAATGCCGAATTAAGTACAAGAAGACTCACTCTTCTTACTGACTATGTCTTGAACCATTTCTGTGACACTAGTTATAGATTCCGATGCTTCACTTCAGGTTTACTGTACCCCTTGGACCTTCTTATTGACGACAAAACACAGAAATTGCATCGGAATTAAATACAAAAGGCACAATGCCGACTTAAGTACAAGAAGACTGACCCTTCCTACTGTCTATGTTTTGAATCATTCCTGTGACACTAGTTATAGATTCCGATGCTTCAATTCAGGTTTACTGTATTAGTTGGACCATCTTATTGACGACGAAACACAGATATTGCATCGCAATTAAATAGAAAATGCACAATGCCGACTTAAGTACAAGAAGACTGACTCTTCCTACTGTCTATGTTTTGAACCATATCTGTGACACTAGTTACAGATTACGATGCTTCACTTCAGGTTTACTGTATCCCTCTGACCATCCTATTGACGATGAAACACAGAAATTGCATCGGAGTTAAATAGAAAAGGCACAATGCCGACTTATGTACAAGAAGACTGACTCTTCCTACTGTCTATGTTTTGAACCATATCTGTGAAACTAGTTATAGATTCCGATGCTTCACTTCAGGTTTACTGTATCCCTCTGACCATCCTATTGAAGTTGAAACACAGAAATTGCATCGGAATTAAATAGAAAAGGCACAATGCTGACTTATGTACAAGAAGACTGACTCATCTTACTGTCAATGTTTTGAACAATTCCTCTGACACTTGTTATAGATTCCGATGCTTCACTTCAGGTTTACTGTATCCCTTGGACCTTCTTATTGACAATGAAAAAAAGAAATTTAATCGGAATTAAATACAAAAGGCACAATTTCGGCTTAAGTACAAGAAGACTGACTCTTCCTACTGTCTATATTTGAACATCTCCAGTGACACTAGTTATAGATTCCGATGCTTCACTCCAGGTTTACTGTATCCCTTGGACCTTCTTATCGACGATGAAACACAGAAATTACATCGGAATTAAATACAAAACGCACAATGCCGACTTAAGTACAAGAAGACTGACTCTTCTTACTGTCTATGTTTTGAACCATTCCTGTGACACTTGTTATAGATTCCGAGGCTTCACTTCAGGTTTACTGTATCCCTTGGACCTTCTTATTGACGATGAATCACAGAAATTGCATCGGAATTAAATAGAAAAGGCACAATGCTGACTTATGTACAAGAAGACTGACTTATCTTGCTGTCTATGATGTTAACCATTCCTCTGACACTAGTTATAGATTCCGATGCTTCACTTCAGGTTTACTGTATCCCTCTGACCTTCTTATTGACGATGAAACACATATCTTGCATCGGAATTAAATACAAAATTCACAATGCCGACTTAAGTACAAGAAGACTGACTCGTCTTACTGTCTATGTTTTGAACCATTCCTGTGACACTAGTTATAGATTCCGATGCTTCACTTCAGGTTACTGTATCCCTCTGACCTTCGTATTGACGATGAAACACAGAAATTGCATCGGAAATAAATACAAAATGCACAATGCCGACTCAAGTGGAAGTAGACTGACTCTTCCTACTGTCTATGTTTTGAACGATTCCTGTGACACTAGTCATACATTCCGATGCTTCACTTCAGGTTTACTATATCCCTCCGACCTTCTTATAGACGATGAAACACAGAAATTTCATCGGAATTAAATACAAAAGGCACAATGCCGATTTAAGTACAAGAAGACTGACTCTTCCTGTTCTCTATGTTTTGAACCATACCTGTGACACTAGTTATAGATTCCGATGCCTCACTTCAGGTTTACTGTATCCCTCTGACCTTCTTATTGACGATGAAACACAGAAATTGCATCGGAATTAAATACAAAGGGCACATTGCAGACTTAAGTACAAGAAGACTGACTCTTATTACTGTCTATGTTTTGAACCATTCCTGTGACACTAGTTATAGATTCCGATGCTTCACTTCAGGTTTACTGTATCCCTTGGACCTTCTTATTGACGATGAAACACAGAAATTGCATCGGAATTAAATACAAAAGGCACAATGCGGACTTATGTACAAGAAGACTGACTCATCGTACTGTCTATGTTTTGAACCATTCCTCTGACACTAGTTATAGATTCCGATGCTTCAATTCAGGTTTACTGTATTAGTTGGACCATCATATTGACGACGAAACACAGATATTGCATCGAAATTAAATAGAAAAGGAATAATGCCGACTTAAGTACAAGAAGACTGACTCTTCCTACTGCCTATGTTTTTAACCATTCCTGTGACACTAGTTATAGAATCCGATGCTTCATTTCAGATTTATGGAATCCCTCTGACTTTCTATTTGACGATGAAACACAGAAATTGCATCGGAATTAGATACAAAAAGCACAATGCCGATTTAAGTACAAGTGGACTGACTCTTCTTACTGTCTATGGTTTGAAACATTCCTGTGACACTAGTTATAGATTCCGATGCTTCACTTATGGTTTACTGAATCCCTTGGACCTTCTTATTGACGACGAAATACAGAAATTGCATCGGAATTACATACGAAAGGCACAATGCCGACATAAGTACAAGAAGACTGACCCTTCCTAATGTCTATGTTTTGAACCCTTCCTGTGACACTAGTTATAGATTCTGATGCTTTACTTCAGATTTACTGTATCCCTCTGACATTCTTGTTGACGATGAAACACAGAAATTGCATCGGAATTAAATAGAAAAGGCACAATGCCGACTTAAGTACAAGAAGACTGACTCTTCTTACTCTCTATGTTTTGAACCATATCTGTGACACTAGTTATAGATTCCGATGCTTCACTTCAGGTTTACTGTATCCCTCTGACCATCCTATTGAAGATGAAACACAGAAATTGCATCGGAATTAAATAGAAAAGGCACAAAGCCGACTTATGTACAAGAAGACTGACTCTTCCTACTGTCTATGTTTTGAACCATTCCGGTGACACTAGTTATAGATTTAGATGCTTCACTTCAGGTTTACTCTTTCCCTCTGACCATCCTATTGAAGATGAAACACAGAAATTGCATCGGAATTAAATAGAAAATTCACAATGCCGACTTAAGTACAAGTAGACTGACTCCTCTTACTGACTATGTTTTGAACCATTCTTGTGACACTAGTTATAGATTGCGATGCTTCACTTCAGGTTTACTGTATCCCTCTGACCTTGTTAATGACGATGAAACACAGAATTTTTATCGGTAGTAAATAGAAAAGGCACAATGCCGACTTAAGTACAAGAACGCTGACTCCTCTTACTGACTATGTTTTGAACCATTTTTGTGACACTAGTTATAGATTGCGATGCTTTACTTCAGGTTTAGTGTATCCCTTGGACCTTCTTATTGACGATGAATCACAGAAATTGCATCGGAAATAGATAGAAAAGGCACAATGCCGACTTAAGTACAGGAAGACTGACTCTTCCTACTGTCCATGTTTTAAATCATTCCTGTGACACTAGTTATACATTCCGATGCTTCACTTCAGGTTTACTGTATCCCTCTGACCTTCTTATTGACGATGAAACACAGAAATTGCATCGGAATTAAATAAAAAAGGCACAATGCCGACTTAAGTCCAAGAATACTGACTCTTCCTACTGCCTATGATGTGAACCATTCTAGTGACACTAGATATAGATTCCGATGCGTCACTTCAGGTTCCTGTATCCCTCTGACCTTCGTATTGACGATGAAATACAGAAATTGCATCGGAATTAAATACAAAATGCACAATGCCGACTTAAGTACAAGTAGACTGACTCTTCCTACTGTCTATGTTTTAACCACTCCTGTGACACTAGTTATAGATTCCGATGCTTCACTTCAGGTTTACTGTATCCCTCTGGCCTTGTTATGGACGATGAAACACAGAATTTGCATCGGAAGTAAATAGAAATGGCACAATGCCGACTTAAGTACAAGAAGATTGACTCCTCTTACTGACTATGTTTTGAACCATTCTTGTGACACTAGTTATAGATTGCGATGCTTCACTTCAGGTTTACAGTATCCCTTGGACCTTCTTATTGACGATGAATCACAGAAATTGCATCGGAAATAAATAGAAAAGGCACAATGCCGACTTAAGTACAGGAAGACTGACTCTTCCTACTGTCCATGACTTGAATCATTCCTGTGACACTAGTTATACATTCCGATGCTTCACTTCAGGTTTACTGTATCCCTCTGACCTTCTTATTGACGATGAAACACAGAAATTGCATCGGAATTAAATAAAAAAGGCACAATGTCGACTTAAGTACAAGAAGACTGACTCTTCCTACTGTCTATGTTTTGAACCATTCCAGTGACACTAGAGATAGATTCCGATGCTTCAGTTCAGGTTACTGTAGCCCTCTGACCTTCGTTTTGTCGATGAAACACAGAAATTGCATCGGAAATAAATACAAAATGCACAATGCCGACTCAAGTGGAAGAAGACTGACTCTTCCTACTGTCTATGATTTGAACGATTCCTGTGCCACTAGTCATACATTCCGATGCTTCACTTCAGGTTTACTGTATCCCTCTGACCTTCTTATAGACGATGAAACACAGAAATTGCATCGGAATTAAATACAAAGGGCACATTGCCGACTTAAGTACAAGAAGACTGACTCTTATTACTGTCTATGTTTTGAACCATTCCTGTGACACTAGTTATAGATTCCGATGCTTCACTTCAGGTTTACTGTATCCCTTGGACCTTCTTATTGACGATGAAACACAGAAATTGCATCGGAATTAAATACAAAAGGCACAATGCCGACTTATGTACAAGAAGACTGACTCATCTTACTGTCTATGTTTTGAACCATACCTCTGACACTAGTTATAGATTCCGATGCTTCAATTCAGGTTTACTGTATTAGTTGGACCATCTTATTGACGACGAAACACAGATATTGCATCGGAATTAAATAGAAAAGGCACAATGCCGACTTAAGTACAAGAAGACGGACTCTTCCGACTGCCTATGATTTTAACCATTCCTGTGACACTAGTTATAGATTCCGATGTTTCATTTCAGATTTATGGTATCCCTCTGACCTTCTAATTGACGATGAAACACAGAAATTGCATCGGAATTAAATAGAAAAGGCACAATGCCGACATAAGTACAAGAAGACTGACCCTTCTTAATGTCTATGTTTTGAACCATTCCTGTGACACTAGTTATAGATTCTGATGCTTTACTTCAGGTTTACTGTATCCTTCTGACCATCCTATTGAAGATGAAACACAGAAATTGCATCGGAATTAAATAGAAAAGGCACAATGCCGACTTATGTACAAGAAGACTGACTCTTCTTACTCTCTATGTTTTGAACCATATCTGTGAAACTAGTTATAGATTCCGATGCTTCACTTCAGGTTTACTGTATCCCTCTGACCATCCTATTGAAAATGAAACACAGAAATTGCATCGGAATTAAATAGAAAAGGAACAATGCTGACTTATGTACAAGAAGACTGACTCATCTCACTGTCTACGTTTTGAACCATTCCTCTGACACTTGTTATAGATTCCGATGCTTCACTTCAGGTTTACTGTATCCCTTGGACCTTCTTATTGACGATGAAAAAAAGAAATTTAATCGGAATTAAATACAAAAGGCACAATTCCGGCTTATGTACAAGAAGACTGACTCTTCTTACTGTCTATGTTTGAACATCTCCAGTGACACTAGTTATAGGTTCCGATGCTTCACTCCAGGTTTACTGTATCCCTTGGACCTTCTTATCGACGATGAAACACAGAAATTGCATCGGAATTAAATACAAAAGGCACAATGCCGACTTAAGTACAAGAAGACTGACTCTTATTACTGTCTATGTTTTGAACCACTCCTGTGACACTAGTTATAGATTCTGATGCTTCACTTAAGATTTACTGTATCCCTTGGACCTTCTTATTGACGACGAAACACAGAAATTGCGTCGGAATTAAATAGAAAAGGCACAATGCCGACTTCAGTACGAGAAGACTGACTCTACCTAATGTCTATGTTTTGTACCATTCCTGTGACACTAGTTATAGTTTGCGATGCTTCACTTCAGGTTTACTGTGTCACTCTGACCTTCTTATTGACGATCAAACACAGAAATTGCATCGGAATTAAATACAAAATGCACAATGCCGACTTAAGTAAAGTAGACTGACTCTTCCTACTGTCTATGTTTAGAACCATTCCTGTGACACTAGTTATAGACTCCGATGCTTCACTTCAGGTTTACTGTACCCCTCTGACCTTGTTATTGACGATGAAACACAGAATTTGCATCGGAAGTAAATAGAAAAGGCACAATGCCGACTTAAGTACAAGAAGACTGACTGCTCTTACTGACTATGTTTTGAACCATTCTTGTGACACTAGTTATAGATTGCGATGCTTCACTTCAGGTTTACTGCATCCCTTGGACCTTCTTATTGACGATGAATAACAGAAATTGCATCGGAAATAAATAGAAAAGGCACAATGCCGACTTAAGTACAGGAAGACTGACTCTCCCTACTGTCCATGATTTGAATCATTCCTGTGACACTAGTTATATATTCCGATGCTTCACTTCAGGTTTACTGCATCCCTCCGACCTTCTTATAGACGATGAAACTCAGAAATTTCATCGGAATTAAATACAAAAGGCACAATGCCGACTTAAGTACAAGAAGACTGACTCCTCCTATTCTCTATGTTTTGAACCATTCCTGTGACACTAGTCATAGATTCCGATGCCTCACTTCAGGTTTACTGTATCCCTTTGACCATCTTATTGACGATGAAACACAGAAATTGCATCAGAATTAAATACAAAGGGCACATTGCCGACTTAAGTACAAGAAGACTGACTCTTATTACTGTCTATGTTTTGAACCATTCCTGTGAAACTAGTTATAGATTCCGATGCTTCACTTCAGGTTTACAACATCCCTTGGACCTTCTTATTGACGATGAAACACAGAATTTGCATCGGAATTAAATACAAAAGGCACAATGCCGACTTATGTACAAGAAGACTGACTCATCTTACTGTCTATGTTTTGAACCATTCCTCTGACACTAGTTATAGATTCCGATGCTTCAATTCAGATTTACTGTATTAGTTGGACCATCTTATTGACGACGAAACACAGATATTGCATCGGAATTAAATAGAAAAGGCACAATGCCGACTTAAGTACAAGAAGACTGACTCTTCCTACTATCTTTGTTTTTAACCATTCTTGTGACACTAGTTATAGATTGCGATGCTTCACTTCAGGTTTACTGCATCCCTTGGACCTTCTTATTGACGATGAATAACAGAAATTGCATCGGAAATAAATAGAAAAGGCACAATGCCGACTTAAGTACAGGAAGACTGACTCTTCCTACTGTCCATGATTTGAATCATTCCTGTGACACTAGTTATAGATTCCGATGCTTCACTTCAGGTTTACTGTATCCCTTGGACCTTCATATTGACGACGAAATACAGAAATTGCATCGGAATTAAATAGAAAAGGCACAATGCCGACATAAGTACAAGAAGACTGACCCTTTCTAATGTCTATGATTTGAACCATTCCTGTGACACTAGTTATAGATTCCGATGCTTCACTTCAGGTTTACCGTATCCCTCTGACCTTCTTATTGACGATTAAACACAGAAATTGCATCGGAATTAAATAGAAAAGGCACAATGCCGGCTTAAGTACAAGAAGACTGACTCTTCTTACTGACTATGTTTTTAACCATTCCTGTGACACTAGATATAGATTGCGATGCTTCACTTCAGGTTTACTGTATCCCTTGGACCTTCTTATTGACGATGAATCACAGAAATTGCATCGGAATTAAATACAAAAGGCACAATGCCGACTTAAGTTCAAGAAGACAGAATCTTCCTACTGTCTATGATTTGAACCGTTAATGTGACACTAGTTATAGATTCCGATTCTTCACTTCAGGTTTACTGTATCCCTCTGACCTTCTAATTGACGATGAAACACAGAAATTGCATCGGAATTAAATGCAAAGGGCACAATGATGATTCAAGTACAAGAAGACTGACGCTTCCTACTGTCTATGATTTGAACCATTCCTGTGACACTAGTTATAGATTCCGATGCTTCACTTCAGGTTTACTGTATCCCTCTGACCGTCTTATTGACGATGAAACATAGAAATTGCATCGGAATCAAATAGAAAGGGCACAATGCTGACTTAAATACAAGAAGACTGACTATTCTTACTGTTTATGATTTGAACCATTCCTGTGACACTAGTGATAGTTTCCGATGCTTTACTTCAGGTGTACTGTATCCCTTGGACCTTCTTATCGACGATGAAACACAGAAATTACTTCGGAATTAAATACAAAAGGCACAATGCCGATTAACTACAAGTAGACTGACTCTTCATACTGTCTATGCTTTGAACCAATCCTGTGACACTAGTTATAGATTCCGATGCTTCACTTCAGGTTTACTGTATCCCCCTGACCTTCTTATTGGCGATGAAACACAGAATTTGCATCGGAAATAAATAGAAAAGGCACAATGCCGACTTAAGTACAAGAAGACAGACTCTTCTTACTGACTATGATTTGAACCATTCCTGTGACACTAGTTATAGATTCCGATGCTTCACTTCAGGTATACTGTATCCCTAATACCTTCTTATTGACGATGAGACACCGAAATTGCATCGGAATTAGATACGAAAGGCACAATGCCGGCATAAGTATGTTTTGAAAAATTTCTGTGACACTACTTATAGATTCCGATGCCTCACTTCAGGTTTACTGTTCCCTCTGACCTTCTTATTGACCATGAAACACAGAAATTGCAACGGAAATAAATAGAAAAGGCTCAATGCCGACTTAAGTACAAGAAGACTGACTCTTCTTACTGTCTGTGTTTTGAACCATTCCTGTGACACTAGTTATCAATTCCGATGCTTCACTTCAGATTTACTGTATCCCTTGGACCTTCTTATTCACGACGAAACACAGAAATTGCGTCGGAATTAAATAGAAAAGGCACAATGCCGACTTCAGTACAAGAAGACTGACTCTACCTAATGTCTATGATTTGTACTATTCCTGTGACACTAGTTATAGATTCCGATGCTTCACTTCAGGTTTGCTGTATCCCTCTGACCTTGTTATTGACGATAAAACACAGAATTTGCATCGGAAGTAAATAGAAAAGGCACAATGCCGACTAAAGTACAAGAAGACTGACTCTTCCTATTCTCTACGTTTTGAACCATTCCTGTGACACTAGTTATAGATTCCGATGCCTCACTTCAGGTTTACTGTATCCCTTTGACCTTCTTATTGACGATGAAACACAGAAATTGCATCGGAATTAAATACAAAGGGCACATTGCCGACTTAAGTACAAGAAGACTGACTCTTATTACTGTCTACGTTTTGAACCATTCCTGTGACACTAGTTATAGATTCCGATGCTTCACTTCAGGTTTACTGTATCCCTTGGACCTTCTTATTGACGATGAAACACAGAATTTGCATCGGAATTAAATACAAAAGACACAATGCCGATAAACTACAAGTAGACTGACTCTTCATACTGTCTATGTTTTGAACCAATCCTGTGACACTAGTTATAGATTCCGATGCTTCACTTCAGGTTTACTGTATCCCCCTGACCTTCTTATTGACGACGAAACAAAGAATTTGCATCGGAAATAAATAGAAAAGGCACAATACCGACTTAAGTACAAGAAGACTGTCTCTTCTTACTGTCTATGTTTTGAACCATATCTGTGACAATAGTTATAGATTCCGATGCTTCACTTCAGGTTTACTGTATCCCTCTGACCTTGTTATTGACGATGAAACACAGAATTTGCATCGGAAGTAAATAGAAAAGGCCCAATGTCGACTTAAGTACAAGAAGACTGACTCTTCTTACTGACTATGTTTTTAACCATTCCTGTGACACTAGATATAGATTTCGATATTCACTTCTGGTTTACTGTATCCCTTGGACCTTCTTATTGCCGATGAATCACAGAAATTGAATCGGAATTAAATGCAAAAGGCACAATGATGACTCAAGTACAAGAAGACTGACGCTTCCTACTGTCTATGATTTGAACCATTCCTGTGACACTAGTTATAGATTCCGATGCTTCACTTCAGGTTTACTGTATCCCTCTGACCGTCTTATTGACGATGAAACATAGAAATTGCATCGGAATCAAATAGAAAGTTCACAATGCTGACTTAAATACAAGAAGACTGACTATTCTTACTGTTTATGATTTGAACCATTCCTGTGACACTAGTTATAGATTCCGATGCTTTACTTCAGGTGTACTGTATCCCTTGGACCTTCTTATCGACGATGAAACACAGAAATTACATCGGAATTAAATACAAAAGGCACAATGCCGATTAACTACAAGTAGACTGACTCTTCATACTGTCTATGTTTTGAACCAATCCTGTGACACTAGTTATAGATTCCGATGCTTCACTTCCGGTTTACTGTATCCCCCTGACCTTCTTATTGACGATGAAACACAGAATTTGCATCGGAAATAAATAGAAAAGGCACAATGCCGACTTAAGTACGAGAAGACAGACTCTTCTTACTGACTATGTTTTGAACCATTCCTGTGACACTAGTTATAGATTGCGATGCTTCACTTCAGGTATACTGTATCCCTAATACTTTCTTATTGACGATGAAACACCGAAATTGCATCGGAATTAAATACGAAGGCACAATGCCGGCATAAGTATAACAATACTGACTCTTCTTACTGACTACGTTTTGAAAAATTTCTGTGACACCACTTATAGTTTCCGATGCCTCATTTCAGGTTTACTGTATCCCTCTGACCTTCTTATTGACGATGAAACACAGAAATTGCAACGGAAATAAATAGAAAAGGCTCAATGCCGACTTAAGTACAAGAAGGCTGACTTTTCTTACTGTCTGTGTTTTGAACCATTCCTGTGACACTAGTTATACATTCAGATGCTTCACTTCAGGTTTACTGTATCCCTTGGACCTTCTCATTGACGAGGAATCACAGAAATTGCATCGGAAATAAATAGAAAAGGCACAATGCCGACTTAAGTACAGGAAGACTGACTCTTCCTACTGTCCATGTTTTGAATCATTCCTGTGACACTAGTTATACATTCAGATGCTTCACTTCAGATTTACTGTATCCCTTGGACCTTCTTATTGACGACGAAACACAGAAATTGCATCGGAATTAAATAGAAAAGGCACAATGCCGACTTCAGTACAAGAAGACTGACTCTACCTAATGTCTATGTTTTGTACTATTCCTGTGACACTAGTTATAGATTCCGATGCTTCACTTCCGGTTTGCTGTATCCCTCTGACCATCTTATTGACGATGAAACACAGAAATTGCATCGGAATTAAATACAAAATTCACAATGCCGACTTAAGCACAACTAGACAGACTCTTCCTACTGTCTATGTTTTGAACCATTCCTGTGACACTACTTATAGATTCCGACGCTTCACATAGGGTTTACTGTATCCCTCTGACCTTGTTATTGACGATGAAACACAGAATTTGCATCGGAAGTAAATAGAAAAGGCACAATGCCGACTTAAGTACAAGAAGACAGACTCTTCTTACTGACTATGTATTTAACCATTCCTGTGACACTAGATATAGATTGCGATGCTTCACTTCAGGTTGACTGTATCCCTTGGACCTTATTATTGACGATGAATCACAAAAATTGCATCGAAATTAAATACAAAAGGCACAATGCCGACTTAAGTACAAGAAGACTGTCTCTTCCTACTGTCTATGATTTGAACCATTTCTGTGACACTAGTTATAGATTCCGATGCTTCACTTCAGGTTTACTGTATCCCTCTGACCGTCTTATTGACGATGAAACACAGAAATTGCGTCGGAATGAAATAGAAAGGGCACAATGCTGACTTAAATACAAGTAGACTGAGTATTCTTACCGTTTATGATTTGAACCATTCCTGTGACACTAGTTATAGATTCCGATGCTTTACTTCAGGTGTACTGTATCCCTTGGTCCTTCTTATTGACGATGAAACACAGAAGTTACATCGGAATTAAATGCAAAAGGCACAATGCCCATTAACTACAAGTAGACTGACCCTTCTTACTGTCTATGTTTGAACATCTCCTGAGACACTAGTTATAGATTCCGATGCATCACTCCAGGTTTACTGTATCCCTTGGACCATCTTATCGACGATGAAAAACAGAAATTGCATCGGAATGAAATACAAAAGGCACAATGCCGACTTAAGTACAAGAAGACTGACTGTTCTTACTGTCTATGTTTTGAACCACTCCTGTGACACTAGTTATAGATTACGATGCTTCACTTCAGATTTACTGTATCCCTTGGACCTTCTTATTGACGGCGAAACACAGAAATTCCATCGGAATTAAATAGAAAAGGCACAATGCCGACTTCCGTACGAGAAGACTGACTCTACCTAATGTCTATGTTTTGTACCATTCCTGTGACACTAGTTATAGTTTGCGATGCTTCACTTCAGGTTTACTGTATCCCTCTGACCTTCTTATTGACGATGAAACAGAGAAATTGCATCGGAATTAAATACAAAAGGCACAATGCCGACTTAAGTACAAGTAGACTGACTCTTCCTACTGTCTATATTTTGAACCATTCCTGTGACACTAGTTATAGATTCCGATGCTTCACTTCAGGTTTACTGTATCCCTCTGACCTTGTTATTGCCGATGAAACACAGAATTTTTATCGGAAGTAAATAGAAAAGGCACATTGCCGACTTAAGTACAAGAAGACTGACTCCTCTTACTGACTATGTTTTGAACCATTCTTGTGACACTAGTTATAGATTGCGATGCTTCACTTCAGGTTTACTGTATCCCTTGGACCTTCTCATTGACGATGAAACACAGAAATTGCATCGGAATTAAATACAAAAGGCACAATGCCGACTTAAGTACAGGAAGACTGACTCTTCCTACTGTCCATGTTTTGAATCATTCCTGTGACACTAGTTATACATTCAGATGCTTCACTTCAGGTTTACTGTATCCCTCTGACCTTCTTATTGACGATGAAACACAGAAATTGCATCGGAATTAAATAAAAAAGGCACAATGCCGACTTAAGTACAAGAAGACTGACTCTTCCTACTGTCTATGATTTGAACCATTCTAGTGACACTAGATATAGATTCCGATGCTTCACTTCAGGTTACTGCATCCCTCTGACTTTCGTATTGACGATGAAATACAGAAATTGCATCGGAATTAAATACAAAATGCACAATGCCGACTTAAGTACAAGTAGACTGACTCTTCCTACTGTCTATGTTTGAACCACTCCTGTGACACTAGTTATAGATTCCGATGCTTCACTTCAGGTTTACTGTATCCCTCTGGCCTTGTTATGGACGATGAAACACAGAATTTGCATCGGAAGTAAATAGAAAAGGCACAATGCCGACTTAAGTACAAGAAGACTGACTCTTATTACTGTCTATGTTTTGAACCATTCCTGTGACACTAGTTACAGATTACGATGCTTCACTTCAGGTTTACTGTATCCCTTGGACCTTCTTATTGACGATGAAACACAGAAATTGCATCGGAATTAAATACAAAAGGCACAATGTCGACTTATGTACAAGAAGACTGACTCATCTTACTGTCTATGTTTTGAACCATTCCTCTGACACTAGTTATAGATTCCGATGCTTCATTTGAGGTTTACTGTATTAGTTGGACCATCTTATTGACGAAGAAACACAGATATTGCATCGGAATTAAATAGAAAAGGCACAATGCCGAATTAAGTACAAGAAGACTGACTCTTCCTACTGCCTATGTTTTTAACCATTCCTGTGACACTAGTTATAGATTCCGATGCTTCATTTCAGATTTATGGTATCCCTCTGACCTTCTAATTGACGATGAAACACAGAAATTGCATCGGAATTAGATACAAAAAGCACAATGCCGATTTAAGTACAAGTGGACTGACTCTTCTTACTGTCTATGATTTGAAACATTCCAGTGACACTAGTTATAGATTCCGATGCTTCACTTCAGGTTTACTGTATCCCTTGGACCTTCTTATTGACGACGAAATACAGAAATTGCATCGGAATTAAATAGAAAAGGCACAATGCCGACATAAGTACAAGAAGACTGACCCTTCTTAATGTCTATGTTTTGAACCATTCCTGTGACACTAGTTATAGATTCTGATGCTTTACTTCAGGTTTACTGTATCCTTCTGACATTCTTATTGACGGTGAAACACAGAAATTGCATCGGAATTAAATAGAAAAGGCACAATGCCGACTTAAGAACAAGAAGACTGACTCTTCTTACTCTCTATGTTTTGAACCATATCTGTGACACTAGTTATAGATTCCGATGCTTCACTTCAGGTTTACTGTATCCCTCTGACCATCCTATTGAAGATGAAACACAGAAATTGCTTCGGAATTAAATAGAAAAGGCACAATGCCGACTTATGTACAAGAAGACTGACTCTTCCTACTGTCTTTGTTCTGAAACATATCTGTGAAACTAGTTATAGATTCAGATGCTTCACTTCAGGTTTACTGTATCCCTCTGACCATCATATTGAAGATGAAACACAGAAATTGCATCGGAATTAAATAGAAGAGGCACAATGCTGTCTTATGTACAAGAAGACTGACTCATCTTACTGTCTATGTTTTGAACCATTTCTCTGACACTTGTTATAGATTCCGATGCTTCACTTCAGGTTTACTGTATCGCTTGGACCTTCTTATTGACGATGAAAAAAAGAAATTTAATCGGAATTAAATACAAAAGGCACAATTCCGGCTTAAGTACAAGAAGACCGACTCTTATTACTGTCTATGTTTGAACACCTCCAGTGACACTACTTATAGATTCCGATGCTTCACTCCAGGTTTACTGTATCCCTTGGACCTTCTTATCGACGATGAAACACAGAAATTGCATCGGAATTAAATACAAAAGGCACAATGCCGACTTAAGTACAAGAAGACTAACTCTTCCTACTGTCTATGATTTGAACCATTCTAGTGACACTAGATATAGATTCCATAGTTTCACTTCAGGTTACTGTATCCCTCTGACCTTCGGATTGACGATGAAACACAGAAATTGCATCGGAAATAAATACAAAATGCACAATGCAGACTCAAGTGGAAGAAGACTGACTCTTCCTACTGTCTATCTTTTGAACGATTCCTGTGACACTAGTCATACATTCCGATGCTTCACTTCAGGTTTACTGTATCCCTCCGACCTTCTTATAGACGATGAAACTCAGAAATTTCATCGGAATTAAATACAAAAGGCACAATGCCGACTTAAGTACAAGAAGACTGACTCTTCCTATTCTCTATGTTTTGAACCATTCCTGTGACACTAGTTATAGATTCCGATGCTTCACTTCAGGTTTACTGTATCCCTCTGACTTCCTGTTGAAGATGAAACACAGAAATTGCATCGGAATTAAATAGAAAAGGCACAATGCCGACATAAGTACAAGAAGACTGACCCTTCTTAATGTCTATGTTTTGAACCATTCCTGTGACACTAGTTATAGATTCTGATGCTTTACTTCAGGTTTACTGTATCCTTCTGACATTCTTATTGACGGTGAAACACAGAAATTGCATTGGAATTAAATAGAAAAGGCACAATGCCGACTTAAGTACAAGAAGACTGACTCTTCTTACTCTCTATGTTTTGAACCATATCTGTGACACTAGTTATAGATTCCGATGCTTCACTTCAGGTTTACTGTATCCCTCTGACCATCCTATTGAAGATGAAACACAGAAATTGCATCGGAATTAAATAGAAAAGGCACAATGCCGACTTATGTACAAGAAGACTGACTCTTCCTACTGTCTATGTTTTGAAACATATCTGTGAAACTAGTTATAGATTCCGATGCTTCACTTCAGGTTTACTGTATCCCTCTGACCATCCTATTGAAGATGAAACACAGAAATTGCATCGGAATTAAATAGAAAAGGCACAATGCTGACTTATGTACAAGAAGACTGACTCATCTTACTGTCTATGTTTTGAACCATTCCTCTGACACTTGTTATAGATTCCGATGCTTCACTTCAGGTTTACTGTATTCCTTGGACCTTCTTATTGACGATGAAAAAAAGAAATTTAATCGGAATTAAATACAAAAGGCACAATTCCGGCTTAAGTACAAGAAGACTGACTCTTCTTACTGTCTATGTTTGAACATCTCCAGTGACACTAGTTATAGATTCCGATGGTTCACTCCAGGTTTAGTGTATCCCTTGGACCTTCTTATCGACGATGAAACACAGAAATTGCATCGGAATTATATACAAAAGGCACAATGCCGACTTAAGTACAAGAAGACAGACTCTTCTTACTGTCTAAGTTTTGAACCACTCCTGTGACACTAGTTATAGATTCTGATGCTTCACTTCAGATTTACTGTATCCCTTGGACCTTCTTATTGACGACGAAACACAGAAATTGCGTCGGAATTAAATAGAAATGGCACAATGCCGACTTCAGTACGAGAAGACTGACTCTACCAAAAGTCTATGTGTTGTACCATTCCTGTGACACTAGTTATAGTTTGCGATGCTTCACTGCAGGTTTACTGTATCCCTCTGACCTTCTTATTGACGATGAAACACAGAAATTGCATCGGAATTAAATACAAAATGCACAATGCCGACTTAAGTACAAGTAGACTGACTCTTCCTACTGTGTATGCTTTTAACCATTCCTGTGACACTAGTTATAGATTCCGATGCTTCACTTCAGGTTTACTGTATCCCTCTGACCTTGTTATTGACGATGAAACACAGAATTTGCATCGGAAGTAAATAGAAAAGGCACAATGCCGACTTAAGTACAAGAAGACTGACTCCTCTTACTGACTATGTTTTGAACCATTCTTGTGACACTAGTTATAGATTGAGATGCTTCACTTCAGGTTTACTGCATCCCTTGGACCTTCTTATTGACGATGAAACACAGAAATTGCATCGGAATTAAATACAAAGGGCACATTGCCGACTTAAGTACAAGAAGACTGACTCTTATTACTGTCTATGTTTTGAACCATTCCTGTGACACTAGTTATAGATTCCGTTGCTTCTTTTCCGGTTTACTGTATCCCCTGGACCTTCTTATTGACGATGAAACACAGAAATTGCATCGGAATTAAATACAAAAGGCACAATGCCGACTTATGTACAAGAAGACTGACTCATCTTACTGTCTATGTTTTGAACCATTCCTCTGACACTAGTTATAGATTCCGATGCTTCAATTCAGGTTTACTGTATTAGTTGGACCATCTTATTGACGACGAAACACAGATATTGCATCGGAATTAAATAGAAAAGGCACAATGCCGAATTAAGTACAAGAAGACTGACTCTTCCTACTGCCTATGCTTTTAACCATTCCTGTGACACTAGTTATAGATTCCGATGCTTCATTTCAGATTTATGGTATCCCTCTGACCTTCTAATTGACGATGAAACACAGAAATTGCATCGGAATTAGATACAAAAAGCACTATGCCGATTTAAGTACAAGTGGACTGACTCTTCTTACTGTCTATGATTTGAAACATTCCTGTGACACTAGTTATAGATTCCGATGCTTCACTTCAGGTTTACTGTATCCCTTGGACCTTCTTATTGACGAGGAAATACAGAAATTGTATCGGAATTAAATAGAAAAGGCACAATGCCGACATAAGTACAAGCAGACTGACCCTTCTTAATGTCTACGTTTTGAACCATTCCTGTGACACTAGTTATAGATTCTGATGCTTTACTTCAGGTTTACTGTATCCTTCTGACATTCGTATTGACGGTGAAACACAGAAATTGCATCGGAATTAAATAGAAAAGGCACAATGCCGACTTAAGTACAAGAAGACTGGCTCTTCTTACTGTCTATGTTTTGAACCACTCCTGTGACACTAATTATTGATTCTGATGCTTCACTTCAGATTTACTGTATCCCTTGGACCTTCTTATTGACGACGAAACACAGAAATTGCGTCGGAATTAAATAGAAAAGGCACAATGCCGACTTCAGTACGAGAAGACTGACTCTACCTAATGTCTATGGGTTGTACCATTCCTGTGACACTAGTTATAGTTTGCGATGCTTCACTTCAGGTTTACTGTATCCCTCTGACCTTCTTATTGACGATGAAACACAGAAATTGCATCGGAATTAAATACAAAATGCACAATGCCGACTTAAGTACAAGTAGCCTGACTCTTCCTACTGTGTATGTTTTGAACCATTCCTGTGACACTAGTTATAGATTCCGATGCTTCACTTCAGGTTTACTGTATCCCTCTGACCTTGTTATTGACGATGAAACACAGAATTTGCATCGGAAGTAAATAGAAAAGCCACAATGCCGACTTAAGTACAAGAAGACTGACTCCTCTTACTGACTATGTTTTGAACTATTCTTGTGACACTAGTTATAGATTGCGATGCTTCACTTCAGGTTTACTGCATCCCTTGGACCTTCTTATTGACGGTGAATCACAGAAATTGCATCGGAAATAAATAGAAAAGGCACAATGCCGACTTAAGTACAGGAAGACTGACTCTTCCTACTGTCTATGATTTGAACCATTCTAGTGACACTAGATATAGATTCCATAGCTTCACTTCAGGTTACTGTATCCCTCTGACCTTTGTATTGACGATGAAACACAGAAATTGCATCGGAAATAATTACAAAATGCACAATGCAGACTCAAGTGGAAGAAGACTGACTCTTCCTACTGTCTATCTTTTGAACGATTCCTGTGACACTAGTCATACATTCCGATGCTTCACTTCAGGTTTACTGTATCCCTCCGACCTTCTTATAGACGATGAAACTCAGAAATTTCATCGGAATTTAATACAAAAGGCACAATGCCGATATAAGTACAAGAAGACTGACTCTTCCTATTCTCTATGTTTTGAACCATTCCTGTGACACTAGTTATAGATTCCGATGCCTCACTTCAGGTTTACTGTATCTTTTTGACCTTCTTATTGACGATGAAACACAGAAATTGCATCGGAATTAAATACAAAGGGCACATTGCCGACTTAAGTACAAGAAGACTGACTCTTATTACTGTCTATGTTTTAAACCATTCCTGTGACACTAGTTATAGATTCCGAGGCTTCACTACAGGTTTACTGTATCCCTTGGACCTTCTTATTGACGATGAAACACAGAATTTGCATCGGAATTAAATACAAAAGACACAATGCCGATAAACTACAAGTAGACTGACTCTTCATACTGTCTATGTTTTGAACCAATCCTGTGACGCTAGTTATAGATTCCGATGCTTCACTTCAGGTTTACTGTATCCCCCTGACCTTCTTATTGACGACGAAACAAAGAATTTGCATCGGAAATAAATAGAAAAGGCACAATGCCGACTTGAGTACAAGAAGACTGAATCTTCCTACTGTCTTTGTTTTTAACCATTCCTGTGACACTAGTTATAGATTCCGATGCTTCACATCAGATTTATGGTATCCCTCTGACCTTCTAATTGACGATGAAACACTGAAATTGCATCGGAATTAGATGCAAAAAGCACAATGCCGATTTAAGTACAAGTGGACTGACTCTTCTTACTGTCTATGTTTTGAAACATTTCTGTGACACTAGTTATAGATTCCGATGCTTCACTTCAGGTTTACTGTATCCCTTGGACCTTCTTATTGACGACGAAATACAGAAATTGCATCGGAATTAAATAGAAAAGGCACAATGCCGACATAAGTACAAGAAGACTGACCCTTCCTAATGTCTATGCTTTGAACCGTTCCTGTGACACTAGTTATAGATTCCGATGCTTCACTTCAGGTTTGCCGTATCCCTCTGACCTTCTTATTGACGATGAAACACAGAAATTGCATCGGAATTAAATAGAAAATGTACAATGCCGACTTAAGTACAAGAAGACTGTCTCTTCTTACTGTCTATGTTTTGAACCATATCTGTGACACTAGTTACAGATTCCGATGCTTCACTTCAGGTTTACTGTATCCCTCTGACCTTGTTATTGACGATGAAACACAGAATTTGCATCGGAAGTAAATAGAAGAGGCCCAATGTCGACTTAAGTGCAAGAAGACTGACTCTTCTTACTGACTATGTTTTTAACCATTCCTGTGACACTAGATATAGATTGCGATGCTTCACTTCAGGTTTACTGTATCCCTTGGACCCTCTTATTGACGACGAATCACTGAAATTGCATGGGAATTAAATACAAAAGGCACAATGCCGACTTAAGTTCAAGAAGACTGACTCTTCCTACTGTCTATGATTTGAACCGTTCCTGTGACACTAGTTATAGATTCCGATTCTTCACTTCAGGTTTACTGTATCCCTCTGACCTTCTAATTGACGATCAAACACAGAAATTGCATCGGAATTAAATGCAAAAGGCACAATGATGACTCAAGTACAAGAAGACTGACGCTTCCTACTGTCTATGATTTGAACCATTCCTGTGACACTAGTTATAGATTCCGATGCTTCACTTCAGGTTTACTGTATCCCTCTGACCGTCTTATTGACGATGAAACATAGAAATTGCATCGGAATCAAATAGAAAGGGCACAATGCTGACTTAAATACAAGAAGACTGACTATTCTTACTGTTTATGGTTTGAACCATTCCAGTGACACTAGTTATAGATTCCGATGCTTTACTTCAGGTGTACTGTATCCCTTGGACCTTCTTATCGACGATGAAACACAGAAATTACATCGGAATTAAATACAAAAGGCACAATGCCGATTAACTACAAGTAGACTGACTCTTCATACTGTCTATGTTTTGAACCAATCCTGTGACACTAGTTATAGATTCCGATGCTTCACTTCAGGTTTACTGTATCCCCCTGACCTTCTTATTGACGATGAAACACAGAATTTGCATCGGAAATAAATAGAAAAGGCACAATGCCGACTTAAGTACAAGAAGACAGACTCTTCTTACTGACTATGTTTTGAACCATTCCTGTGACACTAGTTATAGATTGCGATGCTTCACTTCAGGTATACTGTATCCCTAATACCTTCTGATTGACGATGAAACACCGAAATTGCATCGGAATTAAATACGAAAGGCACAATGCCGGCATAAGTATAACAAGACTGACTCTTCTTACTGAGTATGTTTTGAAAAATTTCTGTGACACCACTTATACATTCCGATGCCTCACTTCAGGTTTACTGTATCCCTCTGACCTACTTATTGACGATGAATCACAGAAATTGCAACGGAAATAAATAGAAAAGGCTCAATGCCGACTTAAGTACAAGAAGACTGACTCTTCTTACTGTCTGTGTTTTCAACCATTCCTGTGACACTAGTTATAGATTCCGATGCTTCACTTCAGATTTACTGTATCCCTTGGACCTTCTTATTGACGACGAAACACAGAAATTTCATCGGAATTAAATAGAAAAGGCACAATGCCGACTTCAGTACAAGAAGACTGACTCTACCTAATGTCTATGTTTTGTACTATTCCTGTGACACTACTTATAGATTCCGATGCTTCACTTCAGGTTTGCTGTATCCCTCTGACCATCTTATTGACGATGAAACACAGAAATTGCATCGGAATTAAATACAAAATTCACAATGCCGACTTAAGTACAACTAGACAGACTCTTCCTACTGTCTATGTTTTGAACCATTCCTGTGACACTACTTTTAGATTCCGATGCTTCACTTCAGATTTACTGTATCCCTTGGACCTTCTTATTGACGACGAAACACAGAAATTGCATCGGAATTAAATACAAAAGGCACAATGCCGACTTATGTACAAGAAGATTGACTCTTCTTACTGTCTATGTTTTGAACCATTCCTCTGACACTAGTTATAGATTCCGATGCTTCAATTCAGGTTTACTGTATTAGTTGGACCATCTTATTGACGACGAAACACAGATATTGCATCGGAATTAAATAGAAAAGGCACAATGCCGACTTAAGTACAAGAAGACTGACTCTTCCTATTGTCTATGTTTTTAACCATTCCTGTGACACTAGTTATAGATTCCGATGCTTCACTTCAGGTTTACTGTATCCCTTGGACCTTCCTATTGACGACGAAATACAGAAATTGTATCGGAATTAAATAGAAAAGGCACAATGCCGACATAAGTACAAGAAGACTGACCCTTCATAATGTCTACGTTTTGAACCATTCCTGTGACACTAGTTATAGATTCTGATGCTTTACTTCAGGTTTACTGTATCCTTCTGACATTCTTATTGACGGTGAAACACAGAAATTGCATCGGAATTAAATAGAAAAGGCACAATGCCGACTTAAGTACAAGAAGACTGACTCTTCTTACTGTCTATGTTTTGAACCACTCCTGTGACACTAGTTATTGATTCTGATGCTTCACTTCAGATTTACTGTATCCCTTGGACCTTCTTATTGACGACGAAACACAGAAATTGCGTCGGAATTAAATAGAAAAGGCACAATGCCGACTTCAGTACGAGAAGACTGACTCTACCTAATGTCTATGTGTTGTACCATTCCTGTGACACTAGTTATAGTATGCGATGCTTCACTTCAGGTTTACTGTATCCCTCTGACCTTCTTATTGACGATGAAACACAGAAATTGCATCGGAATTAAATAAAAAAGGCACAATGCCGACTTAAGTACAAGAAGACTAACTCTTCCTACTGTCTATGATTTGAACCATTCTAGTGACACTAGATATAGATTCCATAGCTTCACTTCAGGTTACTGTATCCCTCTGACCTTCGTATTGACGATGAAACACAGAAATTGCATCGGAAATAAATACAAAATGCACAATGCAGACTCAAGTGGAAGAAGACTGACTCTTCCTACTGTCTATCTTTTGAACGATTCCAGTGACACTAGTCATACATTCCGATGCTTCCCTTCAGGTTTACTGTATCCCTCCGACCTTCTTATAGACGATGAAACTCAGAAATTTCATCGGAATTTAATACAAAAGGCACAATGCCGACTTAAGTACAAGAACACTGACTCTTCCTATTCTCTATGTTTTGAACCATTCCTGTGACACTAGTTATAGATTCCGATGCCTCACTTCAGGTTTACTGTATCTTTTTGACCTTCTTATTGACGATGAAACACAGAAATTGCATCGGAATTAAATACAAAGGGCACATTGCCGACTTAAGTACAAGAAGACTGACTCTTATTACTGTCTATGTTTTGAACCATTCCTGTGACACTAGTTATAGATTCCGAGGCTTCACTTCAGGTTTACTGTAACCCTTGGACCTTCTTATTGACGATGAAAAACAGAATTTGCATCGGAATTAAATACAAAAGGCACTATGCCGACTTATGTACAAGAAGACTGACTCATCTTACTGTCTATGTTTTGAACAATTCCTCTGACACTAGTTATAGATTCCGATGCTTCAATTCAGGTTTACTGTATTAGTTGGACCATCTTATTGACGACGAAACACAGATATTGCATCGGAATTAAATAGAAAAGGCACAATGCCGACTTGAGTACAAGAAGACTGACTCTTCCTACTGTCTTTGTTTTTAACCATTCCTGTGACACTAGTTATAGATTCCGATGCTTCACATCAGATTTATGGTATCCCTCTGACCTTCTAATTGACGATGAAACACTGAAATTGCATCGGAATTAGATACAAAAAGCACAATGCCGATTTAAGTACAAGTGGACTGACTCTTCTTACTGTCTATGTTTTGAAACATTTCTGTGACACTAGTTATAGATTCCGATGCTTCACTTCAGGTTTACTGTATCCCTTGGACCTTCTTATTGACGACGAAATACAGAAATTGCATCGGAATTAAATAGAAAAGGCACAATGCCGAGATAAGTACAAGAAGACTGACCCTTCCTAATGTCTATGCTTTGAACCGTTCCTGTGACACTAGTTATAGATTCCGATGCTTCACTTCAGGTTTGCCGTATCCCTCTGACCTTCTTATTGACGATGAAACACAGAAATTGCATCGGAATTAAATAGAAAAGGTACAATGCCGACTTAAGTACAAGAAGACTGTCTCTTCTTACTGTCTATGTTTTGAACCATATCTGTGACACTAGTTACAGATTCCGATGCTTCACTTCAGGTTTACTGTATCCCTCTGACCTTGTTATTGACGATGAAACACAGAATTTGCATCGGAAGTAAATAGAAGAGGCCCAATGTCGACTTAAGTACAAGAGGACTGACTCTTCTTACTGACTATGTTTTTAACCATTCCTGTGACACTAGATATAGATTGCGATGCTTCACTTCAGGTTTACTGTATCCCTTGGACCCTCTTATTGACGATGAATCACTGAAATTGCATGGGAATTAAATACAAAAGGCACAATGCCGACTTAAGTTCAAGAAGACTGACTCTTCCTACTGTCTATGATTTGAACCGTTCCTGTGACACTAGTTATAGATTCCGATTCTTCACTTCAGGTTTACTGTATCCCTCTGACCTTCTAATTGACGATCAAACACAGAAATTGCATCGGAATTAAATGCAAAAGGCACAATGATGACTCAAGTACAAGAAGACTGACGCTTCCTACTGTCTATGATTTGAACCATTCCTGTGACACTAGTTATAGATTCCGATGCTTCACTTCAGGTTTACTGTATCCCTCTGACCGTCTTATTGACGATGAAACATAGAAATTGCATCGGAATCAAATAGAAAGGGCACAATGCTGACTTAAATACAAGAAGACTGACTATTCTTACTGTTTATGGTTTGAACCATTCCAGTGACACTAGTTATAGATTCCGATGCTTTACTTCAGGTGTACTGTATCCCTTGGACCTTCTTATCGACGATGAAACACAGAAATTACATCGGAATTAAATACAAAAGGCACAATGCCGATTAACTACAAGTAGACTGACTCTTCATACTGTCTATGTTTTGAACCAATCCTGTGACACTAGTTATAGATTCCGATGCTTCACTTCAGGTTTACTGTATCCCACTGACCTTCTTATTGACGATGAAACACAGAATTTGCATCGGAAATAAATAGAAAAGGCCCAATGCCGACTTAAGTACAAGAAGACAGACTCTTCTTACTGACTATGTTTTGAACCATTCCTGTAACACTAGTTATAGATTGCGATGCTTCACTTCAGGTATACTGTATCCCTAATACCTTCTGATTGACGATGAAACACCGAAATTGCATCGGAATTAAATACGAAAGGCACAATGCCGGCATAAGTATAACAAGACTGACTCTTCTTACTGAGTATGTTTTGAAAAATTTCTGTGACACCACTTATAGATTCCGATGCCTCACTTCAGGTTTACTGTATCCCTCTGACCTACTTATTGACGATGAATCACAGAAATTGCAACGGAAATAAATAGAAAAGGCTCAATGCCGACTTAAGTACAAGAAGACTGACTCTTCTTACTGTCTGTGTTTTCAACCATTCCTGTGACACTAGTTATAGATTCCGATGCTTCACTTCAGATTTACTGTATCCCTTGGACCTTCTTATTGACGACGAAACACAGAAATTTCATCGGAATTAAATAGAAAAGGCACAATGCCGACTTCAGTACAAGAAGACTGACTCTACCTAATGTCTATGTTTTGTACTATTCCTGTGACACTACTTATAGATTCCGATGCTTCACTTCAGGTTTGCTGTATCCCTCTGACCATCTTATTGACGATGAAACACAGAAATTGCATCGGAATTAAATACAAAATTCACAATGCCGACTTAAGTACAACTAGATAGACTCTTCCTACTGTCTATGTTTTGAACCATTCCTGTGACACTACTTTTAGATTCCGATGCTTCACTTCAGATTTACTGTATCCCTTGGACCTTCTTATTGACGACGAAACACAGAAATTGCATCGGAATTAAATACAAAAGGCACAATGCCGACTTATGTACAAGAAGATTGACTCTTCTTACTGTATATGTTTTGAACCATTCCTCTGACACTAGTTATAGATTCCGATGCTTCAATTCAGGTTTACTGTATTAGTTGGACCATCTTATTGACGACGAAACACAGATATTGCATCGGAATTAAATAGAAAAGGCACAATGCCGACTTAAGTACAAGAAGACTGACTCTTCCTACTGTCTATGTTTTTAACCATTCCGGTGACACTAGTTATAGATTCCGATGCTTCACTTCAGATTTATGGTATCCCTCTGACCTTCTAATTGACGATGAAGCACTGAAATTGCATCGGAATTAGATACAAAAAGCACAATGCCGATTTAAAAACAAGTGGACTGACTCTTCTTACTGTCTATGTTTTGAAACATTCCTGTGACACTAGTTATAGATTCCGATGCTTCACTTCAGGTTTACTGTATCCCTTGGACCTTCTTATTGACGACGAAATACAGAAATTGCATCGGAATTAAATAGAAAAGGCACAATGCCGACATAAGTACAAGAAGACTGACCCTTCCTAATGTCTATGTTTTGAACCATTCCTGTGAAACTAGTTATAGATTCCGATGCTTCACTTCAGGTTTACCGTATCCCTCTGACCTTCTTATTGACGATGAAACACAGAAATTGCATCGGAATTAAATAGAAAAGGCACAATGCCCACTTAAGTACAAGAAGACTGATTCTTCATACTGTCTATGATTTGAACCATATCTGTGACACTAGTTATAGATTCCGATGCTTCACTTCAGGTTTACTGTATCCCTCTGACCTTGTTATTGACGATGAAACACAGAATTTGCATCGGAAGTAAATAGAAAAGGCCCAATGTCGACTTAAGTACAAGAAGACTGACTCTTCTTACTGTCTATGTTTTAACCATTCCTGTGACACTAGATATAGATTCCGATTTTTCACTTCAGGTTTACTGTATCCCTCTGACCGTCTAATTGACGATGAAACACAGATATTGCATCGGAATTAAATGCAAAATTCCCAATGCCGACTGAAGTACAGGAAGACAGACTCTTCTTACTGACTATGTTTTGAACCATTCCTGTGACACTAGTATTAGATTGCGATGCTTCACTTCAGGTATACTGTATCCCTAATACCTTCTTATTGACGATGAAACACCGAAATTGCATCGGAAATAAATACGAAAGGCACAATGCCGGCATAAGTATAACAAGACTGACTCTTCTTACTGACTATGTTTTGAACCATTTCTGTGACACCACTTATAGATTCCGATGCCTCACTTCAGGTTTACTGTATCCCTCTGACCTTCTTATTGACGATGAAACACAGAAATTGCAACGGAAAAAATAGAAAAGTCTCAATGCCGATTTAAGTACAAGAAGACTGACTCTTCTTACTGTCTGTGTTTTGAACCATTCCTGTGACACTAGTTATAGATTCCGATGCTTCACTTCAGATTTACTGTATCCCTTGGACCTTCTTATTGACGACGAAACACAGATATTGCATCGGAATTAAATAGAAAAGGCACAATGCCGACTTCAGTACAAGAAGACTGACTCTAACTAATGTCTATGATTTGTATTATTCCTATGACACTAGTTATAGATTCAGATGCTTCACTTCAGGTTTGCTGTATCCCTCTGACCATCTTATTGACGATGAAACACAGAAATTGCATCGGAATTAAATACAAGATTCACAATGCCGACTTAAGTACAACTAGACAGACTCTTCCTACTGTCTATGTTTTGAACCATTCCTGTGACACTAGTTATAGATTCCGATGCTTCACTTTAGGTTTACTGTATCCCTCTGACCTTGTTGTTGACGTTGAAACACAGAATTTGTATCGGAAGTAAATAGAAAAGGCACAATGCCGACTTACGTACAAGAAGACTGACTCTTCTTACTGACTATGTTTTTAACCATTTCTGTGACACTAGATATAGATTGTGATGCTTCACTTCAGGTATACTGTATCCCTTGGACCTTCTTATTGACGATGAATCACAGAAATTGCATCGGAATAAAATACAAAAGGCACAATGCCGACTTAAGTACAAGAAGACTGTCTCTTCCTACTGTCTATGATTTGATCCGTTCCTGTGACACTAGTTATAGATTCCGATTCTTCACTTCAGGTTTACTGTATCCCTCTGACCTTCTTATTGACGATGAAACACAGAAATTGCATCGGAATTAAAAGCAAAAGGCACAATGATGACTCCAGTACAAGAAGACTTACGCTTCCTACTGTCTATGATTTGAACCATGCCTGTGACACTAGTTATAGATTCCGATGCTCCACTTCAGGTTTACTGTATCCCTCTGACCGTCTTATTGACGATGAAACACAGAAATTGCATCGGAATGAAATAGAAAGGGCACAATGCTGACTTAAATACAAGAAGACTGACTATTCTTACTGTTTATGATTTGAACCATTCCTGTGACACTAGTTATAGATTCCGATGCTGTACTTCAGGTGTACTGTATCCCTTGGTCCTTCTTATTGACGATGAAACACAGAAATTACATCGGAATTAAATACAAAAGGCACAATGCCGAGTAACTACAAGTAGACTGACTCTTCTTAATGTCTATGATTTGAACCAATCCTGTGACACTAGTTATAGATTCCGATGCTTCACTTCAGGTTTACTGTATCCCCTTGACCTTCTTATTGACGATGAAACACAGAATTTGCATCGGAAGTAAATAGAAAAGGCACAATGCCGACTTAAGTACAAGAAGACGGACTCTTCTTACTGAATATGTTTTGAACCATTCCTGTGACACTAGTTATTGATTCCGATTCTTCACTTCAGGTTTACTGTATCCCTCTGACCTTGACGATGAAACATAAAAATTGCATCGGAATTAAATAGAAAACGCACAATGCCGACTTAAGTACAAGTAGACTGACTCTTCCTACTGTCTATGTATTGAATTATTCCTGTGACAATAGTTATAGAGTCCGATGCTTCACTTCAGGTTTACTGTATCTTTCTGACCCTGTTATTGACGATGAAACACAGAATTTGCATCGGAAGTAAATAGAAAAGGCACAATGCCGAGTTAAGTACAAGAAGACTGACTCTTCTTACTGACTATGTTTTGAACCTTTCCTGTGTCACTAGTTATAGATTGCGATGCTTCACTTCAGGTTAAGTGTATCCCTTGGACCTTCTTATTGACGATGAATCACAGAAATTGCATCGGAAATTAATACAAAAGGCACAATGCCGACTTCACTACAAGAAGACTGACTCTTCTTACTGACTATGTTTTGAACAATTCCTGTGACACTAGTTATAGATTCCGATGCTTCACTTCAGGTTTACTGTATCCCTCTGACCTTCTTATTGACAACGAAACACAGAATTTGCATTGGAATTGAATAGAAAAGGCACAATACCGACTTAAGTACAAGAAGACTGGCTCTTCTTACTGACTATGTTTTGAACCATTCCTGTGACTCTAGTTATAGACCCCGATGCTTCACTTCAGGTTTACTGTATCCCTCTGACCTTCTTATTGATGACGAAACACTGAAATTGCATCGGAACTAAATAGAAAATGCACAATGCTGACTCAAGTACAAGAAGACTGACTCTTCTTACTGTCTATGATTTGAACCATTCCTGTGACACTAGTTATAGATTCCGATGCTTCACTTCAGGTGTACTGTATCCCTTGGACCTTCTTATTGACGATGAAACACAGAAATTGCATCGGAAATTAATACAAAAGGCACAATGCCGACTTAAGTACAAGTTAACTGACTCTTCTTACTGTCTATGTTTTGAACCATTACTGTGACACTAGTTATAAATTCTGATGCTCATTTCAGGTTTACTGTATCCCTTGGACCTTCTTATTGACGATGAAACACAGAAATTGCATCGGAATTAAATACAAAAGGCACAATGCAGACTTAAGTACAAGAACTCAGACTCTTCCAACTGTCTATGTTTTGAACCATTCCTGTGACTCTAGTTATAGACCCCGATGCTTCACTTCAGGTTTACTGTATCCCTCTGACCTTCTTATTGATGATGAAAGACTGAAATTGCATCGGAACTAAATAGAAAATGCACAATGCTGACTCAAGTACAAGAAGACTGACTCTTCTTACTGTCTATGATTTGAACCATTCCTGTGACACTAGTTATAGATTCCGATGCTTCACTTCAGGTGTACAGTATACCTTGGACCTTCTTATTGACGATGAAACACAGAAATTGCATCGGAATTTAATACAAAAGGCACAATGCCGACTTAAGTACAAGTTGACTGACTCTTCTTACTGTCCATGTTTTGAACCATTACTGTGACACTAATAATAGATTCTGATGCTTCATTTCAGGTTTACTGTATCCCTTGGACCTTCTTATTGACGATGAAACACAGAAATTGCATCGGAATGAAATACAAAAGGCACAATGCCGACTTAAGTACAAGAAGACTGACTTTTCTTACTGTTTATCATTTGAACCATTCCTGTGACACTAGTTATAGATTCCGATGCTTCACTTCAGGTGTACTGTATCCCTTGGACCCTCTTATTGACGATGATACACAGAAATTACACCAGAATTAAATACAAAAGGAACAATGCCGATTAACTACAAGTACACTGACTCTTCTTACTGTCTATGTTTTGAACCAATTCTGTGACACTGGTTATGGATTCTGATGCTTCACTTCAGGATTACTTTATCCCTTTGGCTTTCTTATTGACGTGAAACACAGAAATTGCATCGGAATTAAATACAAAACGCACAAAGCCGACCTTAGTACAAGAAGACTGACTCTTCCTACTGTCTATGTTTAGAACCATTCCTGTGACACTAGTTATAGATTCCGATGCTTCACTTCAGGTTTACTGCATCCCTCTGACCTTCTTATTGACGATGAAACACAGAATTTGCATCGGAATTAAATACAAAAGGTACAATGCCGTCTTAAGTACAAGAAGACTGACTCTTCTTACTGACTATGTTTTGAACCATTCCTGTGACACTAGTAATAGACTCCGATGCTTCACTTCTGGTTTACCGTATCCCTCTGACCTTCTTATTGATGATGAAACACAGAAAATGCCTCGGAATTAAATAGAAAAGGCACAATGCCGACTTAAGTACAAGAAGACTGACTCTTCTTACTGTCTATGTTTTGAACCGATCCTGTGACACTAGTTATAGATTCCGATGCTTCACTTCAGGTTTAATGTATCCCTTGGACCTTCTTATTGACGATGAAACACAGAAATTGAATCGGAATTAAATACAAAAGGCACAATGCCGATTTAAGTACAAGAAGGCTGACTTTTCCTATTCTCTATGTTTTGAACCATTCCTGTGACACCACTTATAGATTCCGATGCCTCACTTCAGGTTTACTGTATCCCTCTGACCTTCTTATTGACGATGAAACACAGAAATTGCATCGGAATTAAATAGAAATGGCACAATGGTTTTTTTTTTTGGTGTGACGTCGTAAGCGCGTGACTGCGTGTGAGATCGCTCTCTAAGTTTTCATCTATTTTTAGTTTTCAGATATATATTTTAACTGTTTTTGTGATAATATTTACTATATAAGTGACTTATTAGTGGTTTCTTCATTCACCTCTGCATTTCGTGTGTTGTGGCCTGATATTTGTGAGTGTTTCGTATCGAGCAACTTAACCTCTTACCCGTGTTTACATTCCGCGCTGACCAGTTGCAGCTGTAGTGGCGCATCGAAAGCTAAGTACTAATTAATTGTTTGTGTATAGTATTTTAGTTAGGAACTTTAGTGGTCTTCAACCGGTGTTCTTGGTGTTTTCCGGTGAAATAACTTCAGAAGAAATTTTTGCGAACTGCTTTCAGTTTCGTTACTGTCATTAGACGTTTGATTTTCTTTCTGTGTTAGTATTTTGTTATATTCTCATTTGTTGTTGATTAATACTTTCAATAATAGTAGTTACTTCCCTTGTAGAGCAAGTTTGTGATAATTGTAGTCAGTTTTTAACATCTTCTTATTGTAGTAGCGGAACTTAGATAAAGTTGTTTTCTTGTTTCAATAATTGTAAAATTTTACCATGAGTGAGAAGTGTGGGCTTTGCCGTAGGTTTGTGAGTAGTGGATTGCGGTGTGAGACTTGTTCGAAGTATTTTCACTGGGGGGAATGCAGTGGGGAAGCCAGTGGGCATTCTGGTGAGATCCTCTCCTGGAACTGCAGGTTATGTAGCAAGAGTAAGTTGATAGAGGAGCAGGAGCGTAAGATCTGTGCCCTTCAGGTGCAGTTGAAAAACGCACAGGAGGAGCTAGATAGGATGAGGAGGGAGAAGGGGGTTGGGGAATGGGAGCTGGCTGTTGGCAAGAGATCTGCTAGGAGAAGGAGATTTTCAGATAGTTTTACTATTGGTGTTTGTAATAGATATGACCAACTGTCAGAGTCTAGTGGAGAGGAATCTCTAGTAGCTGTAGATGTAGGAAGTATGCAGCAGACCTCAGCAGTTACGGTGGCTAGGACAGTTGCAAAGTCTAAGAGAAAGAAGAAGGTTCTGCTGTTAGGTAGTTCTCATGGTAGAGGTGTAGGCCAGCAGTTGCAGGAAGTTTTGGGGAGTGAGTACCAGGTCACCAGCATTGTGAAGCCTAATGCAGGATTGGCTCAGGTGACTTTTAACATAGGGGGGTTATGTAGGGATTTTACTAAAGAGGATCAGGTAGTGATTGTGGGTGGGGCTGGTAATAGTATTTATAGGGATGGGAAGTATGACATAGATGGTGACCTGGAAAAGATAGCCACTCAGACTGGCAACACGAATGTGCATTTCGTGGAACTGTTTCAGCGTCACGATCGGCCTCATCTTAATATAGCCGTCAGGCGTAATAACATGAGACTTGGGGGTGCGCTGATGACAGAAGGCATGAGTCACATTTCAGTGGTGTCGGTGGAGTCTATCAGTAGGACGGGTTTCACTAGACATGGCCTGCACCTCAACAGGTATGGGAAGGGGAGGTTGGCAAAACTTATAGGTGACAGCATAGGTGGGGGTGGTGGGATCACTCATGGGAAAATTCCGGTAGTTGTGGGTGTTAGAGCTGTACCTTTTTTAGATTGAAGTCAGCTGATAGGTATTCCTGCTTAAGGGAAGTCTCTCTAACAAAGAAACCACTTTCTACAAAGCTTGGGTATCCGATTAATGAGGGAATTAGTATATTTCATCAAAATATACAAGGTATTCGAGATAAAGTTAGTGAACTGCTTATAGATGTTGACTCTGAAATTATTGGTATATCTGAACACTTCTTAAATAAGGAGATAATTCAGAGGCTTCCTTTACCAGGATACAGGTTGGCTGGCAGCTTTTCTAGGAGCTCTTTGCGGTGTGGGGGAGTAGCCATGTATGTGAGAAACGGTATCCCATTTGAGTCAATTGATGTTTCAAAGTACTGCACTGAAAAGGTGTTTGAATGTTGTGCAGGTGTGGTTAAATTTAGTGGAGCTAAACTTTTTACTGTTGTTATTTATAGATCCCCAGACTCCGATTTCACAACATTTTTGCTAAAGCTAGAGGAGGTTCTTGGTTCACTTTATAGGAAATACAAAAAGTTAGTTATATGTGGTGACTTCAATATTAATTGTATAAGTGATTGTGCAAGGAAAAGGATGCTGGTAGACCTCCTCAATTCATATAATCTTATGCAAACCGTATTCTTTCCAACGAGAGTGCAAGGGAACAGTAGAACAACCATAGACAATATTTTTGTTCATTCGTCATTATTAGAAGGGCATTCTGTTAGCAAAAAGGTGAATGGCCTTTCAGATCATGATGCACAAATTTTAAGTCTAAAAGATTTTTGTGCTTCAACACATGTTAAATATAGTTACCAACTTTTTAGGAAAGCTGATCCAGTTGCTGTACAGACTTTTGTAAACCTTATCAAGGAACAAGATTGGCAAGATGTTTATAGTGCTGATACAGTAGACGATAAATATAATGCTTTCCTCAAGACTTTTCTCGTGCTCTTTGAAAGTTGCTTTCCGTTAGAACGTTTAAAACAGGGTACTAGCACAAACAGGCAGCCTGGGTGGCTGACTAAAGGGATAAGAATATCTTGTAGAACAAAGTGGCAATTATATCAAAACGTTAGAAACAGTCAAAATCTAAATGCAGCAGCCCATTACAAACAGTATTGTAAGGTGCTTAAAAAAGTTATTAGGAAGGCAAAAAGTATGTGGTATGCAGATAGAATAGCTAAGTCTCAGGATAAAATTAAAACCATATGGTCAGTCGTAAAGGAAGTGGCTGGTCTGCAGAGACAGGTCGAGGATATAGAATCAGTGCGTAGTGGGGATGTCCGTGTTGCTGATAAGTCGCATATATGTACAGTACTTAATAATCACTTTCTGAATATAGCAGGTGAACTAAATAGAAACCTAGTCCCAACAGGGAATCATATAGCGCTCTTAGAAAAAAGTGTTCCGAGACTGTTACCTGAAATGCTCCTCCATGATACTGACAAGAGGGAGATTGAGTTAATAATTAAATCACTAAAGACCAAGAACTCTCATGGATATGACGGGGTATCTAGCAGAATACTGAAGTATTGTTCCACGTATATTAGCTCAGTACTTAGCCATATCTGTAACTTTTCCTTTAGCAGTGGTCGGTTTCCTGACCGATTAAAGTACTCGGTAGTGAAGCCACTTTATAAAAAGGGAGACAGGGATAATGTTGACAATTATAGACCTATTTCTATGCCATCGGTGTTTGCTAAAGTTATCGAGAGGCTTGTATATACAAGGTTACTGCAGCATTTAAATTCACATAATTTGCTGTCAAATGTACAGTTTGGTTTTAGAAATGGCTTAACAACTGAAAATGCTATATTCTCTTTTCTCTGTGAGGTTTTGGACGGATTAAATAAAAGGTTGAGAACGTTAGGTGTTTTCTTTGATCTAACGAAGGCTTTTGACTGTGTTGACCACAAAATATTACTGCAGAAGTTGGAACATTATGGAGTAAGGGGAGTAGCTTACAATTGGTTCGTCTCCTACTTTAAGAACAGAAAGCAGAAGGTAATCCTCCGCAATATTGAGAGTGGTAATGATGTTCAGTCCCAATGGGGCACTGTTAAATGGGGCGTTCCCCAAGGGTCGGTGCTGGGGCCACTGCTGTTCCTTATTTATGTAAATGATATGCCTTCTAGTATTACAGGTGATTCAAAAATATTTCTGTTTGCTGATGACACCACCTTGGTAGTGAAGGATCTTGTGTGTAATATTGAAACATTATCAAATAATGTAGTTCATGAAGTAAGTTCGTGGCTTGTGGAAAATAATTTGATGCTAAATCACAGTAAGACTCAGTTTTTACAGTTTCTAACCCACAATTCAACAAGAACTGACATTTTAATCAGACAGAATGGGCATGTTATAAGCGAGACGGAACAGTTCAAGTTCCTAGGCGTACGGATAGATAGTAAGCTGTTGTGGAAAGCCCATGTTCAGGATCTTGTTCAGAAACTAAATGCCGCTTTATTTACCATTAGAACAGTATCTGAAATAAGTGACATTTCAACACGAAAAGAAGTATACTTCGCATATTTTCATACGCTTATGTCATATGGTATTATTTTTTGGGTAATTCTTCTGATTCAAAAAGGGTATTTTTGGCTCAAAAACGGGCTGTTCGAGCTATGTATGGTGTAAGTTCGAAAACCTCTTGTCGACCCCTATTCAATAGTCTGGGAATTTTGACATTGCCCTCACAGTATGTATTTTCTTTAATGTCGTTTGTTGTTAGCAATATTAGCTTATTCCCAAGAGTTAGCAGCTTTCACTCAGTTAATACTAGGCAGAAATCAAATCTGCATGTGGAATGCACTTCCTTGACTCTTGTGCAGAAAGGAGTGCAGTATTCTGCTGCATCCATTTTCAATAAGCTACCACAAGAACTCAAAAATCTTAGCAGTAGCCCAAACACTTTTAAGTCTAAACTGAAGAGTTTCCTCATGGCTCACTCCTTCTATTCTGTCGAGGAGCTCCTGGAAGAGATAAAAAATTAAGCAAATTCCAGTGTTACATTCTTGATTTTCTTTATTTAAACTAACGACTTGTTTCATTTTATGTGTTTCTACAATCGTGTTATAATTTCATGTATTGACTCGTTCCATGACCATGGAGACTTCTCCTAAATGTGGTCCCACGGAACAATAAATAAATAAATAAATAAAAAAAAAAGAAGACTGACTCTTCTTACTGTCTATGTTTTGAACCATTCCTGTGACACTTGTTATAGATTCCGATGCTTCACTTCAGGTTTACTGTATCCCTCTGCCCTTCTTATTGGCGATGAAACACAGAAATTGAATCGGAATTAAATACAAAAGGCACAATGCCGATTTAAGTACAAGAAGACTGACATTTCCTATTCTCTATGTTTTGAACCATTCCTGTGACACCACTTATAGATTCCGATGCCTCACTTCAGGTTTACTGTATCCCTTTGACCTTCTTACTGACGATGAAACACAGAAATTGCATCGGAATTAAATAGAAATGGCACAATGCCGACTTAAGTACAAGAAGACTGACTCTTCTTACTGTCTATGCTTTGAACCATTCCTGTGACACTTGTTATAGATTCCGATGCTTCACTTCAGGTGTACTGCATCCCTTGGAAATTCTTATTGACGATGAAACACAGAAATTGCAACGGAATTAAGTAGAAAAAGCACAATGCCGACCTAATTGCAAGAAGACTGATTCTTCTTACTGACTATATTTTGAACCATTCCTGTGACACTAGTTATTGATCCCGATTCTTCACTTCAGGTTTATTGTATCCCTTGGACCTTCTTATTTACGATGAAACACAAAAATTCCATCGGAATTAAATACAAAAGGCACGATGCCGACTTAAGTACATGTAGACTGACTCTTCCTACTGTCTATGTTTTGAACCATTCCTGTGACACTAGTTATAGATTCCGATGATTCACTTCGGGTTAACTGTATCGCTCTGACATTCTTATTGACGATGAAACACAGAAATTGCAACGGAATTAAATAGAGAAATCACAACGCCGACTTAAGTACAGGAAGACTGACTCTCCCTTCTGTCTATGTTTTGAATCATTCCTGTGACACTAGTCATCCATTCCGATGCTTCACTTCAGGTTTACTGTATCCTTCTGACCTTCTTATTGACGATGAAGCACAGAAAGTGCATCGGAATTAAATAAAAAATGCACAATGCCGACTTAAGTACAAGAAGACTGACTCTTCTTACTGCCTATGTTTTGAACCATTCCAGTGACTCTAGATATAGATTCTAATGCTTCACTTCAGGTTTACTTTATCCCTCTGACCTTCGTATTGACGATGAAACACAGAAAATGCAACGGAAATAAATACAAAATGCACAATGCCGACTCAAGTAGAAGAAGACTGACTCTTCCTACTGTCTATGCTTTGAACGATTCCTGTGACACTAGTTATACATTCCGATGCTTCACTTCAGGTTTACTGAATCCCTCTGACCTTCTTATTGACGACGAAACACAGAAATTGCATCGGAATTAAATAGAAAAGGCACAATTCCGACTTAAGTACAAGAAGACTTACTCTTCCTACTGACTATGTATTGAACCATTTCTGTGACACTAGTTATAGATTCCGATGCTTCACTACAGGTTTACTGAATCCCTCAGACCTTCTAATTGACAATGAAACACTGAAATTGCATCGGAATTAAATTTAAATGCACCATGCCGAATTAAGTACCAGAAGACAGACTCTTCTTACTGAGTATGTTTTGAACTATTCCTGTGACACTAGTTATAGATTCCGATGCTTCACTTCAGGTTTACTGTATCCCTCTGCCTTTCTTTTTGGCGATGAAACACAGAAATTGAATCGGAATCAAATACAAAAGGCACAATGCCGACTTAAGTACAAGAAGACTGACTTTTCCTATACTCTTTGTTTTGAACCATTCCTGTGACACCACTTATAGATTCCGATGCCTCACTTCCGGTTTACTGTATCCCTCTGACCTTCTTACTGACGATGAAACACAGAAATTGCATCGGAATTAAATAGAAAAGGCACAATGCCGACTTAAGTACAAGAAGACTGACTCTTCTTACCGTCTATGTTTGAACATCTCCTGTGACACTAGTTATAGATTTCGATGCTTCACTCCAGGTTTACTGTATCCCTTTATCTTTCTTATTGACGATGAAACACAGAAATTGCATCGGAATTAAATAAACATGGCTCAATGCCGACTTAAGTACAAGCAGACTGACTCTTCCTACTGTCTATGTTTAGAACCATTCCTATGACACTAGTTATAGATTCCGATGCTTCACTTCAGGTTTACTGTATCCCTTGGACCTTCTTATTGATGATGAAACACCGAAATTGCATCGGAATTAAATGGAAAAGGCACAATGCCGACCTAATTACAAGAAGACTGACTCTTCTTACTGACTATATTTTGAACCATTCCTGTGACACTAGTTATTGATTCCGATTCTTCACTTCAGATTTATTGTATCCCTTGGACCTTCTTATTTACGATGAAACACAAAAATTGCATCGATATTAAATACAAAAGGCACGATGCCGACTTAAGTACATGTAGACTGACTCTTCCTACTGTCTATGTTTTGAACCATTCCTGTGACACTAGTTATAGATTCCGATGATTCACTTCAGGTTAACTGTATCGCTCTGACATTCTTATTGACGATGAAACACAGATATTGCAACGGAATTAAATAGAAAAATCACAACGCCGACTTAAGTACAGGAAGACTGACTCTTCCTACTGTCTATGTTTTGAATCATTCCTGTGACACTAGTTATACATTCCGATGCTTCACTTCAGGTTTACTGTATCCCTCTGACCTTCTTATTGACGATGAAACACAGAAATTGCATCGGAATTAAATAATAAACGCACAATGCCGACTTCAGTACACGAAGACTGACTCTTCCTACTGTCTATGAGTTGAAACATTCCAGTGACACTAGATATAGATTCTGATGCTTCACTTCAGGTTTACTGTATCCCTCTGACCTTCTAATTGACTATGAAACACAGAAATTGCATCGGAATTAAATAAAAATGAACAATGCCGAATTAAGGACCAGAAGACAGACTCTTCTTACTGAGTATGTTTTGAACCATTCCTGTGACACTAGTTATGGATTCCGATGCATCACTTCAGGTTTACTGTATCCCTCTGCCCTTCTTATTGGCGATGAAACACAGAAATTGAATCGGAATTAAATACAAAAGGCACAATGCCGACTTAAGTACAAGAAGACTGACTTTTCCTATTCTCTATGTTTTGAACCATTCCTGTGACACTAGTTATAGATTCCGATGCTTCACGTCAGGTTTACTGTATCCCTCTGACCTTCTTATTGACGATGAATCACAGAAATTGCATCGGAATGAAATACAGAAGGCACATAGCCGACTGAAGTACAAGAAGACTGACTCTTATTACTGTCTATGTTTTGAACCATTCCTCTGACACTAGCTATAGATTCCGATGCTTCAATTCAGGTTTACTGTATCCCTTGGACCTTCTTATTGACGGCGAAACATAGATATTGCATCGGAATTAAATTGAAAAGTAACAATGCCGACTTCAGTACAAGAAGACCGACTCTTCTTACTGTCTATGTTTTGAACCATTCCTGTGACACTAGTTATAGCTTCCGATGCTTCACTTCAGGTTTACTGTATCCCTTGGACCTTCTTATTGACAATGAATCAGTAATTGCATCGGAATTATACAGAAAATACACAATTCTGACTTATGTACAAGAAGACTGACTCATCTTACTGTCTATGTTTTGAACCATTCCTCTGACACTAGTTATAGATTCCGATGCTTCACTTCATGTTTACTGTATCCCCATGACCTTCTTATTGACGATGAAACAAAGAAATTTCATCGGAAGTAAATACAAAAGGCACAATTCCAACTTAAGTACAAGAAGACTCTCTTTTCTTACCGTCTATGTTTGAACATCTCCTGTGACACTAGTTATAGATTTCGATGCTTCACTCCAGGTTTACTGTATCCCTTGGACCTTCTTATCAACGATGAAACACAGACATTGCTTCGGAATTAAATAAAAAATGTACAATGCCGACTTAAGGACAAGAAGACTGACTCTTCCTACTGTCTATGTTTTGAACCATTCCAGTGACACTAGATATAGATTCTGATGCTTCACTTCAGGTTTACTGTATCCCTCTGACCTTCGTATTGACGATGAAACACAGAAAATACATCGGAAATAAATACAAAATGCACAATGCCGACTCACGTAGAAGAAGACTGACTCTTCCTACTGTCTATGTTTTGAACGACTCCTGTGACACTAGTTATACATTCCGATGCTTCACTTCAGGTTTACTGTATCCCTCTGACCTTCTTATTGACCGCGAAACACAGAAATTGCATCGGAATTAAATAGAAAAGGCACAATGCCGACTTAAGTACAAGAAGACTGACTCTTCTTACTGACTATATTTTGAACCATTCCTGTGACACTAGTTATTGATTCCGATTCTTCACTTCAGGTTTATTGTATCCCTTGGACCTTCTTATTTCCGATGAAACACAAAAATTGCATCGGAATTAAATAGAAAAGGCACAATGCCGACCTAATTACAAGAAGTCTGACTCTTCTTACTGACTATATTTTGAACCACTCCTGTGACACTAGTTATTGATTCCGATTCTTCACTTCAGGTTTATTGTATCCCTTGCACCTTCTTATTTCCGATGAAACACAAAAATTGCATCGATATTAAATACAAAAGGCACGATGCCGACTTAAGTACAAGAAGACTGACTCTTCCCACTGTCTATGTTTTGAATCATTCCTGTGCCACTAGTTATACATTCCGATGCTTCACTTCAGGTTTACTGTATTCCTCTGACCTTCTTATTGACGATGAAACACAGAAATTGCATCGGAATTAAATAAAAAAGGCACAATGCCGACTTAAGTACAAGAAGACTGACTCTTCCTACTGTCTATGAGTTGAAACATTCCAGTGACACTAGATTTAGATTCTGATGCTTCACTTCAGGTTTACTGTATACCTCTGACCTTCTAATTGACTATGAACCACAGAAATTGTATCGGAATTAAATAAAAATGCACAATGCCGAATTAAGTACCAGAAGACAGACTCTTCTTACTGAGTATGTTTTGAACCATTCCTGTGACACTAGTTATGGATTCCGATGCTTCACTTCAGGTTTACTGTATCCCTCTGCCCTTCTTATTGGCGATGAAACACAGAAATTGAATCGGAATTAAATACAAAAGGCACAATGCCGACTTAAGTACAAGAAGACTGACTTTTCCTAAACTCTATGTTTTGAACCATTCCTGTGACACTAGTTATAGATTCCGATGCTTCACTTCAGGTTTACTGTATCCCTCTGACCTTCTTATTGACGATGATACACAGAAATTGCATCGGAATTAAATACAGAAGGCACATTGCCGACTTAAGTACAAGAAGACTGACTCTTATTACTGTCTATGTTTTGAACCATTCCTCTGACACTAGCTATAGATTCCGATGCTTCAATTCAGGTTTACTGTATCCCTTGGACCTTCTTATTGACGGCGAAACATAGATATTGCATCGGAATTAACTTGAAAAGGAACAATGCCGTCTTCAGTACAAGAAGACTGACTCTTCCTACTGTCTATGCTTTGAACCATGCCTGTGACACTAGTTATAGCTTCCGATGCTTCACTTCAGGTTTACTGTATCCCTTGGACCTTCTTATTGACAATGAATCACAGTAATTGCATCGGAATTAAACAGAAAATGCACAATTCTGACTTATGTACAAGAAGACTGACTCATCTTACTGTCTATGTTTTGAACCATTCCGCTGACACTAGTTACAGATTCCGATGCTTCACTTCATGTTTACTGTATCCCTTGGACCTTCTTATAGACGATGAAACAAAGAAATTTCATCGGAATTAAATACAAAAGACACAATTCCGACTTAAGTACAAGAAGACTGACTCTTCTTATCGTCTATGTTTGAACATCTCCTGTGACACTAGTTATAGATTTCGATGCTTCACTCCAGGTATACTGTATCCCTTTGTCTTTCTTATTGACGATGAAACACAGAAATTGCATCGGAATTAAATACAAAACGCACAATGCCGACTTAAGTACAAGAAGACTGACTCTTCCTACTGTCTATGTTATGAACCATTCCTGTGACACTTGTTATAGATTCCGATGCTTCACTCCAGGTGTACTGCATCCCTTGGACCTTCTTATAGACGATGAAACACAGAAATTGCATCGGAATTAAATAGAAAAGGCACAATGCCGTCCTAAGTACAAGAAGACTGACTCTTCTTACTGACTATATTTTGAGCCATTCCTGTGACACTAGTTACTGATTCCGATTCTTCACTTCAGGTTTACTGTATCCCTTGGACCTTCGTATTGACGATGAAACACAAAAATTGCATCGGAATTAAATACAAAAGGCACGATGCCGACTTAAGTACATGTAGACTGACTCTTCCTACTGTCTATGTTTTGAAACATTGCTGTGACACTAGTTATAGATTCCGATGATTCACTTCAGGTTTACTGTATAGCTCTGACATTCTTATTGACGATGAAACACAGAAATTGCATCGGAATTAAATAGAAAAAGCACAATGCCGACTTAAGTACAGGAAGACTGACTCTTCCTACTGTCTATGTTTTGAATCATTCCTGTGACGCTAGTTATCCATTCCGATGCTTCACTTCAGGTTTACTGTATTCCTCTGACCTTCTTATTGACGATGAAACACAGAAATTGCATCGGAGTCAAATAAGAAATGCACAATGCCGACTTAAGTACAAGAAGACTGACTCTTCCTACTGTCTATGTTTTGAACCATTCCAGTGACACTAGATATAGATTGTGATGCTTCACTTCAGATTTACTGTATCCCTCTGACCTTTTAATTGACGATGAAACACAGAAAAGGCATCGGAAATAAATACAAAATGCACAATGCCGACTCAAGTACAAGAAGACTGACTCTTCCTACTGTCTATGTTTTGAATCATTCCTGTGACACTAGTTATTGATTCCGATGCTTCACTTCAGGTTTACTGTATCCCTGTGCCCTTCTTATTGGCGATGAAACACAGAAATTGAATCGGAATTAAATACAAAAGGCACAATGCCGACTTAAGTACAAGAAGACTGACTTTTCCTATTCTCTATGTTTTGAACCATTCCTGTGACACTAGTTATAGATTCCGATGCTTCACTTCAGGTTTACTGTATCCCTCTGACCTTCTTATTGACGATGAAACAGAGAAATTGCATCGGAATTGAATACAGAAGGCACATTGCCGACTTAAGTACAAGAAGACTGACTCTTATTACTGTCTATGTTTTGAACCATTCCTCTGACACTAGCTATAGATTCCGATGCTTCAATTCAGGTTTACTGTATCCCTTGGACCTTCTTATTGACGGCGAAACATAGATATTGCATCGGAATTAAATTGAAAAGGAACAATGCCGACTTCAGTATAAGAAGACTGACTCTTCCTACTGTCTATGTTTTGAACCATTCCTGTGACACTAGTTATAGCTTCCGATGCTTCACTTCAGGTTTACTGTATCCCTTGGACCTTCTTATTGACATTGAATCAGTAATTGCATCGGAATTATACAGAAAATACACAATTCTGACTTATGTACAAGAAGACTGACTCATCTTACTGTCTATGTTTTGAACCATTCGCCTGACACTAGTTATAGATTCCGATGCTTCACTTCATGTTTACTGTATCCCCTGGACCTTCTTATTGACGATGAAACAAAGAAATTTAATCGGAATTAAATACAAAAGACACAATTCCAACTTAAGTACAAGAAGACTCTCTCTTCTTACCGTCTATGTTTGAACATCTACTGTGACACTAGTTATAGATTTCGATGCTTCACTCCAGGTTTACTGTATCCCTTGGACCTTCTTATCAACGATGAAACACAGACATTGCTTCGGAATTAAATAAAAAATGCACAATGCCGACTTAAGGACAAGAAGACTGACTCTTCCTACTGTCTATGTTTTGAACCAATCCAGTGACACTAGATATAGATCCTGATGCTTCACTTCAGGTTTACTGTATCCCTCTGACCTTCGTATTGACGATGAAACACAGATAATGCATCGGAAATAAATACAAAATGCACAATGCCGACTCACGTAGAAGAAGACTGACTCTTCCTACTGTCTATGTTTTGAACGATTCCTGTGACACTAGTTATACATTCCGATGCTTCACTTCAGGTTTACTGTATCCCTCTGACCTTCTTATTGACGCCGAAACACAGAAATTGCATCGGAATTAAATAGAAAAGGCACAATGCCGACTTAAGTACAAGAAGACTGACTCTTCTTACTGACTATGTTTTGAACCATTTCTGTGACACCAGTTATAGATTCCGATGCTTCACTTCAGGTTTACTGAATCCCTCTGACCTTCTAATTGACAATGAAACACAGAAATTGCATCGGAATTAAATAGAAATGCACAATGCCGAATTAAGTACCAGATGGCAGACTCTTCTTACTGAGTATGTTTTGAACCATTCCTGTGACACTAGTTATAGATTCCGATGCTTCACTTCAGGTTTACTGTATCCCTCTGCCCTTCTTATTGGCGATGAAACACAGAAATTTAATCGGAATTAAATACAAAAGGCACAATGCCGACTTAAGTACAAGAAGACTGACTTTTCCTATTCTCTATGTTTTGAACCATTCCTGTGACACCACTTATAGATTCCGATGCCTCACTTCAGGTTTACTGTATCCCTCTGACCTTCCTACTGACGATGAAACACAGAAATTGCATCGGAATTAAATAGAAATGGCACAATGCCGACTTAAGTACAAGAAGACTGACTCTTCCTAGCGTTTATGCTTTGAATCATTCCTGTGACACTAGTTATACATTCCGATGCTTCACTTCAGGTTTACTGTATCCCTCTGACCTTCTTATTGACGATGAAACACAGAAATTGCATCGGAATTAAATAAAAAAGGCACAATGCCGACTTAAGTACAAGAAGACTGACTCTTCCTACTGTCTATGTTTTGAACCATTCCAGTGACACTAGATATAGATTGTGATGCTTCACTTCAGGATTACTGTATCCCTCTGACCTTCGTATTGACGATGAAACACAGAAAATGCATCGGAAATAAATACAAAATGCACAATGCCGACTCAAGTACAAGAAGACTGACTCTTCCTACTGTCTATGCTTTGAATTATTCCTGTGACACTAGTTATTGATTCCGATGCTTCACTTCAGGTTTACTGTATCCCTGTGCGCTTCTTATTGGCGATGAAACACAGAAATTGAATCGGAATTAAATACAAAAGGCACAATGCCGACTTAAGTACAAGAAGACTGACTTTTCCTATTCTCTATGCTTTGAACCATTCCTGTGACACTAGTTATAGATTCCGATGCTTCACTTCAGGTTTACTGTATCCCTCTGACCTTCTTATTGACGATGAAACAGAGAAATTGCATCGGAATTGAATACAGAAGGCACATTGCCCACTTAAGTACAAGAAGACTGACTCTTATTACTGTCTATGTTTTGAACCATTCCTCTGACACTAGCTATAGATTCCGATGCTTCAATTCAGGTTTACTGTATCCCTTGGACCTTCTTATTGACGGCGAAACATAGATATTGCATCGGAATTAAATTGAAAAGGAACAATGCCAACTTCAGTATAAGAAGACTGACTCTTCCTACTGTCTATGTTTTGAACCATTCCTGTGACACTAGTTATAGCTTCCGATGCTTCACTTCAGGTTTACTGTATCCCTTGGACCTTCTTATTGACATTGAATCAGTAATTGCATCGGAATTATACAGAAAATACACAATTCTGACTTATGTACAAGAAGACTGACTCATCTTACTGTCTATGTTTTGAACCATTCCTCTGACACTAGTTATAGATTCCTATGCTTCACTTCATGTTTACTGTATCCCCTGGACCTTCTTATTGACGATGAAACAAAGAAATTTAATCGGAATTAAATACAAAAGACACAATTCCAACTTAAGTACAAGAAGACTCTCTCTTCTTACCGTCTATGTTTGAACATCTCCTGTGACACTAGTTATAGATTTCGATGCTTCACTCCAGGTTTACTGTATCCCTTGGACCTTCTTATCAACGATGAAACACAGACATTGCATCGGAATTAAATAGAAATGGCACAATGCCGACTTAAGTACAAGAAGACTGACTCTTCCTAGTGTTTATGCTTTGAATCATTCCTGTGACACTAGTTATACATTCCGATGCTTCACTTCAGGTTTACTGTATCCCTCTGACCTTCTTATTGACGATGAAACACAGAAATTGCATCGGAATTAAATAAAAAAGGCACAATGCCGACTTAAGTACAAGAAGACTGACTCTTCCTACTGTCTATGATTTGAACGATTCCTGTGACACTAGTTATACATTCCGATGCTTCAATTCAGGTTTACTGTATCCCTTGGACCTTCTTATTGACGGCGAAACATAGATATTGCATCGGAATTAAATTGAAAAGGTACAATGCCGACTTCAGCACAAGAAGACTGACTCTTTCTACTGTCTATGTTTGAACCATTCCTGTGACACTAGTTATAGCTTCCGATGCTTCACTTCAGGTTTACTGTATACCTTGGACCTTCTTATTGACGCCGAAACACAGAAATTGCATCGGAATTAAATAGAAAAGGTACAATCCCGACTTCAGTACAAGAACACTGACTCTTCCTACTGTCTATGTTTGAACCATTCCTGTGACACTAGTTATAGATTCTGATCCTTCACTTCAGGTTTACTGTATCCCTTGGACCTTGTTATTGACGATGAAACAAAGAAATTTCATCGGAATTAAATACAAAAGGCACAATTCCGACTTAAGTACAAGAAGACTGACTCTTCTTACTGTCTATGTTTGAACATCTCCTGTGATACTAGTTATAGATTTCGATGCTTCATTCCAGGTTTACTGTATCCCTTGGACCTTCTTATCGACGATGAAACACAGACATTGCATCGGAATTAGATACAAAAAGCACAATGCAGACTTAAGTACAAGAAGACTGACCCTTCCTATTGTCTATGTTTAGAACCATTCCTGTGACACTAGTTATAGATGCCGATGCTTCACTTCAAGTTCACTGTATCCCTCTGACCTTCATATTGACGATGAAACACAGAAATTACATCGGAATTAAATACAAAAGGCACAATGCCGTTTTAAGTACAAGAAGACTGACTCTTCCTACTGTCTATGATTTGAACGATTCCTGTGACACTAGTTATACATTCCGATGCTTCAATTTAGGTTTACTGTATCCCTTGGACCTTCTTATTGACGGCGATACATAGATATTGCATCGGAATCAAATTGAAAAGGTACAATGCCGATTTCAGTACAAGAAGACTGACTCTTCCTACTGTCTATGTTTGAACCATTCCTGTGACACTAGTTATAGATTCTGATCCTTCACTTCAGGTTTACTGTATCCCTTGGACCTTGTTATTGACGATGAAACAAAGAAATTTCATCGGAATTAAATACAAAAGGCACAATTCCGACTTAAGTACAAGAAGACTGACTCTTCTTATCGTCTATGTTTGAACATCTCCTGTGACACTAGTTATAGATTTCGATGCTTCACTCCAGGTATACTGTATCCCTTTGTCTTTCTTATTGACGATGAAACACAGAAATTGCATCGGAATTAAATACAAAACGCACAATGCCGACTTAAGTACAAGAAGACTGACTCTTCCTACTGTCTATGTTTTGAACCATTCCTGTGACACTTGTTATAGATTCCGATGCTTCACCTCAGGTGTACTGCATCCCTTGGACCTTCTTATTGACGATGAAACACAGAAATTGCATCGGAATTAAATAGAAAAGGCACAATGCCGTCCTAAGTACAAGAAGACTGACTCTCCTTACTGACTATATTTTGAGCCATTCCTGTGACACTAGTTACTGATTCCGAATCTTCACTTCAGGTTTACTGTATCCCTTGGACCTTCTTATTGACGATGACACACAAAAATTGCATCGGAATTAAATACAAAAGGCACGATGCCGACTTAAGTACATGTAGACTGACTCTTCCTACTGTCTATGTTTTGAAACATTGCTGTGACACTAGTTATAGATTCCGATGATTCACTTCAGGTTTACTGTATCCCTCTGACCTTCTTATTGACGATGAAACAGAGAAATTGCATCGGAATTGAATACAGAAGGCACATTGCCCACTTAAGTACAAGAAGACTGACTCTTATTACTGTCTATGTTTTGAACCATTCCTCTGACACTAGCTATAGATTCCGATGCTTCACTTCAGGTTTACTGTATCCCCTGGACCTTCTTATTGACGATGAAACAAAGAAATTTAATCGGAATTAAATACAAAGGACACAATTCCAACTTAAGTACAAGAAGACTCTCTCTTCTTACCGTCTATGTTTGAACATCTCCTGTGACACTAGTTATGGATTTCGATGCTTCACTCCAGGTTTACTGTATCCCTTGGACCTTCTTATCAACGATGAAACACAGACATTGCTTCGGAATTAAATAAAAAATGCACAATGCCGACTTAAGGACAAGAAGACTGACTCTTCCAACTGTCTATGTTTTGAACCAATCCAGTGACACTAGATATAGATTCTGATGCTTCACTTCAGGTTTACTGTATCCCTCTGACCTTCGTATTGACGATGAAACACAGATAATGCATCGGAAATAAATACAAAATGCACAATGCCGACTCACGTAGATGAAGACTGACTCTTCCTACTGTCTATGCTTTGAACGATTCCTGTGACACTAGTTATACATTCCGATGCTTCACTTCAGGTTTACTGTATCCCTCTGACCTTCTTATTGACGCCGAAACACAGAAATTGCATCGGAATTAAATAGAAAAGGCACAATGCCGACTTAAGTACAAGAAGACTGACTCTTCTTACTGACTATGTTTTGAACCATTTCTGTGACACCAGTTATAGATTCCGATGCTTCACTTCAGGTTAACTGAATCCCTCTGACCTTCTAATTGACAATGAAACACAGAAATTGCATCGGAATTAAATAGAAATGCACAATGCCGAATTAAGTACCAGATGACAGACTCTTCTTACTGAGTATGTTTTGAACCATTCCTGTGACACTACTTATAGATTCCGATGCTTCACTTCAGGTTTACTGTATCCCTCTGCCCTTCTTATTGGCGATGAAACACAGAAATTGAATCGGAATTAAATACAAAAGGCACAATGCCGACTTAAGTACAAGAAGACTGACTTTTCCTATTCTCTATGTTTTGAACCATTCCTGTGACACCACTTATAGATTCCGATGCCTCACTTCAGGTTTACTGTATCCCTCTGACCTTCCTACTGACGATGAAACACAGAAATTGCATCGGAATTAAATAGAAATGGCACAATGCCGACTTAAGTACAAGAAGACTGACTCTTCCTAGTGTTTATGCTTTGAAACATTCCTGTGACACTAGTTATACATTCCGATGCTTCACTTCAGGTTTACTGTATCCCTCTGACCTTATTATTGACGATGAAACAAAGAAATTGCATCGGAATTAAATAAAAAAGGCACAATGCCGACTTAAGTACAAGAAGACTGACTCTTCCAACTGTCTATGATTTGAACGATTCCTGTGACACTAGTTATACATTCCGATGCTTCAATTCAGGTTTACTGTATCCCTTGGACCTTCTTATTGACGGCGAAACATAGATATTGCATCGGAATTAAATTGAAAAGGTACAATGCCGACTTCAGTACAAGAAGACTGACTCTTCCTACTGTCTATGTTTGAACCATTCCTGTGACACTAGTTATAGCTTCCGATGCTTCACTTCAGGTTTACTGTATACCTTGGACCTTCTTATTGACGCCGAAACACAGAAATTGCATCGGAATTAAATAGAAAAGGTACAATGCCGACTTCAGTACAAGAAGACTGACTCTTCCTACTGTCTATGTTTGAACCATCCCTGTGACACTAGTTATAGATTCTGATCCTTCACTTCAGGTTTACTGTATCCCTTGGACCTTGTTATTGACGATGAAACAAAGAAATTTCATCGGAATTAAATACAAAAGGCACAATTCCGACTTAAGTACAAGAAGACTGACTCTTCTTACTGTCTATGTTTGAACATCTCCTGTGATACTAGTTATAGATTTCGATGCTTCATTCCAGGTTTACTGTATCCCTTGGACCTTCTTATCGACGATGAAACACAGACATTGCATCGGAATTAGATACAAAAAGCACAATGCAGACTTAAGTACGAGAATACTGACCCTTCCTATTGTCTATGTTTAGAACCATTCCTGTGACACTAGTTATAGATGCCGATGCTTCACTTCAAGTTCACTGTATCCCTCTGACCTTCATATTGACGATGAAACACAGAAATTACATCGGAATTAAATACAAAAGGCACAATGCCGACTTAAGTACAAGATGACTTACTCTTCTTACTGACTATGTTTTGAACCATACCTGTGACACTAGTTATAGATTCCGATGCTTCACTTCAGGTTTTCTGTATCCCTTGAACCTTCTTATTGACGATGAATCACAGAAATTGCATCGGAATTAAATAGAAAAGGCACAATGCCGACTTCAGTACAACAAGACTGACTCTTCATACTGACTATGTTTTGAACCATTCCTGTGACACTAGTTATAGATTCCGATGCTTCACTTCAGGTTTAATGTATGCCTCTGACCTTCTTATTGACAACGAAACACAGAAATTGCATCGGATTTAAATAGAAAAGGCACAATGCCGACTTAAGTACAAGAAGACTGACTCTTCTTACTGTCCATGATTTGAACCTTTACTGTGACACTAGTTATAGACTCCGATGCTTCAACTCAGGTTTACTGTATCCCTCTGACCTTCTTATTGATGATGAAACACAGAAATTGCATCGGAATTAAATACAAAATGCACAATACCGACTTAAGTACAAGTTGACTGACTCTTCTTATTGTCTATGTTTTGAACCATTCCTGTGACACTAGTTATAGATTCTGATGCTTCATTTCAGCTATAGTGTATCCCTTGGACCTTCTTATTGACGATGAAACACAGAAATTGCATCGGGATTAAGTACAAAAGGCACAATGCCGACTTAAATACAAGAAGACTGACTCTTACTACTGTCTATGTTTTGATCCGTTCCTGTGACACTAGTTATAGATTCCGATGCTTCACTTCAGGTTTACTGTATCCCTCTGACCTTCTTATTGACTATGAAACACAGAAATTGCATCGGAACTAAATGCAAAATGCACAATGAGGACTCAAGTACAAGTAGACTGAGTTTTCCTACTGTCCATGATTTGAACCATTCCTGTGACACTAGTTATAGATTCCGATACTTCACTTCAGGTTTACTGTATCCCTCTGACCTTCTTATTGACGATGAAACACAGAAATTGCATCGTAATTAAATACAAAATGCACAATGCCGACATAAGTACAAGTAGACTGACTCTTCCTACTGTCTATGATTTGAACCATTCCTGTGACACTAGTTATAGATTCCGATGCCTCACTTCAGGTTTACTGTATCCCTTGGACCTTCTTATTGACGATGAAACACAGAAATTGCATCGGAATTAAATATAAAAGGCACAATGCCTACTTAAGTACTAGAAGACTGACTCTTCTTACTGACTATGTTTTGAACCATTCCTGTGACACTAGTTATACATTTAGATGCTTCACTTCAGGTTTACTGTATCCCTTGGACCTCCTTATTGACGACGAAACACAGAAATTGCATCGGAATTAAATAAAATAGGCATAATGCCGACTTAAGTACAAGATGACTGACTCTTCCTACTGTCTATGATTTTAACCATTCCTGTGACACTAGTTATAGATTCCGATGCTTCACTTCAGTTTTACTGTATCCCTCTGACCTTCTTATTGACGATGAAACACAGAAATTGCATCGGAATTAAATACAAAAGGCACATTGCCGACTTAAGTACAAGAAGACTGACTCTTATTACTGTCTATGTTTTAAACCATTCCTGTGACACTAGTTATAGATTCCGATGCATCACTTCAGGTTTACTGTATCCCTCTGACCTGCTTATTGACGATGAAACACAGAATTTGCATCGGAAGTAAACAGAAAATGCACAATACCGACTTAAGTACAAGTAGACTGACTCTTCTTACTGACTATCTTTTGAACCATTCCTGTGACACAAGTTATAGATTGCGATGCTTCATTTCAGGTATACTGTATCCCTTATACCTTCATATTGACGATGAGACACGGAAATTGCATCGGAATTAAATACAAAAGGCACAATGCCGACTTAAGTAAAAGAAGACTGACTCTTCTTACTGACTATGTTTGAACCATTCCTGTGACACTAGTTATAGACTCCGATGCATCACTTCAGGTTTACTGTATCCCTCTGACCTTCGTATTGATGATGAAACACAGAAAATGCATCGGAATTAAATAGAAAAGGCACAATGCCGACTTAAGTACAAGAAGACTGACTCTTCTTACTGTCTATGTTTTGAAACATTCCTGTGACACTAGTTAAAGATTCCGATGCTTCACATCAGGTTTACTGTATCCCTCTGACCTTCTTATTGTCGACGAAACACAGAAATTGCATCGGAATTACATAGGAAAGCACAATGCCGACTTAAGTACAAGGACACTGACTCTTCTTACTGACTATGTTTAGAACCATTTCTGTGATACTAGTTATAGATTCCGATGCTTCACTTCAGGTTTACTGAATCCCTCTGACCTTCTTATTGACGAAGAAACACAGAAATTGCATCGGAATTAAATAAAAATGCACAATGCCGAATTAAGTACCAGAAGACTGACTCTTCCTACTGACTATGATTTGACCCATTCCTGTGACACTAGTTATGGATTCCGATGCTTCACTTCAAGTTTACTGTATCCCTCTGACCTTCGTATTGACGATGAAACACAGAAATTGCATCAGAATTAAATACAAAAGGCACAATGCCGACTTAAGTACAAGAAGACTGTCTCTTCCTATTCTCTATGTTTTGAACCATTCCTGGGACACTTGTTATAGATTCCGATGCTTCACTACAGGTTTACAGAATCCCTCTGACCTTCTTATTGACGAAGAAACACAGAAATTGCATCGGAATTAAATAAAAATGCACAATGCCGACTTAAGTACAAGAAGACTGACTCTTCTTACCGACTATGTGTTTAACCATTTCTGTGACACTAGTTATAGATTCCGATGCTTCACTTCAGGTTTTCTGAATCCCTCTGACCTTCTGATTGACGAAGATACACAGAAATTGCATCGGAATTAAATAAAATAGGCATAATGCCGACTTAAGTACAAGATGACTGACTCTTCCTACTGTCTATGATTTTAACCATTCCTGTGACACTAGTTATAGATTCCGATGCTTCACTTCAGTTTTACTGTATCCCTCTGACCTTCTTATTGACGATGAAACACAGAAATTGCATCGGAATTAAATACAAAAGGCACATTGCCGACTTAAGTCCAAGAAGACTGACTCTTATTACTGTCTATGTTTTGAACCATTCCTGTGACACTAGTTATAGATTCTGATCCTTCACTTCAGGTTTACTGTATTCCTCTGACCTTCTTATTGACGATGAAACACAGAAATTGCATCGGAATTAAATAAAAAATGCACAATGCCGACTTAAGTACAAGAAGACAGACTCTTCCTACTGTCTATGTTTTGAACCATTCCAGTGACACTAGATATAGATTGTGATGCTTCACTTCAGGTTTACTGTATCCCTCTGACCTTCGTATTGACGATGAAACACAGAAAATGCATCGGAAATAAATACAAAATGCACAATGCCGACTCAAGTACAAGAAGACTGACTCTTCCTACTGTCTATGTTTTGAATCATTCCTGTGACACTAGTTATTGATTCCGATGCTGCACTTCAGGTTTACTGTATCCCTGTGCCCTTCTTATTGGCGATGAAACACAGAAATTAAATCGGAATTAAATACAAAAGGCACAATGCCGACTTAAGTACAAGAAGACTGACTTTTCCTATTCTCTATGTTTTGAACCATTCCTGTGACACTAGTTATAGATTCCGATGCTTCACTTCAGGTTTACTGTATCCCTCTGACCTTCTTATTGACGATGAAACAGAGAAATTGCATCGGAATTGAATACAGAAGGCACATTGCCCACTTAAGTACAAGAAGACTGACTCTTATTAGTGTCTATGTTTTGAACCATTCCTCTGACACTAGCTATAGATTCCGATGCTTCAATTCAGGTTTACTGTATCCCTTGGACCTTCTTATTGACGGCGAAACATAGATATTGCATCGGAATTAAATTGAAAAGGAACAATGCCGACTTCAGTATAAGAAGACTGACTCTTCCTACTGTCTATGTTTTGAACCATTCCTGTGACACTAGTTATAGCTTCCGATGCTTCACTTCAGGTTTACTGTATCCCGTGGACCTTCTTATTGACATTGAATCAGTAATTGCATCGGAATTATACACAAAATACACAATTCTGACTTATGTACAAGAAGACTGACTCATCTTACTGTCTATGTTTTGAACCATTCCTCTGACACTAGTTATAGATTCCTATGCTTCACTTCATGTTTATTGTATCCCCTGGACCTTCTTATTGACGATGAAACAAAGAAATTTAATCGGAATTAAATACAAAAGACACAATTCCAACTTAAGTACAAGAAGACTCTCTCTTCTTACCGTCTATGTTTGAACATCTCCTGTGACACTAGTTATGGATTTCGATGCTTCACTCCAGGTTTACTGTATCCCTTGGACCTTCTTATCAACGATGAAACACAGACATTGCTTCGGAATTAAATAAAAAATGCCCAATGCCGACTTAAGGACAAGAAGACTGACTCTTCCTACTGTCTATGTTTTGAACCAATCCAGTGACACTAGATATAGATTCTGATGCTTCACTTCAGGTTTACTGTATCCCTCTGACCTTCGTATTGACGATGAAACACAGATAATGCATCGGAAATAAATACAAAATGCACAATGCCGACTCACGTAGATGAAGACTGACTCTTCCTACTGTCTATGCTTTGAACGATTCCTGTGACACTAGTTATACATTCCGATGCTTCACTTCAGGTTTACTGTATCCCTCTAACCTTCTTATTGACGCCGAAACACAGAAATTGCATCGGAATTAAATAGAAAAGGCACAATGCCGACTTAAGTACAAGAAGACTGACTCTTCTTACTGACTATGTTTTGAACCATTTCTGTGACACCAGTTATAGATTCCGATGCTTCACTTCAGGTTTCCTGAATCCCTCTGACCTTCTAATTGACAATGAAACACAGAAATTGCATCGGAATTAAATAGAAACGCACAATGCCGAATTAAGTACCAGATGACAGACTCTTCTTACTGAGTATGTTTTGAACCATTCCTGTGACACTAGTTATAGATTCCGATGCTTCACTTCAGGTTTACTGTATCCCTCTGCCCTTCTTATTGGCGATGAAACACAGAAATTGAATCGGAATTAAATACAAAAGGCACAATGCCGACTTAAGTACAAGAAGACTGACTTTTCCTATTCTCTATGTTTTGAACCATTCCTGTGACACCACTTATAGATTCCGATGCCTCACTTCAGGTTTACTGTATCCCTCTGACCTTCCTACTGACGATGAAACACAGAAATTGCATCGGAATTAAATAGAAATGGCACAATGCCGACTTAAGTACAAGAAGACTGACTCTTCCTAGTGTTTATGCTTTGAATCATTCCTGTGACACTAGTTATACATTCCGATGCTTCACTTCAGGTTTACTGTATCCCTCTGACCTTCTTATTGACGATGAAACACAGAAATTGCGTCGGAATTAAATAAAAAAGGCACAATGCCGACTTAAGTACAAGAAGACTGACTCTTCCTACTGTCTATGATTTGAACGATTCCTGTGACACTAGTTATACATTCCGATGCTTCTATTCAGCTTTACTGTATCCCTTGGACCTTCTTATTGCCGGCGAAACATAGATATTGCATCGGAATTAAATTGAAAAGGTACAATGCCGACTTCAGTACAAGAAGACTGACTCTTCCTACTGTCTATGTTTGAACCATTCCTGTGACACTAGTTATAGCTTCCGATGCTTCACTTCAGGTTTACTGTATACCTTGGACCTTCTTATTGACGCCGAAACACAGAAATTGCATCGGAATTAAATAGAAAAGGTACAATGCCGACTTCAGTACAAGAAGACTGACTCTTCCTACTGTCTATGTTTGAACCATTCCTGTGACACTAGTTATAGATTCTGATCCTTCACTTCAGGTTTACTGTATCCCTTGGACCTTGTTATTGACGATGAAACAAAGAAATTTCATCGGAATTAAATACAAAAGGCACAATTCCGACTTAAGTACAAGAAGACTGACTCTTCTTACTGTCTATGTTTGAACATCTCCTGTGATACTAGTTATAGATTTCGATGCTTCATTCCAGGTTTACTGTATCCCTTGGACCTTCTTATCGACGATGAAACACAGACATTGCATCGGAATTAGATACAAAAAGCACAATGCAGACTTAAGTACAAGAATACTGACCCTTCCTATTGTCTATGTTTAGAACCATTCCTGTGACACTAGTTATAGATGCCGATGCTTCACTTCAAGTTCACTGTATCCCTCTGACCTTGATATTGACGATGAAACACAGAAATTACATCGGAATTAAATACAAAAGGCACAATGCCGACTTAAGTACAAGATGACTTACTCTTCTTACTGACTATGTTTTGAACCATACCTGTGACACTAGTTGAAGATTCCGATGCTTCACTTCAGGTTTACTGTATCCCTTGAACCTTCTTATTGACGATGAATCACAGAAATTGCATCGGAATTAAATAGAAAAGGCACAATGCCGACTTCAGTACAACAAGACTGACTCTTCATACTGACTATGATTTGAACCATTCCTGTGACACTAGTTATAGATTCCGATGCTTCACTTCAGGTTTACTGTATGCCTCTGACCTTCTTATTGACAACGAAACACAGAAATTGCATCGGATTTAAATAGAAAAGGCACAATGCCGACTTTAGTACAAGAAGACTGACTCTTCTTACTGTCCATGATTTGAACCTTTACTGTGACACTAGTTATAGACTCCGATGCTTCAACTCAGGTTTACTGTATCCCTCTGACCTTCTTATTGATGATGAAACACAGAAATTGCATCGGAATTAAATACAAAATGCACAATACCGACTTAAGTACAAGTTGACTGACTCTTCTTATTGTCTATGTTTTGAACCATTCCTGTGACACTAGTTATAGATTCTGATGCTTCATTTCAGCTTTAGTGTATCCCTTGGACCTTCTTATTGACGATGAAACACAGAAATTGCATCGGGATTAAGTACAAAAGGCACAATGCCTACTTATATACAAGAAGACTGACTCTTACTACTGTCTATGTTTTGATCCGTTCCTGTGACACTAGTTATAGATTCCGATGCTTCACTTCAGGTTTACTGTATCCCTCTGACCTTCTTATTGACTATGAAACACAGAAATTGCATCGGAACTAAATGCAAAATGCACAATGAGGACTCAAGTACAAGTAGACTGAGTTTTCCTACTGTCCATGATTTGAACCATTCCTGTGACACTAGTTATAGATTCCGATACTTCACTTCAGGTTTACTGTATCCCTCTGACCATCTTATTGACGATGAAACACAGAAATTGCATCGTAATTAAATACAAAATGCACAATGCCGACATAAGTACAAGTAGACTGACTCTTCCTACTGTCTATGTTTTGAACCATTCCTGTGACACTAGTTATAGATTCCGATTCCTCACTTCAGGTTTACTGTATCCCTTGGACCTTCTTATTGACGATGAAACACAGAAATTGCATCGGAATTAAATATAAAAGGCACAATGCTGACTTAAGTACTAGAAGACTGACTCTTCTTACTGACTATGTTTTGAACCATTCCTGTGACACTAGTTATACATTTAGATGCTTCACTTCAGGTTTACTGTATCCCTTGGGCCTCCTTATTGACGACGAAACACAGAAATTGCATCGGAATTAAATAAAATAGGCATAATGCCGACTTAAGTACAAGATGACTGACTCTTCCTACTGTCTATGATTTTAACCATTCCTGTGACACTAGTTATAGATTCCGATGCTTCACTTCAGTTTTAATGTATCCCTCTGACCTTCTTATTGACGATGAAACACAGAAATTGCATCGGAATTAAATACAAAAGGCACATTGCCGACTTAAGTACAAGAAGACTGACTCTTATTACTGTCTATGTTTTGAACCATTCCTGTGACACTAGTTATAGATTCCGATGCATCACTTCAGGTTTACTGTATCCCTCTGACCTGCTTATTGACGATGAAACACAGAATTTGCATCGGAAGTAAACAGAAAATGCACAATACCGACTTAAGTACAAGTAGACTGACTCTTCTTACTGACTATGTTTTGAACCATTCCTGTGACACAAGTTATAGATTGCGATGCTTCAATTCAGGTATACTGTATCCCTTATACCTTCATATTGACGATGAGACACGGAAATTGCATCGGAATTAAATACAAAAGGCACAATGCCGACTTAAGTAAAAGAAGACTGACTCTTCTTACTGACTATGTTTGAACCATTCCTGTGACACTAGTTATAGACTCCGATGCTTCACTTCAGGTTTACTGTATCCCTCTGACCTTCGTATTGATGATGAAACACAGAAAATGCATCGGAATTAAATAGAAAAGGCACATTGCCGACTTAAGTACAAGAAGACTGACTCTTCTTACTGTCTATGTTTTGAAACATTCCTGTGACACTAGTTAAAGATTCCGATGTTTCACATCAGGTGTACTGTATCCCTCTGACCTTCTTATTGTCGACGAAACACAGAAATTGCATCGGAATTACATAGGAAAGCACAATGCCGACTTAAGTACAAGGACACTGACTCTTCTTACTGACTATGTTTAGAACCATTTCTGTGATACTAGTTATAGATTCCGATGCTTCACTTCAGGTTTACTGAATCCCTCTGACCTTCTTATTGACGTAGAAACACAGAAATTGCATCGGAATTAAATAAAAATGCACAATGCCGAATTAAGTACCAGAAGACTGACTCTTCTTACTGACTATGATTTGACCCATTCCTGTGACACTAGTTATGGATTCCGATGCTTCACTTCAAGTTTACTGTATCCCTCTGACCTTCGTATTGACGATGAAACACAGAAATTGCATCGGAATTAAATAAAAATGCACAATGCCGACTTAAGTACAAGAAGACTGACTCTTCTTACCGACTATGTGTTTAACCATTTCTGTGACACTAGTTATAGATTCCGATGCTTCACTTCAGGTTTTCTGAATCCCTCTGACCTTCTGATTGACGAAGATACACAGAAATTGCATCGGAATTAAATAAAAATGCACAATGCCGAATTAAGTACCAGATGACTGACTCTTCTTACTGGCTATGTTTTGAACCATTCCTGTGACACTAGTTATGGATTCCGATGCTTCACTTCAGGTTTACTGTATCCCTCTGACCTTCCTATTGACGATGAAACACAGAAATTGCATCGGAATTAAATACAAAAGGCACATTGCCGACTTAAGTCCAAAAAGACTGACTCTTATTACTGTCAATGATTTGAACCATTCCTGTGACACTAGTTATAGATTCTGATCCTTCACTTCAGGTTTACTGTATCTCTTGGACCTTCTTATTGACGATGAAACACAGAAATTGCATCGGAATTAAATACAAAAGGCACAATGCCGACTTATGTACAAGAAGACTGACTCATCTTACTGTCTATGTTTTGAACCATTCCTCTGACACTAGTTATAGATTCCGATGCTTCAATTCAGGTTTACTGTATCCCTTGGACCTTCTTATTGACGACGAAATACAGATATTGCATCGGAATTAAATTGAAAAGCCACAATGCCGACTTAAGTACAAGAAAACTGACTCTTCCTACTGTCTATGTTTTGAACCATTCCTGTGACACTAGTTATAGACTCCGATGCTTCACTTCAGGTTTACTATATCCCTCTGCCCTTCTAATTGACGATGAATCACAGAAATTGCATCGGAATTAAATACAGAAGGCACAATGCCAACGTAAGTACAAGTTGACTGACTCTTCTTACTGTCTATGTTTTGAACCATTCCTGTGACACTAGTTATAGATTCTGATGCTTCATTTCTGGTTTACTGTATCCCTCTGACATTCTTATTGACGATGAAACACAGAAATTGCATTTGAATCAAATGCAAAAGTCAGAATGCCGACTTAAGTACAAGAAGACTGACTCTTCCTACTGTCTATGTTTTGAACCGCTCCTGTGACACCAGTTATGAATTCCGATGCTTCACTTCAGGTTTACTGTATTTCTCTGACCGTCTTATTGACGATGAAACACAGAAATTGCATCGGAATTAAATGCAAAAGGCACACTGCCGACTCAAGTACAAGAAGACTGACTCTTCCTACTGTCTATGATTTGAACCATTCCTGTGACACTAGTTATAGATTCCGATGCTTCACTTCAGGTTTACTGTATCCCTCTGACCGTCTTATTGACGATGAAACACAGATATTGCATCGGAATTAAATAGAAAGGGCACAATTCTGACTTAAGTACAAGAAGACTGACTCTTCTTACAGTTTATGATTTGAACCATTCCTGTGACACTAGTTATAGATTCCGTTGCTTCACTTCAGGTGTACTGTATCCCTTGGACCTTCTTATTGACGATGAAACACAGAAATTACATCAAAATTAAATACAAAAGGCACAATGCCGATTAACTACAAGTAGACTGACTCTTCTTGCTGTCTATGTTTTGAACCAATCCTGTGACACTAGTTATGGATTCTGATGCTTCACTTCAGGTTTACTGTATCCCTCTGGCTTTCTTATTGACGATGAAACGCAGAAATTGCATCGAAATTAAATACAAAAGGCACAATGAGGACTTAAGTACAACAAGACTGACTCTTCTTACTGTCTATGTTTTGAACCATTCCTGTAACACTAGTTATAGATTCCGATGCTTCACTTCAGGTTTACTGTATCCCTCTGACCTTCTTATTGACGATTAAACACAGAATTAGCATCGGAAGTAAATAGAAAGGGCACAATGCCGACTTAAGTACAAGAAGACTGACTCTTCTTACTGACTATGTTTTGAACCATTCCTGTGACACTAGTTATAGATTGCGATGCTTCACTTCAGGTATACTGTGGTCCTTATACCTTCTTATTGACGATGAAACACAGAAATTGCATCGTAATTAAATACAAAAGCCACAATGCCGATTTAAGTACAAGAAGACTGACTCTTCTAACTGTCTATGGTTTGAACCATTCCTGTGACACTAGTTATAGATTCCGATGCTTCACTTCAGATTTACTGTATCCCTCTGACCTTCTTATTGACGATGAAACACAGAAATTGAATTGGAATTAGATACAAAAAGCACAACGCCGAATTAAAAAAAAGACGACTGACTCTCCTTACTGACATTGTTTGAACCATACCTGTGACACCACTTATAGATTCCGATGCTTCACTTCAGGTTTACTGTATCCCTTGGACCTTCTTATTGACAATGAAACACATAAATTGCACTGGAATGAAATACAAAAGGCACAATGCCGACTTATGTACAAGAAGACTGACTCGTCTTACTGTCTATGATTTGAACCATTCCTGTGACACTAGTTAGTGATTCCGATGCTTCACTTCAGGTTTACTGTATGCCTTGGACCTTCTTATTGATGACGAAACACAGAAATTGCATCGGAATTAAATAGAAAAGGCACAATGATGACATAAGTACGAGAAAAATAACTCTTCCTACTGTCTATGTTTTGAACCATTCCTGTGATACTAGTTATAGATTCCGATGCTTCACTCAGGTTTACTGTATCCCTCTAACCTTCTTATTGACGATGAAACACAGAAATTGAATCGGAATTAGATACAAAAAAGCACAACGCCGACTTAAGTACAAGACGACTGACTCTCCTTACTGACTTTGTTTGAACCATTCCTGTGACACCACTTATAGATTCCGATGCTTCACTTCAGGTTTACTGTATCCCTCTGACCTTCATATTGACGATGGAACACAGAAAATACATCGGAATTAAATAGAAAAGGCACAATGCCGACTTAAGTACAAGAAGACTTACTCTTATTACTGTCTATGTTTTGAATCGATCCTGTGACACTAGTTATAGATTCCGATGCTTCACTTCAGGTTTACTGTATCCCTTGGACCTTCTTATTGATGATGAAACACCAAAATTGCATCGGAATTAAATTCAAAAGGCACAATGCCGACTTATGTACAAGAAGACTGACTCATCTTACTGTCTATGTTTTGAACCATTCCTCTGACACTAGTTTAAGATTCCGATTCTTCAATTCAGGTTTACTGTATCCCTTGGAACTTCTTATTGACGACGAAACACAGATATTGCATCGGAATTAAATTGAAAAGGCACAATGCCGACTTAAGTACAAGAAGACTGACTCTTCCTACTGTCTATGTTTTGAACCATTCTTGTGACACTAGTTATAGACTCCGATGCTTCACTTCAGGTTTACTGTATCCCTCTGACCTTCTTATGGACTATGAAACACAGAAATTGCATCGGAACTAAATGCAAAATGCACAATGAGGACTCAAGTACAAGTAGACTGAGTTTTCCTACTGTCCATGATTTGAACCATTCCTGTGACACTAGTTATAGATTCCGAAACTTCACTTCAGGTTTACTGTATCCCTCTGACCTTCTTATTGACGATGAAACACAGAAATTGCATCGTAATTAAATACAAAATGCACAATGCCGACATAAGTACAAGTAGACTGACTCTTCCTACTGTCTATGTTTTGAACCATTCCTGTGACACTAGTTATAGATTCCGATTCCTCACTTCAGGTTTACTGTATCCCTTGGACCTTCTTATTGACGATGAAACACAGAAATTGCATCGGAATTAAATATAAAAGGCACAATGCCGACTTAAGTACTAGAAGACTGACTCTTCTTACTGACTATGTTTTGAACCATTCCTGTGACACTAGTTATACATTTAGATGCTTCACTTCAGGTTTACTGTATCCCTTGGGCCTCCTTATTGACGACGAAACACAGAAGATGCATCGGAATTAAATAAAATAGGCATAATGCCGACTTAAGTACAAGATGACTGACTCTTCCTACTGTCTATGATTTTAACCATTCCTGTGACACTAGTTATAAATTCCGATGCTTCACTTCAGTTTTACTGTATCCCTCTGACCTTCTTATTGACGATGAAACACAGAAATTGCATCGGAATTAAATACAAAAGGCACATTGCCGACTTAAGTACAAGAAGACTGACTCTTATTACTGTCTATGTTTTGAACCATTCCTGTGACACTAGTTATAGATTCCGATGCATCACTTCAGGTTTACTGTATCCCTCTGACCTGCTTATTGACGATGAAACACAGAATTTGCATCGGAAGTAAACAGAAAATGCACAATACCGACTTAAGTACAAGTAGACTGACTCTTCTTACTGACTATGTTTTGAACCATTCCTGTGACACAAGTTATAGATTGCGATGCTTCACTTCAGGTATACTGTATCCCTTATACCTTCATATTGACGATGAGACACGGAAATTGCATCGGAATTAAATACAAAAGGCACAATGCCGACTTAAGTAAAAGAAGACTGACTCTTCTTACTGACTATGTTTGAACCATTCCTGTGACACTAGTTATAGACTCCGATGCTTCACTTCAGGTTTACTGTATCCCTCTGACCTTCGTATTGATGATGAAACACAGAAAATGCATCGGAATTAAATATAAAAGGCACAATGCCGACTTAAGTACAAGAAGACTGACTCTTCTTACTGTCTATGTTTTGAAACATTCCTGTGACACTAGTTAAAGATTCCGATGCTTCACATCAGGTGTACTGTATCCCTCTGACCTTCTTATTGTCGACGAAACACAGAAATTGCATCGGAATTACATAGGAAAGCACAATGCCGACTTAAGTACAAGGACACTGACTCTTCTTACTGACTCTGTTTAGAACCATTTCTGTGATACTAGTTATAGATTCCGATGCTTCACTTCACGTTTACTGAATCCCTCTGACCTTCTTATTGACGAAGAAACACAGAAATAGCATCGGAATTAAATAAAAATGCACAATGCCGAATTAAGTACCAGAAGACTGACTCTTCTTACTGACTATGATTTGACCCATTCCTGTGACACTAGTTATGGATTCCGATGCTTCACTTCAAGTTTTCTGTATCCCTCTGACCTTCGTATTGACGATGAAACACAGAAATTGCATCGGAATTAAATAAAAATGCACAATGCCGACTTAAGTACAAGAAGACTGACTCTTCTTACCGACCATGTGTTTAACCATTTCTGTGACACTAGTTATAGATTCCGATGCTTCACTTCAGGTTTTCTGAATCCCTCTGACCTTCTGATTGACGAAGATACACAGAAATTGCATCGGAATTAAATAAAAATGCACAATGCCGAATTAAGTACCAGATGACTGACTCTTCTTACTGGCTATGTTTTGAACCATTCCTGTGACACTAGTTATGGATTCCGATGCTTCACTTCAGGTTTACTGTATCCCTCTGACCTTCCTATTGACGATGAAACACAGAAATTGCATCGAAATTAAATACAAAAGGCACATTGCCGACTTAAGTCCAAGAAGACTGACTCTTATTACTGTCTATGATCTGAACCATTCCTGTGACACTAGTTATAGATTCTGATCCTTCACTTCAGGTTTACTGTATCTCTTGGACCTTCTTATTGACGATGAAACACAGAAATTGCATCGGAATTAAATACAAAAGGCACAATGCCGACTTATGTACAAGAAGACTGACTCATCTTACTGTCTATGTTTTGAACCATTCCTCTGACACTAGTTATAGATTCCGATGCTTCACTTCAGGTTTACTGTATCCCTCTGACCGTCTTATTGACGATGAAACACAGATATTGCATCGGAATTAAATAGAAAGGGCACAATGCTGACTTAAGTACAAGAAGACTGACTCTTCTTACAGTTTATGATTTGAACCATTCCTGTGACACTAGTTATAGATTCCGTTGCTTCACTTCAGGTGTACTGTATCCCTTGGACCTTCTTATTGACGATGAAACACAGAAATTACATCAACATTAAATACAAAAGGCACAATGCCGATTAACTACAAGTAGACTGACTCTTCTTGCTGTCTATGTTTTGAACCAATCCTGTGACACTAGTTATGGATTCTGATGCTTCACTTCAGGTTTACTGTATCCCTCTGGCTTTCTTATTGACGATGAAACGCAGAAATTGCATCGAAATTAAATACAAAAGGCACAATGAGGACTTAAGTACAACAAGACTGACTCTTCTTACTGTCTATGTTTTGAACCATTCCTGTAACACTAGTTATAGATTCCGATGCTTCACTTCAGGTTTACTCTATCCCTCTGACCTTCTTATTGACGATTAAACACAGAATTAGCATCGGAAGTAAATAGAAAGGGCACAATGCCGACTTAAGTACAAGAAGACTGACTCTTCTTACTGACTATGTTTTGAACCATTCCTGTGACACTAGTTATAGATTGCGATGCTTCACTTCAGGTATACTGTGGTCCTTATACCTTCTTATTGACGATGAAACACAGAAATTGCATCGTAATTAAATACAAAAGCCACAATGCCGATTTAAGTACAAGAAGACTGACTCTTCTTACTGACTATGCTTTGAACCATTCCTGTGACACTAGTTATAGATTCCGATGCTCCACTTCAGGTTTACTGTATCTCTCTGACCTTCTTTATGACGATTAAACACAGAAATTGCATCGGAATTAAATAGAAAAGGCATAATGCCGACTTAAGTACAAGAAGACTGACTCTTCTAACTGTCTATGTTTTGAACCATTCCTGTGACACTAGTTATAGATTCCGATGCTTCACTTCAGATTTACTGTATCCCTCTGACCTTCTTATTGACGATGAAACACAGAAATTGAATTGGAATTAGATACAAAAAGCACAACGCCGACTTAAAGAAAAGACGACTGACTCTCCTTACTGACATTGTTTGAACCATACCTGTGACACCACTTATAGATTCCGATGCTTCACTTCAGGTTTACTGTATCCCTTGGACCTTCTTATTGACAATGAAACACATAAATTGCACTGGAATGAAATACAAAAGGCACAATGCCGACTTATGTAAAAGAAGACTGACTCGTCTTACTGTCTATGATTTGAACCATTCCTGTGACACTAGTTAGTGATTCCGATGCTTCACTTCAGGTTTACTGTATCCCTCTGACCTTCTAATTGACAATGAAACACAGTAATTGCATCGGAATTAGATACAAAAAGCACAATGGCGATTTAAGTACAAGAGGACTGACTGTTCTTACTGTCTATGTTTTGAAACATTCCTGTGACACTAGTTATAGATTCCGATGCTTCACTTCAGGTTTACTGTATCCCTCTGACCCTCTTATTGACAACGAAACAGAGAAATTGCATCGAAATTAAATAGAAAAGGCACAATGCCGACTTAAGTACAAGAAGACTGACTCTTCTTACTGACTATGTTTGAACATCTCCTGTGACACTAGTTATAGATTATGATGCTTCACTCCAGGTTTACTGATTCCCTTGGTCCTTCCTATCGACGATGAAACACAGAAATAGCATCGGAATTAGATACAAAGAGCACAATGCCGACCTAAGTACAAGAAGACTGACCTTTCCAATTGTCTAAGTTTTGAACCATTCCTGTGACACTAGTTACAGATTCCGATGCTTCCCTTCAGGTTTACTGTATCCCTCTGACCTTCTTATTGACGATGAAACACAGAAATTGCATCGGAATTAAATACAAAAGGCACAATGCCGACTTAAGTACAGGAAGTACGACTCTTCTTACTGTCAATGTTTGAACATCTCCTGTGACACGAGTTCTAGATTCCGATGCTTCACTCCAGGTTTAGTGTATCCCTTGGACCATCTTATCGACGATGAAAAACAGAAATTGCATCGGAATTAAATACAAAAGGCACAATGCCGACTTAAGTACAACAAGACTGACTCTTCTTACTGTCTACGTTTTCAACAATTCCTGTGTACTAGTTATAGATTCCGATGCTTCACTTCAGATTTACTGTATAACTTGGACTTTCTTATTGACGACGAAACACAGAAATTGCATCGGAATTAAATAGAAAAGGCACAATGCCGACTTAAGTACAAGAAGACTGACTCTACCTAATGTCTATGTTTTAACCATTCCTGTGACACTAGTTATAGATTCCGATGCTTCACTTCAGGTTTACTGTATTTCTCTGACCTTCTTATTGGCGATGAAACACAGAAATTGCATCGGAATTAAATGCAAGAGGCACACTGCCGACTCAAGTACAAGAAGACTGACCCTTCCTACTGTCTATGATTTGAACCATTCCTGTGACACTAGTTATAGATTCCGATGCTTCACTTCAGGTTTAGTGTATCCCTTGGACCTTCTTATTGATGATGAAACACCGAAATTGCATCGGAATTAAATTCAAAAGGCACAATGCCGACTTATGTACAAGAAGACTGACTCATCTTACTGTCTATGTTTTGAACCATTCCTCTGACACTAGTTTAAGATTCCGATTCTTCAATTCAGGTTTACTGTATCCCTTGGAACTTCTTATTGACGACGAAACACAGATATTGCATCGGAATTAAATTGAAAAGGCACAATGCCGACTTAAGTACAAGAAGACTGACTCTTCCTACTGTCTATGTTTTGAACCATTCTTGTGACACTAGTTATAGACTCCGATGCTTCACTTCAGGTTTACTGTATCCCTCTGACCTTCTAATTGACAATGAAACACAGTAATTGCATCGGAATTAGATACAAAAAGCACAATGGCGATTTAAGTACAAGAGGACTGACTGTTCTTACTGTCTATGTTTTGAAACATTCCTGTGACACTAGTTATAGATTCCGATGCTTCACTTCAGGTTTACTGTATCCCTCTGACCCTCTTATTGACAACGAAACAGAGAAATTGCATCGAAATTAAATAGAAAAGGCACAATGCCGACTTAAGTACAAGAAGACTGACTCTTCTTACTGACTATGTTTGAACATCTCCTGTGACACTAGTTATAGATTATGATGCTTCACTCCAGGTTTACTGATTCCCTTGGTCCTTCCTATCGACGATGAAACACAGAAATAGCATCGGAATTAGATACAAAGAGCACAATGCCGACCTAAGTACAAGAAGACTGACCTTTCCAATTGTCTAAGTTTTGAACCATTCCTGTGACACTAGTTACAGATTCCGATGCTTCCCTTCAGGTTTACTGTATCCCTCTGACCTTCTTATTGACGATGAAACACAGAAATTGCATCGGAATTAAATACAAAAGGCACAATGCCGACTTAAGTACAGGAAGTACGACTCTTCTTACTGTCAATGTTTGAACATCTCCTGTGACACGAGTTCTAGATTCCGATGCTTCACTCCAGGTTTAGTGTATCCCTTGGACCATCTTATCGACGATGAAAAACAGAAATTGCATCGGAATTAAATACAAAAGGCACAATGCCGACTTAAGTACAACAAGACTGACTCTTCTTACTGTCTACGTTTTCAACAATTCCTGTGTACTAGTTATAGATTCCGATGCTTCACTTCAGATTTACTGTATAACTTGGACTTTCTTATTGACGACGAAACACAGAAATTGCATCGGAATTAAATAGAAAAGGCACAATGCCGACTTAAGTACAAGAAGACTGACTCTACCTAATGTCTATGTTTTAACCATTCCTGTGACACTAGTTATAGATTCCGATGCTTCACTTCAGGTTTACTGTATTTCTCTGACCTTCTTATTGGCGATGAAACACAGAAATTGCATCGGAATTAAATGCAAGAGGCACACTGCCGACTCAAGTACAAGAAGACTGACCCTTCCTACTGTCTATGATTTGAACCATTCCTGTGACACTAGTTATAGATTCCGATGCTTCACTTCAGGTTTAGTGTATCCCTCTGACCGTCTTATTGACGATGAAACACAGAAATTGCATCAGAATTAAATAGAAAGGGCACAATGCTGACTTAAGTACAAGAAGACTGACTCTTCTTACAGTTTATGATTTGAACCATTCCTGTGACACTAGTTATAGATTCCGATGCTTCACTTCAGGTGTACTGTATTTCTTGGACCTTCTTATTGACGATGAAACATAGAAATTACATCAAAATTAAATACAAAAGGCACAATGCCGATTAACTACAAGTAGACTGACTCTTCTTACTGTCTATGTTTTGAACCAATCTTGTGACACTAGTTATGGATTCTGATGCTTCACTTCAGGTTTACTGTATCCCTCTGACCCTGTTATTGACGATGAAACACAGAATTTGCATCGGAAGCAAATAGATAAGGCACAATGCCGACTTAAGTACAAGAAGACTGACTCTTCTTACTGACTATGTTTTGAACCATTCCTGTAACACTAGTTATAGTTTGCGATGCATCACTTCAGGTTTACTGTATCCCTTGGGCCTTCTTACTGACGATGAATCACAGAAATTGCATAGGAATTAAAAACAAAAGGCACAAAGCCGACTTCAGTACAAGAAGACTAACTCTTCTTACTGACTATGTTTTGAACCATTCCTGTGACATTAGCTATAGATTCCGATGCTTCACTTCAGGTTAACTGTATCCCTCTGTCCTTCTTATTGACAACGAAACAGAGAAATTGGATCGGAATTAAATAGAAAAGGCACAATGCCGACTTAAGTACAAGAAGACTGACTCTTCTTACTGACTATGATTTGAACCATTCCTGTGACGTTAGTTATAGACTCCGATGCTTAACTTCACATTTACTGTATCCCTCTGACCTTCTTATTGATGATGAAACACAGAAAATGCATCGGAAGTACATAGAAAAGGCACAATGCCGACTTAAGTACAAGTAGACTGACTCTTCTTACTGTCTATGATTTGAACCATTCCTGGGACACTAGTTGTAGATTCTGATGCTTAATTCAGATTTACTGTATCCCTGGGACCTTATTGTTGACGATGAAACACAGAAATTGCATCGGAATTAAATACAAAAGTCACAATGCCGACTTAAGCACAAGTAGACTGACTCTTCCTACTGTCGATGTTTTGAACCGTTCCTGTGACACTAGTTATGGATTCCGATGCATCACTTCAGGTTTACTGTATCCCTCTCACCTTCTTATTAACGATGAAACACAGAAATTGCATCGGAATTAAATGCAAAAAGCACAATGCCGACTTAAGTACAAGAGGACTGCCTCTTCTTACTGTCTATGTTTTGAAACATTCCTGTGACACTAGTTCTAGATTGCGATGCTTCACTTCAGGTTTACTGTATCCCTTGGACCTTGTTATAGACGACGAAACACAGAAGTTGCATCGGAACTAAATACAAAAGGCACAATGCCGACTTAAGTACAAGAAGACTGACTCTTCTTACTGACTATGCTTTGAACCATTCCTGTGACACTAGTTATAGATTCCGATTCTTCACTTCAGGTTTACTGTATCCCTCTGACATTCTTATTGACAATGAAACACAGAAATTGAATCGCAATTAAATAGAAATAGCACAATGCTGACCTAAGTACAAGAAGAATGACTCTTCCTGCTGTCTATGTTTTGAACCATTCCTGTGACACTAGTTATAGATTCCGATGCTTCACTTAAGGTTTACTGTATCCCTCTGACCTTCATATTGATGATGAAACACAGTAATTGCATCGGAATTAAATTGAAAAGGGCATAATGCTGACTGATGTATAAGAAGTCTGACTCTTCTTACTGTCTATGTTTTGAACCATTCCTGTGACACTAGTTATAGATTCCGATGCTTCACTTCAGGTTTACTGTATCCCTTGTACCTTCTTATTGACGATGAAACACAGAAATTGCATCGCAATTAAATACAAAAGGCACAATGCCGACTTAAGTACAAGAAGACTGACTCTTCTTACTGACTATGTTTGAACCATTCCTGTGACACTAGTTATAGTTTCCGATGCTTCACTTCAGATGTACTGTATCCCTCTGACCTTCATATTGACGATGAAACACAGAAATTGCATCGGAGTTAAATACAAATGGCACAATGCCGACTTAAGTACATGTAGACTGACTCATCCTACTGTCTATGTTTTGAAACATTCCTGTGACACTAGTTATAGATTCCGATGCTTCATTGCAGGTTTACTGTATCCCTTGGATCTTCTTATTGACGATGAAACAAAGATAGGGCATCGGAGTTAAATACAATAGGCAAAATACCGACTGAAGTACATAATGACTGACTCTTCCTACTGTCTATGTTTTGAACCATTCCTGTGACACTAGTTATAGATTCCGATGCTCCACTTCAGGTTTACTGTATCTCTCTGACCTTCTTTTTGACGATGAAACACAGAAATTGCATCGGAATTAAATAGAAAAGGCACAATGCCGACTTAAGTCAAAGAAGACTGACTCTTCTAACTGTCTATGTTTTGACCCATTCCTGTGACACTAGTTATAGATTCCGATGCTTCACTTCAGATTTACTGTATCCCTCTGACCTTCTTATTGACGATGAAACACAGAAATTGAACTGGAATTAGATACAAAAGGCACAACGCCGACTTAAAAAAAAGACGACTGGCTCTCCTTACTGACTTTGTTTGAACCATACCTGTGACACCACTTATAGATTCCGATGCTTCACTTCAGGTTTACTGTATCCCTTGGACCTTCTTATTGACAATGAAACACATAAATTGCATGGGAATTAAATACAAAAGGCACAATGCCGACTTATGTACAAGAAGACTGACTCGTCTTACTGTCTATGATTTGAACCATTCCTGTGACACTAGTTAGTGATTCCGGTGCTTCACTTCAGGTTTACTGTATGCCTTGGACCTTCTTATTGACGACGAAACACAGAAATTGCATCGGAATTAAATAGAAAAGGCACAATGCCGACATAAGTACAAGAAAAATAACTCTTCCTACTGTCTATGCTTTGAACCATTCCTGTGATACTAGTTATAGATTCCGATGCTTCACTCAGGTTTACTGTATCCCTCTAACCTTCTTATTGACGATGAAACACAGAAATTGAATCGGAATTAGATACAAAAAGCACAACGCCGACTTAAGTACAAGACGACTGACTCTCCTTACTGACTTTGTTTGAACCATTCCTGTGACACCACTTATAGATTCCGATGCTTCACTTCAGGTTTACTGTATCCCTCTGACCTTCATATTGATGATGGAACACAGAAAATACATCGGAATTAAATAGAAAAGGCACAATGCCGAATTAAGTACAAGAAGACTTACTCTTATTACTGTCTATGTTTTGAATCGATCCTGTGACACTAGTTATAGATTCCGATGCTTCACTTCAGGTTTACTGTATCCCTTGGACCTTCTAATTGACAATGAAACACAGAAATTGCATCGGATTTAGATACAAAAAGCACAATGGCGATTTAAGTACAAGAGGACTGACTGTTCTTACTGTCTATATTTTGAAACATTCCTGTGACACTAGTTATAGATTCCGATGCTTCACTTCAGGTTTACTGTATCCCCTCTGACCCTCATATTGACAACGAAACAGAGAAATTGCATCGAAATTAAATAGAAAAGGCACAATGCCGACTTAAGTACAAGAAGACTGACTCTTCTTACTGACTATGTTTGAACATCTCCTGTGACACTAGTTATAGATTCCGATGCTTCACTCCAGGTTTACTGTATCCCTTGGACCATCTTATCGACGATGAAAAACAGAAATAGCATCGGAATTAAATACAAAAGGCACAATGCCGACTTAAGTACAACAAGACTGACTCTCCTTACTGTCTATGTTTTCAACAATTCCTGTGTACTAGTTATAGATTCCGAAGCTTCACTTCAGATTTACTGTATAACTTGGACTTTCTTATTGACGACGAAACACAGAAATTGCATCGGAATTAAATAGAAAAGGCACAATGACGACTTAAGTACAGGAAGAACGACTCTTCCTAATGTCTATGTTTTTAACCATTCCTGTGACACTAGTTATAGATTCCGATGCTTCACTTCAGGTTTACTGTATTTCTCTGACCTTCTTATTGGCGATGAAACACAGAAATTGCATCGGAATTAAATGCAAGAGGCACACTGCCGACTCAAGTACAAGAAGACTGACTCTTCCTACTGTCTATGATTTGAACCATTCCTGTGACACTAGTTATAGATTCCGATGCTTCACTTCAGGTTTAGTGTATCCCTCTGACCGTCTTACTGACGATGAAACACAGAAATTGCATCAGAATTAAATAGAAAGGGCACAATGCTGACTTAAGTACAAGAAGACTGACTCTTCTTACAGTTTATGATTTGAACCATTCCTGTGAGACTAGTTATAGATTCCGATGCTTCACTTCAGGTGTACTGTATCCCTTGGACCTTCTTATTGACGATGAAACATAGAAATTACATCAAAATTAAATACAAAGGGCACAATGCCGATTAACTACAAGAAGACTGACTCTTCTTACTGACTATGTTTTGAACCATTCCTGTGACACTAGTTATAGTTTGCGATGCTTCACTTCAGGTTTACTGTATCCCTTGGGCCTTCTTATTGACGATGAATCACAGAAATTGCATAGGAATTAAATACAAAAGGCACAAAGCCGACTTCAGTACAAGAAGACTGACTCTTCTTACTGACTATGTTTTGAACCATTCCTGTGACACTAGTTATAGATTCCGATGCTTCACTTCAGGTTAACTGTATCTTTCTGTCCTTCTTATTGACAACGAAACAGAGAAATTGGATCGGAATTAAATAGAAAACGCACAATGCCGACTTAAGTACAAGAAGACTGACTCTTCCTACTGTCTATGATTTGAACCATTCCTGTGACACTAGTTATAGATTCCGATGCTTCACTTCAGGTGTACTGTATCCCTTGGACCTTCTTATTGACGATGAAACACAGAAATTACATCAAAATTAAATACAAAAGGCACAATGCCGATTAACTACAAGTAGACTGACTCTTCTTACTGTCTATGTTTTGAACCATTCCTGTGACACTAGTTATGGATTCTGATGCTTCACTTCAGGTTTACTGTATCCCTCTGGCCCTGTTATTGACGATGAAACACAGAATTTGCATCGGAAGCAAATAGATAAGGCACAATGCCGACTTAAGTACAAGAAGACTGACTCTTCTTACTGACTATGTTTTGAACCATTCCTGTGACACTAGTTATAGTTTGCGATGCTTCACTTCAGGTTTACTGTATCCCTTGGGCCTTCTTATTGACGATGAATCACAGAAATTGCATAGGAATTAAATACAAAAGGCACAAAGGCGACTTCGGTACAAGAAGACTGACTCCTCTTACTGACTATGTTTTGAACCATTCCTCTGACACCAGTTATAGACTCCGATGCTTCACTTCAGGTTAACTTTATCCCTCTGACCTTCTTATTGTTGATGAAACACAGAAATTGCATCGGAATTATATTGAAAAGGCACAATTCTGACTTAAGTACAAGAAGACATCTTACTGTCTATGATTTAAACCATTCCTGTGACACTAGTTATAGATTCCGATGCTTCACTTCAGGTGTACTGTATCCCTTGGACCTTCTTATTGACGATGAAACACAGAAATAGCATCGGAATTAAATACAAAAGGCACAATGCCAACTTAAGTACAAGTTGACTGACTCTTCTTACTGTCTATGTTTTGAATCATTCCTAAGACACTAGTTATAGATTCTGATGCTTCATTTCAGGTTTACTGTATGCCTCTGACCTTCTTATTGACGATGAAACACAGAAATTGCATTGGAATTAAATGCAAAAGTCACAATGCCGACTTAAGTACAAGAAGACTTACTCTTCCTATTGTCTATGTTTTGAACCGTTCCTGTGACACTAGTTATGGATTCCGATGCTTCACTTCAGGTTTACTGTATTTCTCTGACCTTCTTATTGACGATGAAACACAGAAATTGCATCGGAATTAAATGCAAAAGGCACACTGCCGACTCAAGTACAAGAAGACTGACTCTTCCTACTGTCTATGATTTGAACCATTCCTGTGACACTAGTTATAGATTCCGATGCTTCACTTCAGGTTTACTGTATCCCTCTGACCGTCTTATTGACGATGAAACACAGAAATTGCATCAGAATTAAATAGAAAGGGCACAATGCTGACTTAAGTACAAGAAGACTGACTCTTTTTACAGTTTACGATTTGAACCATTCCTGTGACACTAGTTACAGATTCCGATGCTTCACTTCAGGTTTACTGTATCCCTTGGACCTCCTTATTGACGATGAAACACAGAAATTACATCAAAATTAAATACAAAAGGCACAATGCCGATTAACTACAAGTAGACTGACCCTTCTTACTGTCCATGTTTTGAACCAATCCTGTGACACTAGTTAGGGATTCTGATGCTTCACTTCAGGTTTACTGTATCCCTCTGGCTTTCATATTGACGATGAAACACAGAAATTGCATCGAAATTAAATACAAAAGGCACAATGCCGACTTAAGTACAAGAAGACTGACTTTTCTTACTGTCTATGCTTTGAACAATTCGTGTGACACTAGTTATAGATTCCGATGCTTCACTTCAGGTTTACTGTATCCCTCTGACCTTCTTATTGGCGATTAAACACAGAATTAGCATCGGAAGTAAATTGAAAGGGCACAATGCCGACCTAAGTACAAGAAGACTACCTTTTCTTACTGACTATGTTTTGAACCATTCCTGTGACACTAGATGTAGATTCTGATGCTTCATTTCAGGTTTACTGTATCTCTGTAACCCCCTTATTGACGATGAAACACAGAAATTGCGTCGGAATTAAATACAAAAGTCACAATGCCGACTTAAGTACAAGTAGACTGACTCTGCCTACTGTCGATGTTTGGAACCGTTCCTGTGACACTAGTTATGGATTCCGATGCTTCACTTCAGGTTTACTGTATCCCTCTCACCTTCTTATTGACGATGAAACACAGATATTGCATCGGAATTAAATGCAAAAAGCACAATGCCGACTTAAGTACAAGAGGACTGACTCTTCTTACTGTCTATGTTTTGAACCATTCCTGTGACACTAGTTGTAGATTCCGATGCTTCATTTCAGGAGTACTGCATCCCTTGGACCTTCTTATTGACGATGAAACATAGAAATTGCATCGGAATTAAATAGAAAAGGCACAATGCCGACTTAAGTACAAGACGACTGACTCTTCTTACTGACTATGTTTGAACCATTCCTGTGACACTAGATATAGTTTCCGATGTTTCACTTCAGGTGTACTGTATCCCTCTGACCTTCATATTGACGATGAAACACAGAAATTGCATCGGAGTTAAATACAAAGGGCACAATGCCGACTCAAGTACATGTAGACTGACTCATCCTACTGTCTATGTTTGAAACATTCCTGTGACACTAGTTATAGATTCCGATGCTTCATTTCAGGTTTACTGTATCCCTTGGATCTTCTTATTGACGATGAAACACAGATAGTGCATCGGAGTTAAATACAATAGGCACCATACCGACTGAAGTACAAGAAGACTGACTCTTCCTACTGTCTATGTTTTGAACCATTCCTGTGACACTAGTTGTAGTTTCCGATGCTCCACTTCAGGTTTACTGTATCCCTCTGACCATCTTTTTGACGATGAAACACAGAAATTGCATCGGAATTAAATAGAAAAGGCACAATGCCGACTTAAGTACAAGAAGACTGACTCTTCTAACTGTCTAAGATTTGAACCATTCCTGTGACACTAGTTATAGATTCCGATGCATCACTTCAGTTTTACTGTATCCCTCTGACCTTCTTATTGACGATGAAACACAGAAATTGAATCGGAATTAGATACAAAAAGCACAACGCCGACTTAAAAAAAAGACGACTGACTCTCCTTACTGACTTTGTTTGAACCATACCTGTGACACCACTTATAGATTCCGATGCTTCACTTCAGGTTTACTGTATCCCTTGTACCTTCTTATTGACAATGAAAAACATAAATTGCATGGGAATTAAATACAAAAGGCACAATGCCGACTTATGTACAAGAAGACTGACTCATCTTACTGTCTATGATTTGAACCATTCCTGTGACACTAGTTAGTGATTCCGATGCTTCACTTGAGGTTTACTGTATGCCTTGGACCTTCTTATTGACGACGAAACACAGAAATTGCATCGGAATTAAACAGAAAAGGCACAATGCCGACATAAGTACAAGGAGACTAACTCGTCCTACTGTCTATGTTTGAACCATTCCTGTGACACTAGTTATAGATTCCGATGCTTCACTTCAGGTTTACTGTATCCCTCTGACCTTCTTTATGACGATGAAACACAGAAAATGAATCGGAATTAGATACAAAAAGCACAAAGCCGACTTAAGTACAAGACGACTGACTCTCCTTACTGACTTTGTTTGAACCATTCCTGTGACACCACTTATAGATTCAGATGCTTCACTTCCGGTTTACTGTATCCCTCTGACCTTCATATTGATGATGGAACACAGAAAATACGTCGGAATTAAATAGAAAAGGCACAATGCCGACTTAAGTACAAGAAGACTTACGCTTATTACTGTCTATGTTTTGAATCGATCCTGTGACACTAGTTATAGATTCCGATGGTTCACTTCAGGTTTACTGTATCCCTTGGACCTTCTTATTGATGATGAAACACCGAAATTGCATCGGAATTAAATACGAAAGGCACAATGCCGACATAAGTACAACAAGACTGACTCTTCTTACTGACTATGTTTTGAACCATTCCTGTGACACCACTTATAGATTCCGATGCCTCACTTCAGGTTTACTGTATCCCTCTGACATTCTTATTGACGATGAAACACAGAAAATGCATCGGAATTAAAGAGAAAAGGCACAATGCCGTCTTAAGTACAAGAAGACTGACTCTTCTTACTGTCTATGTTTTGAAACATTCCTGTGACACTAGTTATAGATTCCGATGCTTCACTTCAGGTGTACTGCATCCCTTGGACCTTCTTATTGACGATGAAACACAGAAATTGCATCGGAATTAAACAGAAAAGGCACAATGACGACTTAAGTACAAGAAGACTGACTCTTCCTACTGTCTATGATTTGAACCATTCCTGTGACACTAGTTATGGATTCCGATGTTTCACTTCAGGTTTACTGTATCCCTCTGACATTCTTATTGACGATGAAACACAGAAATTGAATCGGAATTAAATAGAAAAGGCACATTGCTGACTTAAGTACAAGAAGATTGACTCTTCCTGCTGTCTATGTTTTGAACCATTCATGTCACACTAGTTATAGATTCCGATGCTTCACTTCAGGTTTACTTCATCCCTCTGACCTTCTTATTGATGATGAAACGAAGAAATTGCATCGGAAATAAATACAAAAGGCACAATGCCGACTTAAGTACAAGAAGACTGACTATTGCAACTGTCTGTGTTTTGAACAATTCCTGTGACACTAGTTATACATTCCGATGCTTCACTTCAGGTTTACTGTATCCCTCTGACCTTCTTATTGACGATGAAACACAGAAATAGAATCGGAATTAGATACAAAAAGCACAACGCCGACTTAAGTACAAGACGACTGACTCTCCTTAATTACTTAGTTTGAACCATTCCTGTGACACCACTTATAGATTCCGATGCTTCACTTCAGGTTTGCTCTATCCCTCTGACCTTCATATTGATGATGAAACACAGAAAATGCATCGGAATTAAATAGCAAAAGGCACAATGCCGACTTAAGTACAAGAAGACAGACTCTTATTACTGTCTATGTTTTGAACCGATCCTGTGACACTAGTTATTGATTCCGATGCTTCACCTCAGGTTTACTGTATCCCTTGGACCTTCTTATTGATGATGAAACACCGAAATTGCATCGGAATTAAATACGAAAGGCACAATGCCGACATAAGTACAACAAGGCTGACTCTTCTTACTGACTATGTTTTGAACCATTCCTGTGACACTAGTTATAGATTCCGATGCTTCACTTCAGGTTTACTGTATGCCTCTCACCTTCTTATCGACGATGAAACACAGAAATTGCATCGGATTTAAATACAAAAGGCACAATGAAGGCTTAAGTACAAGAAGACTGACTCTTCCTACTCTCTATGTTTTGAACCATTCCTGTGACCCTAGTTTTAGATTCCGATGCTTCACTTCAGGTTTACTGTATCCCTCTGACCTTCGTATTGACGGTGAAACACAGATATTCCATCGGAATTAAATACAAAAGGCACAATGCCGACTTATGTACAAGAAGACTGACTCTTATTACTGTCTATGTTTTAAACCATTCCTGTGACACTAGTCATAGATTACGACGCTTCACTTCAGGTGTACTGTATCCCTTGGACCTTCTTATTGACGATGAAACAGAGAAATTGCATCGGAATTAAAACAAAAGGCACAATGCCGACTTAAGTACAAGAAGACTGACTCATCTTACTGTCTATGATTTGAACCATTCCAGTGACACTAGTTAGTGATTCCGATGCTTCACTTCAGGTTTACTGTATGCCTTGGACCTTCTTATTGTCCACGAAACACAGAAATTGTATCGGAATTAAATAGAGAAGGCATAATGCCGACGTAAGTACAAGAAGGCTGACTCTTCCAATGGTCTATGTGTTGAATGCTTCCTGTGCCACTAGTTATACATTCCAATGCTTCACTTGAGGTTTACAGTATCCCTCTGACTTTCTTATTGACGATGAAACACAGAAATTGCATCGGAATTAAATACAAAGGGCACAATGGCGACTTAAGTACAAGAAGACTGACTCTTCTTACTGTCTATGATTTGAACCATTTCTGTGACACTAGTTATAGATTCCGATGCTTCACTTCAGGTGTACTGTATCCCTTGGACCTTCTTATTGACGATGAAACACAGAAATTGCATCGGAATTAAATACAAAAGGCACAATGCCGACTTAAGTACAAGTAGACTGACTCTTCTTACTGTCTATATTTTGAACAGTTCTGCGACACTAGTTATAGAGTCTGATGCTTCACTTTAGGTTTAGTGTATCCCTCTGACCTTCTTATTGACGATGAAACAAAGAAATTGCATCGGAATTAAATAAAAAAGGCACAATGCTGACTTAAGTACAAGAAGACTGACTCTTCCTACTGTCTATGTTTTGAACCATTCCTGTGACACTAGTTATAGATTCCGATGCTTCACTTCAGGTTTACTGTATCCCTCTGACCTTCGTATTGACGATGAAACACAGAAATTGCATTGGAAATAAATACAAAATGCACAATGCCGACTCAAGTAGAAGAAGACTGACTCTTCATACTGCCTATGTTTTGGACGATTCCTGTGACACTAGTTATACATTCCGATGCTTCACTTGAGGTTTACTGTATCCCTCTGACCTTCTTATTGACGAAGAAACACAGAAATTGCATCGGAATTAAATAGAAGAGGCACAATGCCGACTTAAGTACAGGAAGACTGACTCTCCCTACTGTATATGCTTTGAACCATTCCTGTGACACTAGTTATAGATTCCGATGCTTCCTTCAGGTTTACTGTATCCCTCTGACCTTCTAATTGACGATGAAACACAGAAATTGCATCGGAATTAGATACAAAAAGCACATTGCCGACTTAAGTACAAGAGGGCTGACTCTTCTTACTGTCTATGTTTTGAAACATTCCTGTGACACTAGTTATAGATTCCGATGCTTCACTTCAGGTTAACTGTATCCCTTGGACCCTCTTATTGACGACGAAATATAGAAATTGCATCGGAATTAAATAGAAAAAGCACAATGCCGACTTAGGTACAAGAAGACTGACCCTTCCTATTGTCTATGTTTTGAACCATTCCTGTGACACTAATTATAGATTCCGATGCTTCACTTCAGGTTTACTGTATCCCTCTGCCCTTCTTATTGACGATGAAACACAGAAATTGCATCGGAATAAAATAGAAAAGGCACAATACTGACATAAGTACAAGGTGACTGACTCTTCTTACTGTCTATGTTTTGAACCATTCCTGCGACACTAGTTATAGAGTCCGATGCTTCACTTCAGATTTACTGTATCCCTCTGACCTTCCTGTTGAAGATGAAACACAGAAATTGCATCGGAATTAAATAGAAAAGGCACAATGCCGACTTAAGTACAAGAAGACTGACTCTTCTTACTGTCTATGTTTTGAACCATTCCTGTGACACTAGTTATAGTTTCCGATGCTTCACTTCAGGTTTACTGTATCCCTTGGACCTTCTTATAGACGATGAATCACAGAAATAGCATCGGAATTAAATACAAAAGGCACAATGCCGACATAAGTACAAGCAGACTGACTCTTCTAACTGTCTATGATTTGAACCATTCCTGTGACACTAGTTATAGATTCCGATGCTTCACTTCAGGTTTCCTGTATCCCTTGGACCTTCTTATTGACGATGAAACAAGGAAATTTCATCGGAATTAAATACAAAAGGCACAATTCCGAATTAAGTACAAGAAGACTCCCTCTTCTTACTGTCTATGTTGGAACAATTCCTGTGACACTAGTTATAGATTCCGATGCTACACTCTAGGTTTACTGGATCCCTTGGATCTTCTTATCGACGATGAAAAACAGAAATTGCATCGGAATTAAATACAAAACGCACAATGCCGACTTAAGTACAAGAAGAACTGACTCTTCTTACTGTCTATGTTTTGAACCATTCCTGTGACACTAGTTATAGATTCCGATGCTTCCCTTCAGATTTACTGTATCCCTCTGACCTTCTTATTGACGATGAAACACAGAAATTGTATCGGAATTGAATACAAAAGGCACAATGCCGACTTAAGTGCAAGAAGACTGACGCTTCTTACTGACTATGTTGTGAACATTCCCTGTGAGACCAGTTTTAGATTCCGATGCCTCACTATATGTTTACTGTATCCCTTGGACCTCCTTATTGACGATGAAACACAGAAATCGCATCTGAAATAAATTCAAAAAGCACATTGCCGACTTAATTACAGGAAGACTGACTCTTCTTACTGACTATGCTTTGAACCATTCCTGTGACACTAGTTACTGATTCCGATTCTTCACTTCAGGTTTACTGTATCCCTTGGACCTTCTTATTGACGATGAAACACATAAATTGCATCGGAGTTATATACAAAAGGCACTATGCCGACTCATGTACAAGAAGACTGACTCATCTTACTGTCTATGTTTTGAACCATTCCTGTGACACTAGTTAGTGATTCCGATGCTTCACTTCAGGTTTATTGTATGCCTAGGACCTTCTTATTGACTACGAAACACAGAAATTGCATCGGAATTAAATACAAAAGGCACAAAGAAGACATAAGTACAAGAAGACTGACTCTTCCTACTCTCTATGTTTTGAACCATTCCTGTGACACTGGTTATAGATTCCGATGCTTCACTTCAGGTTGACTGTATCCCTCTGAACTTCTTATTGACGATGAAACACAGAAATTGCATCGGAATTAAATAGAAAAGGCACAATACTGACATAAGTACAAGGTGACTGACTCTTCTTACTGTCTATGTTTTGAACCATTCCTGCGACACTAGTTATAGATTCCGATGCTTCACTTCAGATTTACTGTATTCCTCTGACCTTCCTGTTGAAGATGAAACACAGAAATTGCATCGGAATTAAATTGAAAAGGCACAATGCCGACTTAAGTACAAGAAGACTGACTCTTCTTACTGTCTATGTTTTGAACCATTCCTGTGACACTAGTTATAGATTCCGATGCTTCACTTCAGGTTTACTGTATCCCTTGGACCTTCTTATAGACGATGAATCACAGAAATAGCATCGGAATTAAATAGAAAAGGCACAATGCCGACTTAAGTACAAGCAGACTGACTCTTCTTACTGACTATGCTTTGAACCATTCCTGTGATACTAGTTACTGATTCCGATTCTTCACTTCAGGTTTACTGTATCCCTTGCACCTTCTTATTGACGATGAAACACATCAATTGCATCGGAATTATATACAAAAGGCACAAAGCCGACTTATGTACAAGAAGACTGACTCATCTTACTGTCTATGTTTTGAACCAATCCTGTGACACTAGTTAGTGATTCCGATGCTTCACTTCAGGTTTATTGTATGCCTTGGACCTTCTTATTGACTACGAAACACAGAAATTGCATCGGAATTAAATACAAAAGGCACAAAGAAGACATAAGTACAAGAAGACTGACTCTTCCTATTATCTATGTTTTGAACCATTCCTTTGACTCTGGTTATAGATTCCGATGCTTCACTTCAGGTTGACTGTATCCCTCTGAACATCTTATTGACGATAAAACACAGAAATTTCATCGGAATTAAACACAAAAGGCACAATGCCGACTTAAGTACAAGAAGACTGACCCTACCTACTCTTTATGTTTTGAACCATTCCTGTGACACTAGTTACAAATTCCCATGCTTCACTTCAGGTTTACTGTATCCCTCTGACCTTCGTATTGACGATGAAACACGGAAATTGCATCGGAATTAAGTACAAATGGCACAATGCCGACTTAAGTACAAGAAGACTGACTCATATTACTGTCTATGTTTTGAACCATTCCTGTGACACTAGTTATAGATTCTGACGCTTCACATTAGGTTTACTGTATCCCTTGGACCTTCCTATTGACGATGAAACACATAAATTGCAACGGAATTATATACAAAAGGCACAATGCCGACTTATGTACAAGAAAACTAACTCATCTTACTGTCTATGTTTTGAACCATTCCTGTGACACTAGTTATAGATTCCGATGCTTCCTTCAGGTTTACTGTATCCCTCTGACCTTCTAATTGACGATGAAACACAGAAATTGCATCGGAATTAGATACAAAAAGCACATTGCCGACTTAAGTACAAGAGGGCTGACTCTTCTTACTGTCTATGTTTTGAAACATTCCTGTGACACTAGTTATAGATTCCGATGCTTCACTTCAGGTTAACTGTATCCCTTGGACCCTCTTATTGACGACGAAATATAGAAATTGCATCGGAATTAAATAGAAAAAGCACAATGCCGACTTAGGTACAAGAAGACTGACCCTTCCTATTGTCTATGTTTTGAACCATTCCTGTGACACTAATTATAGATTCCGATGCTTCACTTCAGGTTTACTGTATCCCTCTGCCCTTCTTATTGACGATGAAACACAGAAATTGCATCGGAATAAAATAGAAAAGGCACAATACTGACATAAGTACAAGGTGACTGACTCTTCTTACTGTCTATGTTTTGAACCATTCCTGCGACACTAGTTATAGAGTCCGATGCTTCACTTCAGATTTACTGTATCCCTCTGACCTTCCTGTTGAAGATGAAACACAGAAATTGCATCGGAATTAAATAGAAAAGGCACAATGCCGACTTAAGTACAAGAAGACTGACTCTTCTTACTGTCTATGTTTTGAACCATTCCTGTGACACTAGTTATAGTTTCCGATGCTTCACTTCAGGTTTACTGTATCCCTTGGACCTTCTTATAGACGATGAATCACAGAAATAGCATCGGAATTAAATACAAAAGGCACAATGCCGACATAAGTACAAGCAGACTGACTCTTCTAACTGTCTATGATTTGAACCATTCCTGTGACACTAGTTATAGATTCCGATGCTTCACTTCAGGTTTCCTGTATCCCTTGGACCTTCTTATTGACGATGAAACAAGGAAATTTCATCGGAATTAAATACAAAAGGCACAATTCCGAATTAAGTACAAGAAGACTCCCTCTTCTTACTGTCTATGTTGGAACAATTCCTGTGACACTAGTTATAGATTCCGATGCTACACTCCAGGTTTACTGGATCCCTTGGATCTTCTTATCGACGATGAAAAACAGAAATTGCATCGGAATTAAATACAAAACGCACAATGCCGACTTAAGTACAAGAAGAACTGACTCTTCTTACTGTCTATGTTTTGAACCATTCCTGTGACACTAGTTATAGATTCCGATGCTTCCCTTCAGATTTACTGTATCCCTCTGACCTTCTTATTGACGATGAAACACAGAAATTGTATCGGAATTGAATACAAATGGCACAATGCCGACTTAAGTGCAAGAAGACTGACGCTTCTTACTGACTATGTTGTGAACATTCCCTGTGAGAACAGTTTTAGATTCCGATGCCTCACTATATGTTTACTGTATCCCTTGGACCTCCTTATTGACGATGAAACACAGAAATCGCATCTGAATTAAATTCAAAAAGCACATTGCCGACTTAAGTACAGGAAGACTGACTCTTCTTACTGACTATGCTTTGAACCATTCCTGTGACACTAGTTACTGATTCCGATTCTTCACTTCAGGTTTACTGTATCCCTTGGACCTTCTTATTGACGATGAAACACATAAATTGCATCGGAGTTATATACAAAAGGCACTATGCCGACTCATGTACAAGAAGACTGACTCATCTTACTGTCTATGTTTTGAACCATTCCTGTGACACTAGTTAGTGATTCCGATGCTTCACTTCAGGTTTATTGTATGCCTAGGACCTTCTTATTGACTACGAAACACAGAAATTGCATCGGAATTAAATACAAAAGGCACAAAGAAGACATAAGTACAAGAAGACTGACTCTTCCTACTCTCTATGTTTTGAACCATTCCTGTGACACTGGTTATAGATTCCGATGCTTCACTTCAGGTTGACTGTATCCCTCTGAACTTCTTATTGACGATGAAACACAGAAATTGCATCGGAATTAAATAGAAAAGGCACAATACTGACATAAGTACAAGGTGACTGACTCTTCTTACTGTCTATGTTTTGAACCATTCCTGCGACACTAGTTATAGATTCCGATGCTTCACTTCAGATTTACTGTATCCCTCTGACCTTCCTGTTGAAGATGAGACACAGAAATTGCATCGGAATTAAATTGAAAAGGCACAATGCCGACTTAAGTACAAGAAGACTGACTCTTCTTACTGTCTATGTTTTGAACCATTCCTGTGACACTAGTTATAGATTCCGATGCCTCACTTCAGGTTTACTGTATCCCTTGGACCTTCTTATAGACGATGAATCACAGAAATAGCATCGGAATTAAATAGAAAAGGCACAATGCCGACTTAAGTACAAGCAGACTGACTCTTCTTACTGACTATGCTTTGAACCATTCCTGTGATACTAGTTACTGATTCCGATTCTTCACTTCAGGTTTACTGTATCCCTTGCACCTTCTTATTGACGATGAAACACATCAATTGCATCGGAATTATATACAAAAGGCACAAAGCCGACTTATGTACAAGAAGACTGACTCATCTTACTGTCTATGATTTGAACCAATCCTGTGACACTAGTTAGTGATTCCGATGCTTCACTTCAGGTTTATTGTATGCCTTGGACCTTCTTATTGACTACGAAACACAGAAATTGCATCGGAATTAAATACAAAAGGCACAAAGAAGACATAAGTACAAGAAGACTGACTCTTCCTACTATCTATGTTTTGAACCATTCCTTTGACTCTGGTTATAGATTCCGATGCTTCACTTCAGGTTGACTGTATCCCTCTGAACATCTTATTGACGATAAAACACAGAAATTTCATCGGAATTAAACACAAAAGGCACAATGCCGACTTAAGTACAAGAAGACTGACCCTACCTACTCTTTATGTTTTGAACCATTCCTGTGACACTAGTTACAAATTCCCATGCTTCACTTCAGGTTTACTGTATCCCTCTGACCTTCGTATTGACGATGAAACACAGAAATTGCATCGGAATTAAGTACAAATGGCACAATGCCGACTTAAGTACAAGAAGACTGACTCATATTACTGTCTATGTTTTGAACCATTCCTGTGACACTAGTTATAGATTCTGACGCTTCACATTAGGTTTACTGTATCCCTTGGACCTTCCTATTGACGATGAAACACATAAATTGCAACGGAATTATATACAAAAGGCACAATGCCGACTTATGTACAAGAAAACTAACTCATCTTACTGTCTATGTTTTGAACCATTCCTGTGACACTAGTTAGTGATTCCGATGCTTCACTTCAGGTTTACTGTACCCCTCCGACCTTCTTATTGGCGATGAAACATAGAAATTGCATCGGAATTATATTCAAAAAGCACATCGCCGACTTAAGTACAAAAAGACTGACTCTTCTTACTAATATGTTTTGAACCATTCCTGTGACACTAGTTATAGTTTGCGATGCTTCACTTCAGGTTTACTGTATCCCTTGGGCCTTCTTATTGACGATGAATCACAGAAATTGCATAGGAATTAAATACAAAAGGCACAAAGGCGACTTCGGTACAAGAAGACTGACTCCTCTTACTGACTATGTTTTGAACCATTCCTCTGACACCAGTTATAGACTCCGATGCTTCACTTCAGGTTAACTTTATCCCTCTGACCTTCTTATTGTTGATGAAACACAGAAATTGCATCGGAATTATATAGAAAAGGCACAATTCTGACTTAAGTACAAGAAGACATCTTACTGTCTATGATTTAAACCATTCCTGTGACACTAGTTATAGATTCCGATGCTTCACTTCAGGTGTACTGTATCCCTTGGACCTTCTTATTGACGATGAAACACAGAAATTGCATCGGAATTAAATACAAAAGGCACAATGCCAACTTAAGTACAAGTTGACTGACTCTTCTTACTGTCTATGTTTTGAATCATTCCTAAGACACTAGTTATAGATTCTGATGCTTCATTCAGGTTTACTGTATGCCTCTGACCTTCTTATTGACGATGAAACACAGAAATTGCATCGGAATTAAATGCAAAAGTCACAATGCCGACTTAAGTACAAGAAGACTTACTCTTCCTATTGTCTATGTTTTGAACCGTTCCTGTGACACTAGTTATGGATTCCGATGCTTCATTTCAGGTTTACTGTATTTCTCTGACCTTCTTATTGACGATGAAACACAGAAATTGCATCGGAATTAAATGCAAAAGGCACACTGCCGACTCAAGTACAAGAAGACTGACTCTTCCTACTGTCTATGATTTGAACCATTCCTGTGACACTAGTTATAGATTCCGATGCTTCACTTCAGGTTTACTGTATCCCTCTGACCGTCTTAATGACGATGAAACACAGAAATTGCATCAGAATTAAATAGAAAGGGCACAATGCTGACTTAAGTACAAGAAGACTGACTCTTCTTACAGTTTACGATTTGAACCATTCCTGTGACACTAGTTGTAGATTCCGATGCTTCATTTCAGGAGTACTGCATCCCTTGGACCTTCTTATTGACGATGAAACATAGAAATTGCATCGGAATTAAATAGAAAAGGCACAATGCCGACTTAAGTACAAGACGACTGACTCTTCTTACTGACTATGTTTGAACCATTCCTGTGACACTAGATATAGTTTCCGATGTTTCACTTCAGGTGTACTGTATCCCTCTGACCTTCATATTGACGATGAAACACAGAAATTGCATCGGAGTTAAATACAAAGGGCACAATGCCGACTCAAGTACATGTAGACTGACTCATCCTACTGTCTATGTTTGAAACATTCCTGTGACACTAGTTATAGATTCCGATGCTTCATTTCAGGTTTACTGTATCCCTTGGATCTTCTTATTGACGATGAAACACAGATAGTGCATCGGAGTTAAATACAATAGGCACCATACCGACTGAAGTACAAGAAGACTGACTCTTCCTACTGTCTATGTTTTGAACCATTCCTGTGACACTAGTTGTAGTTTCCGATGCTCCACTTCAGGTTTACCGTATCCCTCTGACCATCTTTTTGACGATGAAACACAGAAATTGCATCGGAATTAAATAGAAAAGGCACAATGCCGACTTAAGTACAAGAAGACTGACTCTTCTAACTGTCTATGATTTGAACCATTCCTGTGACACTAGTTATAGATTCCGATGCATCACTTCAGTTTTACTGTATCCCTCTGACCTTCTTATTGACGATGAAACACAGAAATTGAATCGGAATTAGATACAAAAAGCACAACGCCGACTTAAAAAAAAGACGACTGACTCTCCTTACTGACTTTGTTTGAACCATACCTGTGACACCACTTATAGATTCCGATGCTTCACTTCAGGTTTACTGTATCCCTCGTACCTTCTTATTGACAATGAAAAACATAAATTGCATGGGAATTAAATACAAAAGGCACAATGCCGACTTATGTACAAGAAGACTGACTCATCTTACTGTCTATGATTTGAACCATTCCTGTGACACTAGTTAGTGATTCCGATGCTTCACTTGAGGTTTACTGTATGCCTTGGACCTTCTTATTGACGACGAAACACAGAAATTGCATCGGAATTAAACAGAAAAGGCACAATGCCGACATAAGTACAAGAAGACTAACTCGTCCTACTGTCTATGTTTGAACCATTCCTGTGACACTAGTTATAGATTCCGATGCTTCACTTCAGGTTTACTGTATCCCTCTGACCTTCTTTATGACGATGAAACACAGAAAATGAATCGGAATTAGATACAAAAAGCACAAAGCCGACTTAAGTACAAGACGACTGACTCTCCTTACTGACTTTGTTTGAACCATTCCTGTGACACCACTTATAGATTCAGATGCTTCACTTCCGGTTTACTGTATCCCTCTGACCTTCATATTGATGATGGAACACAGAAAATACGTCGGAATTAAATAGAAAAGGCACAATGCCGACTTAAGTACATGAAGACTTACGCTTATTACTGTCTATGTTTTGAATCGATCCTGTGACACTAGTTATAGATTCCGATGCTTCACTTCAGGTTTACTGTATCCCTTGGACCTTCTTATTGATGATGAAACACCGAAATTGCATCGGAATTAAATACGAAAGGCACAATGCCGACATAAGTACAACAAGACTGACTCTTCTTACTGACTATGCTTTGAACCATTCCTGTGACACCACTTATAGATTCCGATGCCTCACTTCAGGTTTACTGTATCCCTCTGACATTCTTATTGACGATGAAACACAGAAAATGCATCGGAATTAAAGAGAAAAGGCACAATGCCGTCTTAAGTACAAGAAGACTGACTCTTCTTACTGTCTATGTTTTGAAACATTCCTGTGACACTAGTTATAGATTCCGATGCTTCACTTCAGGTGTACTGCATCCCTTGGACCTTCTTATTGACGATGAAACACAGAAATTGCATCGGAATTAAACAGAAAAGGCACAATGACGACTTAAGTACAAGAAGACTGACTCTTCCTAGTGTCTATGATTTGAACCATTCCTGTGACACTAGTTATAGATTCCGATGTTTCACTTCAGGTTTACTGTATCCCTCTGACATTCTTATTGACGATGAAACACAGAAATTGAATCGGAATTAAATAGAAAAGGCACATTGCTGACTTAAGTACAAGAAGATTGACTCTTCCTGCTGTCTATGTTTTGAACCATTCATGTCACACTAGTTATAGATTCCGATGCTTCACTTCAGGTTTACTTCATCCCTCTGACCTTCTTATTGATGATGAAACGAAGAAATTGCATCGGAAATAAATACAAAAGGCACAATGCCGACTTAAGTACAAGAAGACTGACTATTGCAACTGTCTGTGTTTTGAACAATTCCTGTGACACTAGTTATACATTCCGATGCTTCACTTCAGGTTTACTGTATCCCTCTGACCTTCTTATTGACGATGAAACCCAGAAATTGAATCGGAATTAGATACAAAAAGCACAACGCCGACTTAAGTACAAGACGACTGACTCTCCTTACTTACTTAGTTTGAACCATTCCTGTGACACCACTTATAGATTCCGATGCTTCACTTCAGGTTTGCTCTATCCCTCTGACCTTCATATTGATGATGAAACACAGAAAATGCATCGGAATTAAATAGCAAAAGGCACAATGCCGACTTAAGTACAAGAAGACTGACTCATCTTACTGTCTATGATTTGAACCATTCCAGTGACACTAGTTAGTGATTCCGATGCTTCACTTCAGGTTTACCGTATGCCTTGGACCTTCTTATTGTCCACGAAACACAGAAATTGTATCGGAATTAAATAGAAAAGGCACAATGCCGACTTAAGTACAAGAAGGCTGACTCTTCCTACGGTCTATGTGTTGAATGCTTCCTGTGCCACTAGTTATACATTCCAATGCTTCACTTGAGGTTTACAGTATCCCTCTGACTTTCTTATTGACGATGAAACACAGAAATTGCATCGGAATTAAATACAAAGGGCACAATGCCGACTTAAGTACAAGAAGACTGACTCTTCTTACTGTCTATGATTTGAACCATTTCTGTGACACTAGTTATAGATTCCGATGCTTCACTTCAGGTGTACTGTATCCCTTGGACCTTCTTATTGACGATGAAACACAGAAATTGCATCGGAATTAAATACAAAAGGCACAATGCCGACTTAAGTACAAGTAGACTGACTCTTCTTACTGTCTATATTTTGAACAGTTCCTGCGACACTAGTTATAGAGTCTGATGCTTCCCTTTAGGTTTAGTGTATCCCACTGACCTTCTTATTGACGATGAAACAAAGAAATTGCATCGGAATTAAATAAAAAAGGCACAATGCTGACTTAAGTACAAGAAGACTGACTCTTCCTACTGTCTATGTTTTGAACCATTCCTGTGACACTAGTTATAGATTCCGATGCTTCACTTCAGGTTTACTGTATCCCTCTGACCTTCGTATTGACGATGAAACACAGAAATTGCATTGGAAATAAATACAAAATGCACAATGCCGACTCAAGTGGAAGAAGACTGACTCTTCATACTGCCTATGTTTTGGACGATTCCTGTGACACTAGTTATACATTCCGATGCTTCACTTGAGGTTTACTGTATCCCTCTGACCTTCTTATTGACGAAGAAACACAGAAATTGCATCGGAATTAAATAGAAGAGGCACAATGCCGACTTAAGTACAGGAAGACTGACTCTCCCTACTGTATATGCTTTGAACCATTCCTGTGACACTAGTTATAGATTCCGATGCTTCCTTCAGGTTTACTGTATCCCTCTGACCTTCTAATTGACGATGAAACACAGAAATTGCATCGGAATTAGATACAAAAAGCACATTGCCGACTTAAGTACAAGAGGGCTGACTCTTCTTACTGTCTATGTTTTGAAACATTCCTGTGACACTAGTTATAGATTCCGATGCTTCACTTCAGGTTTACTGTATCCCTTGGACCCTCTTATTGACGACGAAATATAGAAATTGCATCGGAATTAAATAGAAAAAGCACAATGCCGACTTAGGTACAAGAAGACTGACCCTTCCTATTGTCTATGTTTTGAACCATTCCTGTGACACTAATTATAGATTCCGATGCTTCACTTCAGGTTTACTGTATCCCTCTGCCCTTCTTATTGACGATGAAACACAGAAATTGCATCGGAATAAAATAGAAAAGGCACAATACTAACATAAGTACAAGGTGACTGACTCTTCTTACTGCCTATGTTTTGAACCATTCCTGCGACACTAGTTATAGAGTCCGATGCTTCACTTCAGATTAACTGTATCCCTCTGACCTTCCTGTTGAAGATGAAACACAGAAATTGCATCGGAATTAAATAGAAAAGGCACAATGCCGACTTAAGTACAAGAAGACTGACTCTTCTTACTGTCTATGTTTTGAACCATTCCTGTGACACTAGTTATAGATTCCGATGCTTCACTTCAGGTTTACTGTATCCCTTGGACCTTGTTATAGACGATGAATCACAGAAATAGCATCGGAATTAAATACAAAAGGCACAATGCCGACATATGTACAAGCAGACTGACTCTTCTAACTGTCTATGATTTGAACCATTCCTGTGACACTAGTTATAGATTCCGATGCTTCACTTCAGGTTTCCTGTATCCCTTGGACCTTCTTATTGACGATGAAACAAGGAAATTTCATCGGAATTAAATACAAAAGGCACAATTCCGAATTAAGTACAAGAAGACTCCCTCTTCTTACTGTCTATGTTGGAACAATTCCTGTGACACTAGTTATAGATTCCGATGCTACACTCCAGGTTTACTGGATCCCTTGGATCTTCTTATCGACGATGAAAAACAGAAATTGCATCGGAATTAAATACAAAACGCACAATGCCGACTTAAGTACAAGAAGAACTGACTCTTCTTACTGTCTATGTTTTGAACCATTCCTGTGACACTAGTTATAGATTCCGATGCTTCCCTTCAGATTTACTGTATCCCTCTGACCTTCTTATTGACGATGAAACACAGAAATTGTATCGGAATTGAATACAAAAGGCACAATGCCGACTTAAGTGCAAGAAGACTGACGCTTCTTACTGACTATGTTGTGAACATTCCCTGTGAGACCAGTTTTAGATTCCGATGCCTCACTATATGTTTACTGTATCCCTTGGACCTCCTTTTTGACGATGAAACACAGAAATCGCATCTGAATTAAATTCAAAAAGCACATTGCCGACTTAAGTACAGGAAGACTGACTCTTCTTACTGACTATGCTTTGAACCATTCCTGTGACACTAGTTACTGATTCCGATTCTTCACTTCAGGTTTACTGTATCCCTTGGACCTTCTTATTGACGATGAAACACATAAATTGCATCGGAGTTATATACAAAAGGCACTATGCCGACTCATGTACAAGAAGACTGACTCATCTTACTGTCTATGTTTTGAACCATTCCTGTGACACTAGTTAGTGATTCCGATGCTTCACTTCAGGTTTATTGTATGCCTAGGACCTTCTTATTGACTACGAAACACAGAAATTGCATCGGAATTAAATACAAAAGGCACAAAGAAAACATAAGTACAAGAAGACTGACTCTTCCTACTCTCTATGTTTTGAACCATTCCTGTGACACTGGTTATAGATTCCGATGCTTCACTTCAGGTTGACTGTATCCCTCTGAACTTCTTATTGACGATGAAACACAGAAATTGCATCGGAATTAAATAGAAAAGGCACAATACTGACATAAGTACAAGGTGACTGACTCTTCTTACTGTCTATGTTTTGAACCATTCCTGCGACACTAGTTATAGATTCCGATGCTTCACTTCAGATTTACTGTATCCCTCTGACCTTCCTGTTGAAGATGAAACACAGAAATTGCATCGGAATTAAATAGAAAAGGCACAATGCCGACTTAAGTACAAGAAGACTGACTCTTCTTACTGTCTATGTTTTGAACCATTCCTGTGACACTAGTTATAGATTCCGATGCTTCACTTCAGGTTTACTGTATCCCTTGGACTTTCTTATAGACGATGAATCCCAGAAATAGCATCGGAATTAAATAGAAAAGGCACAATGCCGACTTAAGTACAAGCAGACTGACTCTTCTAATTGTCTATGTTTTGAACCATTCCTGTGACACTAGTTATAGATTCCGATGCTTAACTTCAGGTTTCCTGTATCCCTTGGACCTTCTTATTGACGATGAAACAAAGAAATTTCATCGGAATTAAATACAAAAGGCACAATTCTGACTAAAGTACAAGAAGACTCCCTCTTCTTACTGTCTATGTTTGAACAATTCCTGTGACACTAGTTATAGATTCCGATGCTACACTCCAGATTTACTGGATCCCTTGGATCTTCTTATCGACGACGAAAAACAGAAATTGCATCGGAATTAAATACAAAACGCACAATGCCGACTTAAGTACAAGAAGAACTGACTCTACTTACTGTCTGTGTTTTGAACCATTCCTGTGACACTAGTTATAGATTCCGATGCTTCCCTTCAGGTTTACTGTATCCCTCTGACCTTCTTATTGACGATGAAACACAGAAATTGTATCGGAATTAAATACAAAAGGCACAATGCCGACTTAAGTACAAGAAGACTGACTCTTCTTACTGACTATGCTTTGAACCATTCCTGTGACACTAGTTACTGATTCCGATTCTTCACTTCAGGTTTACTGTATCCCTTGCACCTTCTTATTGACGATGAAACACATCAATTGCATCGGAATTATATACAAAAGGCACAAAGCCGACTTATGTACAAGAAGACTGACTCATCTTACTGTCTATGTTTTGAACCAATCCTGTGACACTAGTTAGTGATTCCGATGCTTCACTTCAGGTTTATTGTATGCCTTGGACCTTCTTATTGACTACGAAACACAGAAATTGCATCGGAATTAAATACAAAAGGCACAAAGAAGACATAAGTACAAGAAGACTGACTCTTCCTACTATCTATGTTTTGAACCATTCCCTTGACACTGGTTATAGATTCCGATGCTTCACTTCAGGTTGACTGTATCCCTCTGAACATCTTATTGACGATAAAACACAGAAATTTCATCGGAATTAAACACAAAAGGCACAATGCCGACTTAAGTACAAGAAGACTGACCCTTCCTACTCTTTATGTTTTGAACCATTCCTGTGACACTAGTTACAAATTCCGATGCTTCACTTCAGGTTTACTGTATCCCTCTGACCTTCGTATTGACGATGAAACACAGAAATTGCATCGGAATTAAGTACAAATGGCACAATGCCGACTTAAGTACAAGAAGACTGACTCATATTACTGTCTATGTTTTGAACCATTCCTGTGACACTAGTTATAGATTCTGACGCTTCACATTAGGTTTACTGTATCCCTTGGACCTTCCTATTGACGATGAAACACATAAATTGCATCGGAATTATATACAAAAGGCACAATGCCGACTTATGTACAAGAAAACTAACTCATCTTACTGTCTATGTTTTGAACCATTCCTGTGACACTAGTTAGTGATTCCGATGCTTCACTTCAGGTTTACTGTACCCCTCCGACCTTCTTATTGGCGATGAAACATAGAAATTGCATCGGAATTATATTCAAAAAGCACATCGCCGACTTAGGTACAAGAGGACTGCCTCTTCTTACTGTCTATGCTTTGAAACATTCCTGTGAAACTAGTTATAGATTGAGATGCTTCACTTCAGGTTTACTGTATCCCTTGGGCCTTCCTATTGTCGACGAAACACAGAAAATGCATCGGAATTAAATAGAAAAGGCACAATGCCGTCTTAAGTACAAGAAGACTGACTCTTCTTACTGACTATGTTTTGAACCATTCCTGTGACACTAGTTATAGATTCCGATGTTTCACTTCAGGTTTACTGTATCCCTTGGACCTTCGTATTGACGATGAAACACAGAAATTGCATCGGAATTAAATACAAAAGACACAATGCCGACTTAAGTACATCAAGACTGACTCTTCTTACTGACTATGTTTGAACCATTCCTGTGACACCATTTATAGATTCCCATGCTTCACTTCAGGTTTACTGTATCCCCCTGACCTTCGTATTGATGATGAAACACAGAAAATGCATCGGAATTAAATAGAAAAGGCACAATGCCGACTTAAGTACAAGAAGACTGACTCTTCTTACTGACTATGTTTTGGACCATTCCTGTGACACTAGTTATAGATTCCGATGCTTCACTTCAGGTTTACTGTATTCCTTGGACCTTCATATTGACGATGAAACACAGAAATTGCATCGGAATTAAATACAAAAGGCACAATGCCGACTTAAGTACATGTAGACTGACTCTTCCTACTGTCTATGTTTTGAACCATTCCTGTGTCACTAGTTTTAGATTCCGATGATTCACTTCAGGTTTACTGTATCCCTCTGACCTTTTTGACGATGAAACACATAAATTGAATCGGAATTAAATAGAAGTGGCACAATGCTAACTTAAGTACAAGAAGAATGACTCTTCCTGCTGTCTATGTTTTGAACCATTCCTGTGACACTAGTTATAGATTCCGATGCTTCACTTCTGGTTTAATGTATCCCTCTGACCTTATTATTGATAATGAAACAAAGAAATTGCATCGGAAATAAATACAAAAGGCACAATGCCGACTTAAGTACAAGAAGACTGACTGTTCTTACTGACTATGCTTTGAACCAATTCTGTGACACTAGTTATAGATTCCGATGCTTCACTTCAGGTTTACTGTATCCCTTGGACCTTCTTATTGACGATGAAACACAGAAATTGCATCGGAATTAAATACAAAAGGCACAATGCCGACTTATGTACAAGAAGACTGACTCATCTTACTGTCTATGTGTTGAACCATTCCTGTTACACTAGTTAGTGATTCCGATGCTTCACTTCAGGTTTATTGTATGCCTTGGACCTTCGTATTGACTACGAAACACAGAAATTGCATCGGAATTAAATAGAAAAGGCACAATGCCGACATAAGTACAAGAAGACTGACTCTTCCTACTCTCTATGTTTTGAACCATTCCTGTGACACTAGTTATAGATTCCGATGCCTCACTTCAGGTTTACTGTATCCCTCGGACCTTCATATTGACGATGAAACACAGAAATTGCATCGGAATTAGATACAAAAAGCACAATGCCGACTTAAGTACAAGATGACTACCTCTTCTTACTGTCTATGTTTTGAAACATTCCTGTGACACTAGTTATAGATTGCGATGCTTCACTTCAGGTCTACTGTATCCCTTGGACCTTCTTATTGACGACGAAACACAGAAATTGCATCGGAATTAAATAGAAAAGGCAAAATGCCGACTTAAGTACAAGAAGACTGACTCTTCTTACTGACTATGTTTTGAACCATTCCTGTGACACTAGTTATAGATTCCGATGCTCCACTTCAGGTTTACTGTATCCCTTGGACCTTCTTTTTGACGATGAAACACCGATATTGCATCGGAATTCAATACGAAAGGCACAATGCCGACTTAAGTACAAGACGACTGACTCTCCTTACTGACTTTGTTTGAACCATTCCTGTGACACCACTAATAGATTCCGATGCTTCACTTCAGGTTTACTGTATCCCACTGACCTTCTTATTGATGATGAAACACAGAAAATGCATCGGAATTAAATAGAAAAGTCAGAATGCCGACTTAAGTACAAGAAGACTGACTTTTCTTACTGTCTATGTTTTGAACCATTCCTGTGACACTAGTTATAGATTCCGATGATTCACTTTAGGTTTACTGTATCCCTCTGACCTTCTTGTTGACGACGAAACACAGAATTTGCATCGTATTTAAATAAACAGGCACAATGCCGAATTAAGTACAAGAAGACTGACTCTTCTTACTGACTATGTTTTGAACCATTCCTGTGACACTAGTTATTGATTCCGATTCTTCACTTTCGGTTTACTGTATCCCTTGGACCTTCTTATTGACGAAGAAAGAAAAAAATTGCATCGGAATTATATACAAAAGGCACGATGCCGACTTAAGTACATGTAGACTGACTCTTCCTACTGTCTATGTTTTGAACCATTCCTGTGACACTAGTTATAGATTCCGATGATTCACTTCAGGTTAACTGTATCCCTCTGACCGTCTTATTGACGATGAAACACAGAAATTCAATCGGAATTAAATACATAAGGCACAATGCCGATTTATGGACAAGAAGACTGACTCATCTTACCGTCTATGTTTTGAACCATTCCAGTGACACTAGTTAGTGATTCCGATGCTTCACTTCAGGTTTACTGTATGCCTTGGACCTTCTTCTTGACGACGAAACACAGAAATTGCATCGGAATTAAATAGAACAGGCACAATGCCGACATAAGTACAAGAAGACTGACTCTTCTTACTGTCTATGTTTTAACCATTCCTGTGACACTAGTTATAGATTACGATACTTCACTTCAGGTTTACTGTATCCCTTGGACCGTCTTATTGACGATGAAACACCGAAATTGCATCGTAATTAAATACGAGAGGCACAATGCCGACTTAAGTACAAGACGACTGACTCTCCTTACTGACTTTGTTTGAACCATTCCTGTGACACCACTTATAGATTCCGATGCTTCACTTCAGGTTTACTGTATCCCTCTGACCTTCGTATTGACGATGAAACACAGAAATTGCATCGGAATTAAATACAATAGGCACAATGCCGACTTAAGTACAAGAAGACTGACTCTTCTTACTGTCTATGCTTTGAACCGATCCTGTGACACTGGTTATAGATTCCGATGCTTCACTTCAGGTTTACTGTATCCCTTGGACCTTCTTAATGACGATGAAACACCGAAATTGCATGGGAATTAAATACGAAAGGCACAATGCCGACATAAGAACAACAAGACTGACTCTTCTTACTGACTATGTTTTGAACCACTCCTGTGATACCACTTATAGATTCCGATGACTCACTTCAGGTTTACTGTATCCCTCTGACCTTCTTATTGACGATGAAACACAGAAATTGCATCGGAATTAAATAGAAAAAGCACAATGCCGGCTTAAGTACAAGAAGACTGACTCATCTTACTGTCCTTGTTTTGAACCATTCCTGTGAGACTAGTTATAGATTCCGATGCTTCACTTCAGGTGTACTGCATCCCTTGGACCTTCTTATTGACGATGAAACACAGATATTGCATGGGAATTAAATAGAAAATTCACAATGCCGACTTAAGTACAGGAAGACTGACTCTTCTTACTGACTATGATTTGAACCAATCCTGTGAGACTAGTTATTGATTCCGATTCCTCACTTCAGGTTTACTGGATCCCTTGGACCTTCTTATTGACGATGAAACACAAAAATTGCATCGGAATTAAATACAAAAGGCACGATGCCGACTTAAGTACTTGTAGACTGACTCTTCCTACTGTCTATGTTTTGAACCATTCCTGTGACACTAGTTATAGATTCCGATGATTCACTTTAGGTTTACTGTATCACTCTGACCTTCTTATTTACGATGAAACACAGAATTTGCATCGTATTTAAATAAACAGGCACAATGCCGAATTAAGTACAAGAAGACTGACTCTTCTTACTGGCTATGTTTTGAACCATTCCTGTGACACTAGTTATTGATTCCGATTCTTGACTTTAGGTTTACTGTATCCCTTGGACCTTCTTATTGACGAAGAAACAAAAAAATTGCATCGGAATTAAATACAAAAGGCACGATGCCGACTTAAGTACATGTAGACTGACTCTTCCTACTGTCTATGTTTTGAACCATTCCTGTGACACTAGTTATAGATTCCGATGATTCACTTCAGGTTAACTGTATCCCTCTGACCGTCTTATTGACGATGAAACACAGAAATTCAATCGGAATTAAATACATAAGGCACAATGCCGATTTATGTACAGGAAGACTGACTCATCTTACCGTCTATGTTTTGAACCATTCCAGTGACACTAGTTAGTGATTCCGATGCTTCATTTCAGGTTTACTGTATGCCTTGGACCTTCTTCTTGACGACGAAACACAGAAATTGCACCGGAATTAAATAGAACAGGCACAATGCCGACATAAGTACAAGAAGACTGACTCTTCTTACTGTCAATGTTTTAACCATTCCTGTGACAGTAGTTATAGATTACGATACTTCACTTCAGGTTTACTGTATCCCTCTGACCTTCGTATTGACGATGAAACACAGAAATTGCATCGGAATTAAATACAATAGGCACAATGCCGACTTAAGTACAAGAAGACTGACTCTTCTTACTGTCTATGGTTTGAACCATTTCTGTGACACTAGTTACAGATTCCGATGCTTCACTTCTGGTTAACTGTATCCCTCTGACCTTCTTATTGACGATGAAACACAGAAATTGAATCGGAATTAAATACATAACTCACAATGCCGATTTATGTACAAGATGACTGACATATCTTACTGTCTCTGCTTTGAACCATTCCTGTGACACTAGTTATAGATTACGATACTTCACTTCAGGTTTACTGCATCCCTTGAACCTTCTAATTGGCGATGAAACACAGAAATTGCATCGGAATTAAATAGAATCGGCACAATGCCGACATAAGTACAAGAAGACTGACTCTTCTTACTGACTATCTTTTGAACCATTCCTGTGTAACTAGTTATTGATTCCGATCCCTCACTACAGGTTTACTGTATCCCTTGTACCCTCTTATTGACGATGAAACACAGAAATTGCATCGAAATTAAATACAAAAGGAACAATGCTGACTTAAGTACAAGAAGACTGACTCTTCCTACTGTCTATGCTTTGAACCATTCCTGTGACACTACTTATAGATTCCGATGCTTCACTTCAGGTGTACTGTATCCATCTGACCTTCTTATTGACGATGAAACACAGAAAACGCATCGGAGTTAAATAGAAAAGTCGCAATGCCGACTTAAGTACAAGAAGACTGACTCTTCCTACTGTCTATGTTTTGAATCCTTCCTGTGACAGTAGTTATACATTCCGATGCTTCACTTCAGGTTTACAGTATACCTCTGGCCTTCTTATTGACGATGAAACACAGAAATTGCATTGGAATTAAATACAATAGGCACAATGCCGACTTAAGTACAGGAAGACTGACTCTTCCTACTGTCTATGTTTTGAACTATTCCTGTGACACTAGTTATAGATTCCGATGCTTCACTTTAGGTTTACTGTATCCCTCTGACCTTCTAATTGCCGATGAAACACAGAAATTGCATCGGAATTAGATACAAAAAGCACATTGCCGACTTAAGTACAAGAGGACCGACTCTTCTTACTGTCTATGTTTTGAATCATTCCTGTGACACTAGTTATAGATTCCGATGCTTCACTTCAGGTTTACTGTATCCCTTTGACCTACTTATTGACGATGAAACACAGAAATTGTTTCGGAATTAAATAGAAAAGGCACAATACTGACTTAAGATGACTGACTCTTCTTACTGTCTATGTTTTGAACCATTCCTGTGACACTAGTTATAGATTCCGATGTATCACTTCAGGTTTACTGTATCCCTCTGACCTTCCTATTGAAGATGAAACACAGAAATTGCATCGGAATTAAATATAAAAGGCACAATGCTGACTTAAGTACAAGAAGACTGACTCTTCTTACTGTCTATGTTTTGATCCAGTCCTGTGACACTAGTTATAGATTCCGATGCTTCACTCCAGGTTTTCTGTATCCCTTGGACCTTCTTATCGACGATGAAAAACAGAAATTGCATCGGAATTAAATACAAAACGCACAATGCCGACATAAGTACAAGAAGACTAACTCTTCTTACTGTCTATGTTTGCACCATTCCTGTGACACTAGTCATAGATTCCGATGCTTCACTTCAGATTTACTGTATCCCTTGGACCTACTTATTGACGACGAAACACAGAAATTGCTTCGGAATTAAATAGAAAAGGCACAATGCCGACTTAAGTACAAGAAGACTGACTCTTCTTACTGTCTATGATTTGATCCAGTCCTGTGACACTAGTTATAGATTCCGATGCTTCACTCCAGGTTTTCTGTATCCCTTGGACCTTCTTATCGACGATGAAAAACAGAAATTGCATCGGAATTAAATACAAAACGCACAATGCCGACATAAGTACAAGAAGACTAACTCTTCTTACTGTCTATGTTTGCACCATTCCTGTGACACTAGTCATAGATTCCGATGCTTCACTTCAGATTTACTGTATCCCTTGGACCTACTTATTGACGACGAAACACAGAAATTGCTTCGGAATTAAATAGAAAAGGCACAATGCCGACTCAAGTACAAGAAGACTGACTCTACCTATTGTCTATGTTTTGAACCATTCCTGTGACACTAGTTATAGATTTCGATGCTTCCCTTCAGATTTACTTTATCCCTCTGACCTTCTTATTGACGATCAAACACAGAAATTGTATCGGAATTATATACAAAAGGCACAATGCCGACTTAAGTACAAGAAGACTGACTCTTCTTACTGACTATGTTGTGAACATTCGCTGTGAGACCAGTTATAGATTCCGATGCTTCACTATATGTTTGCTATATCTCTTGGACCCCCTTATTGACGATGAAACACAAAAATTGCATCGGAACTAAATACAAAAGGCACAATGCCGACTAAAGTACAAGAAGACTGACTCTTCTTACTGACAAAGATTTGAACCATTCCTGTGACACTAGTTATAGATTCCGATGCTTCCCTTCAGATTTACTGTATCCCTCTGACCATCTTATTGATGATGAAACACAGAAATTGTATCGGGATTAAATACAAAAGGCACAATGCCGACTTAAGTACAAGTAGACTGACTCTTCTTACTGACAATGTGGTGAACATTCCCTGTGAGACCAGTTTTAGATTCCGATGCTTCACTATATGTCTACTGTATCACTTGGACCTCCTTATTGACGATGAAACACAGAAATTGCATCGGAACTAAATACAAAAGGCACAATGCCGACTTAAGTACAAGAAGAGTGACTCTTCTTACTGACTATGATTTGAACCATTCCTGTGACACTAGTTATAGATTCCGATGCTTCACTTCAAGTTTACTGTATCCCTTGGACATTCTTATTGACGATGAAACACCGAAATTGCATCGGAATTAAATAGAAAAGGCACAATGCTGACTTAAGTACAAGAAGACTGATTCTTCTTACTGTCTATATTTTGAACCAAACCTGTGAGACTAGTTATAGATTCCGATGCTTCACTTCAGGTGTGCTGAATCCCTTGGACCTTCTAATTGACGATGAAACACAGAAATTGCATCGGAAATAAATACAAAATGCACAATGCCGATTCAAGTAGAAGAAGACTGACTATTCCTACTAACTATGTTCTGAACGATTCCTGTGACACTAGTTATACATTCCGATGCTTCACTTCAGGTTTACTGTATCCCTCTGACCTTCATACTGACGATGAAACACAGAAATTGCATCGGAATTAAATAGAAATGGCACAATGCCGACTTAAGTACAGGAAGACCGACTTTTCCTACTGTCTATGTTTTGAACCATTCCTGTGACACTAGTTATAGATTCCGATGCTTCACTTTAGGTTTACTGTATCCCTCTGACCTTCTAATTGACGATGAAACACAGGAATTGCATCGTAATTAGACACAAAAAGCACATTGCCGACTTAAGTACAAGAGGACTGACTCCATCTTACTGTCTATGCTTTGAAACATTCCTGTGACACTAGTTATAGATTTCGATGCTTCACTTCAGGTCTACTGTATCCCTTCCACCTTCTTATTGATGACGAAATACAGAAATTGCATCGGAATTAAATAGAAAAGGCACAATTCCGACTTAAGTACAAGATGACTGACCCTTCCTATTGTCTATGTTTTGAACCATTCCTGTGACACTAGTTCTAGATTCCGATGCTTCACTTCAGGTTTACTGTATCCCTCTGACCTTCTTATTGACGATGAAACACAGACATTGCATCGGAATTATATAGAAAAGGCACAATACTGACTTAAGTACAAGATGACTGACTCTTCTTACTGTCTATGTTTAGAACAATTCCTGTGACACTAGTTATAGATTCCGATGCTTCACTTCAGGTGTACTGCATCCCTTGGACCTTCTAATTGACGATGACACACAGAAATTGCATTGGAATTAAATAGAGTAGGCACAATGCCGACTTAAGTACAAGAAGACTGACTCTTCCTACTGTCTATGTTTTGAATCCTTCCTGTGACACTAGTTATACATTCCGATGCTTCACTTCAGGTTTACAGTATCCCTCTTACCTCCTTATTGACGATGAAACCCAGAAATTGCATCGGAATTAAATACAAAAGGCACAATGCCGACTTAAGTACAAGAAGACTGACTCTTCATACTGTCTATGTTTTGAACCATTCCTATGACACTAGTTATAGATTCCGATGCTTCACTCCAGGTTTTCTGTATCCCTCTGACCTTCTTATTGACGATGAAACACAGAAATTGTATCGGAATTAAATACAAAAGGCACAATGCCGACTTAAGTACAAGAAGACTGACTCTTCTTACTGACAATGTTTGAACCAATCCTGTGACACTAGTTATAGATTCCGATGCTTCACTTCAGGTTTACTGTATCCCTTGCACCTTCTTATTGACGATGAAACACCGAAATTGCATCGGAATTAAATACGAAAGGCACAATGCCGACTTAAGTACTAGACGACTGACTCTCCTTACTGACTTTGTTTGAACCATTCCTGTGACACCACTTATCGATTCCGATGCATCACTTCAGGTTTACTGTATCCCTCTGACCTTCTTATTGACGATGAAACACAAAAATTCCATCGGAATTAAATTGAAAAAGCACAAAGCCGACTTAAGTACAAGAAGACTGATTCTTCTAACTGTCTATGTTTTGAACCATTCCTGTGACACTAGTTATAGATTCCGATGCTTCACTTCAGGTGTACTGCATCCCTTGGACCTTCTAATTGACGATGACACACAGAAATTGCATTGGAATTAAATAGAGTAGGCACAATGCCGACTTAAGTACAAGAAGACTGACTCTTCCTACTGTCTATGTTTTGAATCCTTCCTGTGACACTAGTTATACATTCCGATGCTTCACTTCAGGTTTACAGTATCCCTCTTACCTCCTTATTGACGATGAAACCCAGAAATTGCATCGGAATTAAATACAAAAGGCACAATGCCGACTTAAGTACAAGAAGACTGACTCTTCATACTGTCTATGTTTTGAACCATTCCTATGACACTAGTTATAGATTCCGATGCTTCACTCCAGGTTTTCTGTATCCCTTGGAACTTCTTATCGACGATGAAAAACAGAAATTGCATCGGAATTAAATACAAAACGCACAATGCCGACTTAAGTACAAGAAGACTGACCCTTCTTACTGTCTATGTTTTGAACCATTCCTGTGACACTAGTTATAGATTCCGAAGCTTCATTCCAGGTTTTCTGTATAGCTTGGACCTTCTTATCGACGATGAAAAACAGAAATTGCATCGGAATTAAATACAAAACGCACAATGCCGACTTAGGTACAAGAAGACTGACTCTTCTTACTGTCTATTCTTTGAACCCTTCCTGTGACACTAGTTATAGATTCCGATGCTTCACTTCAGATTTACTGTATCCCTTGGACCTACTTATTGACGACGAAACACAGAAATTGCTACGGAATTAAATAGAAAAGGCACAATACCGACTTAAGTACAAGAAGACTGACTCTACCTAATGTCTATGTTTGAACCATTCCTTGTGACACTAGTTATAGATTCCGATGCTTCCCTTCAGATTTACTGTATCCCTCAGACCTTCTTATTGACGATGAAACACAGAAATAGTATCGGAATTATATACAAAAGGCACAAAGCCGACTTAAGTACAAGATGACTGACTCTTCTTACTGACTAAGTTGTGAACATTCCCTGTGAGACCAGTTTTAGATGCCGATGCTTCACTATATGTTTACTGTATCCCTTGGAGCCCCTTATTGACGATGAAAGACAGAAATTGCATCGGAACTAAATACAAAAGGCACAATGCCGACTTAAGTACAAGAAGCCTGACTCTTCTTACTGATTATGTTTTGAACCATTCCTGTGACACTAGTTATAGATTCCGTTGCTTCTCTTCAGGTTTACTGTATCCCTTGGACCTTCTTATTGACGATGAAACACCGAAATTGCATCGGAATTAAATACGAAAGGCATAATGCCGACTTAAGTACAAGACGACTGACTCTCCTTACTGACTTTGTTTGAACCATTCCTGTGACACCACTTATAGATTCCGATGCTTCACTTCAGGTTTACTGTATCCCTCTGACCTTCTTATTGACGATGAAACACAGAAATTGCATCGGAATTAAATACAAAATGCACAATGCCGACTTAAGTACAAGAAGACTGACTCTTCTTACTGTCTATGATTTGAACCATTTCTGTGACACTAGTTATTGATTCCGATGCTTCACTTCAGGTGTACTGTATCCCTTGGACCTTCTTATTGACGACGAAACACAGAAATTGCATCGGAATGAAATACAAAAGGCACAATGCCGACTTAAGTACAAGTAGAGTGACTCTTCTTACTGTCTATATTTTGAACCATTCCTGTGACACTAGTAATAGGGTCTGATGCTTTACCTTAGGTTTACTGTATCCCTCTGACCTTCTTATTGACGATGAAACACAGAAATTGCATCGGAGTTAAATCAAAAAGGCACAATGCCGACTTATGCACATGAAGACTGACTCTTCCTACTGTCTATGTTTTGAACCATTCCTGTGACACTAGTTATAGATTCCGATGCTTCACTTCAGGTTTACTGTATCCCTCTGACCTTCGTATTGACGATTAAACACAGAAATTGCATCGGAAATCAATACAAAATGCACAATGCTGACTCAAGTAGAAGAAGACTGACTCTTCCTACTGTCTATGTTTTGAACGATTCCTGTGACACTAGTTATACATTCCGAAGCTTCACATCAGGTTTACTGTATCCTCTGACCTTCGTATTGACGATGAAACACAGAAATTGCATCGGAAATAAATACAAAATGCACAATGCCGACTCAAGTAGAAGAAGACTGACTCTTCCTACTGTCTATGTTTTGAACGATTCTTGTGACACTAGTTATACATTCCGATGCTTCACTTCAGGTTTACTTTATCCCTCTGACCTTTTTATTGACGATGAAACACAGAAATTGCATCGGAATTAAATAGAATAGGCACAATGCCGACTTAAGTACAGGAAGAGCGACTCTTCCCACTGTCTATGTTTGAACCATTCCTGTGACACTAGTTATAGATTCCGATGCCTCACTTTAGGTTTACTGTATCCCTGTGACCTTCTAATTGACGATGAAACACAGATATTGCATCGGAATTAGATACATAAAGCACATTGCCGACTTAAGTACAAGAGGACTGACTCTTCTTACTGTCTAAGTTTTGAACATTCCTGTGACACTAGTTTTAGATTCCGATGCTTCACTTCAGGTTTACTGTATCCCTTGGACCTTCTTATTGACGACGAAATACAGAAATTGCTTCGGAATTAAATAGAAAAGGCACAATGTCGATTTAAGTACAAGAAGACTGACTCTACCTAATGTCTATGTTTTGAACCATTCCTGTGAAACTAGTTATAGATTCCGATGTTTCACTTCAGGTTTACTGTATCCCTCTGACCTTCGTATTGACGATGAAACACAGAAATTGCATCGGAAATAAATACAAAAGGCACAATGCCGACTCAAGTACAAGAAGACTGACTCTTCCCACTGTTTATATTTTAACCATTCCTGTAACACTAGTTATACATTCCGATGCTTCACTTCAGGTTTACTGTATCCCTCTGACCTTCTTATTGACGATGAAATACAGAAATTGCATCGGAATTAAATCGAAAAGGCACAATGCCGACTTAAGTACAGGAAGACTGACTCTTATTACTGACTATGCTTTGAACCATTCCTGTGACACTAGTTATAGAGTCTGATGCTTCACTTTAGGTTTACTGTATCCCTCTGACCTTCTTATTGACGATGAAACACAGAAATTGCATCGGAATTAAATAGAAAAGGGACAATGCCGGCTTAAGTACAAGAAGACTGACTCTTCCTACTGTCCATGTTTTGAACCATTCCTGTGACACTAGTTATAGATTCCGATGCTTCACTTCAGGTTTACTGTATCCCTCTGACCTTCGTATTGACGATGAAACACAGAAATTGCATCGGAAATAAATACAAAATGCACAATGCCGACTTAAGTACAGGAAGACTGACACTAACTACTGTCTATGCTTTGGACGATTCCTGTGACACTAGTAATACATTCCGATGCTTCACTTCAGGTTTACTGTATCCCTCTGACCATCTTGTTGACGATGAAACACAGAAATTGCATCGGAATTAAATAGAAAAGGCACATTGCCGACTTAAGTACAGGAAGACTGACTCTTCCTACTGCCTATGTTTTGAACCATTCCTGTGACACTAGTTATAGATTCCGATGCTTCACTTCAGGTTTACTGTATCCCTCTGACCTTCTAATTGACGATGAAACAGAGATATTGCATCGGAATTAGATACAAAAAGCACATTGCCGACTTAAGTACCAGAGGACTGACTCTTCTTACTGTCTATGTTTTGAAACTTTCCTGTGACACCAGTTTTAGATTCCGATGCTTCACTTCAGGTTTACTGTATCCCTTGGACCTTCTTATTGACGACGAAATACAGAAATTGAATCGGAATTAAATAGAAAAGGCACAATACCGACTTAAGTACAAGAAGACTGACCCTTCCTATTGTCTATGTTTTGAACCATTTCTGTGACACTAGTTATAGATTCCGATGGTTCACTTCAGGTTTACTGTATCCCTCTGACCTTCTTATTGACGATGAAACACAGAAATTGCATCGGAATTTAATAGACAAGGCACAATACTGACTAAAGTACAAGATGACTGACTCTTCTTACTGTCTATGTTTGAACCATTCCTGTGACACTATTTATAGATTCCGATGCTTCACTTCAGGTTTACTGTATCCCTCTGACCTTCCTATTGAACATGAAACACAGAAATTGTATCGGCATTAAATAGAAAAGGCACAAGGCCGACTTAAGTACAAGAAGACTGACTCGTCTTACTGTCTATGTTGTGAACCATTCCTGTGACACTAGTTATAGATTCCGATGCTTTACTCCAGGTTTTCTGTATCCCCTGGACCTTCTTATCGACGATGAAAAACAGAAATTGCATCGGAATTAAATACAAAACGCAGAATGCCGACTTAAGTACAAGAAGACTGACTCTTCTTACTGTCTATGCTTTGAACCATTCCTGTGACACTAGTTATAGATTCCGATGCTTCACTTCAGATTTACTGTATCCCTTGGACCTACTTATTGACGACGAAACACAGAAATTGCTTCGGAATTAAATAGAAAAGGCATAATGCCGACTTATGTACAAGAAGACTGACTCTACCTAATGTCTATGTTTAGAACCATTCCTGTGACACTAGTTATAGATTCCGATGCTTCCCTTGAGATTTACTGTATCCCTCTGACCCTCTTATTGACGATGAAACACAGAAATTGTATTGGAATTGAATACAAAAGGCACAATGCCGACTTAAGTACAAGAAGACTGACTCTTCTTACTGACTATGTTGTGAACATTCCCTGTGAGACCAGTTTTAGATTCCGATGCTTCACTATATGTTTACTGTATCCCTTGGACCTCCTTATTGACGATGAAATACAGAAATTGCATCGGAACTAAATACAAAAGGCACAATGCCGACTTAAGTACAAGAAGACTGACTCTTCTTACTGTCTATTTTTTAACAATTCCTTTGACACTAGTTATAGATTCCGATGCTTCACTTCAGGTTTACTGTATCCCTCTGTCCTTCTTATTGACGATGAAACACAGAAATTGCATCGGAATTAAATAGAAAAGGCACAATGCTGACTTAAGTACAAGAAGTCTGACTCTTCTTACTGTCTATGATTAGAACCATTTCTGTGACACTAGTTATTGATTCCGATGCTTCACTTCAGGTGTACTGTATCCCTTGGACCTTCTTATTGACGACGAAACACAGAAATTGCATCGGAATTAAATACAAAAGGCACAATGCCGACTTAAGTACAAGTAGAGTGACTCTTCTTACTTTCTATATTTTGAACCATTCCTGTGACGCTAGTAATAGGGTCTGATGCTTCACCTTAGGTTTACTGTATCCCTCTGACCTTCTTATTGACGATGAAACACAGTAATTGCATCGGAATTAAATCAAAAAGGCACAATGCCGACTTATGTACATGAAGACTGACTCTTCCTACTGTCTATGTTTTGAACCATTCCTGTGACACTAGTTATAGATTCCGATGCTTCACTTCAGGTTTACTGTATCCCTCTGACCTTCGTATTGACGATGAAACACAGAAATTGCATCGGAAATCAATACAAAATGCACAATGCTCACTCAAGTAGAAGAAGACTGACTCTTCCTACTGTCTATGTTTTGAACGATTCCTGTGACACTAGTTTTAGATTCCGATGCTTCACTTCAGGTTTACTGTATCCCTTGGACCTTCTTATTGACGATGAAACACTGAAATTGCATCGGAATTAAATAGAATAGGCACAATGCCGACTTAAGTACAGTAAGACAGACTCTTCCCACTGTCTATGTTTGAACCATTCCTGTGACACTAGTTATAGATTCCGATGCTTCACTTTAGGTTTACTGTATCCCTCTGACCTTCTAATTGACGATGAAACACAGATATTGCATCGGAATTAGATACAAAAAGCACATTGCCGACTTAAGTAGAAGAGGACTGACTCTTCTTACTGTCTAAGTTTTGAACATTCCTGTGACACTAGTTTTAGATTCCGATGCTTCACTTCAGGTTTACTGTATCCCTTGGACCTTCTTATTGACGACGAAATACAGAAATTGCTTCGGAATTACATAGAAAATGCACAATGTCGACTTAAGTACAAGAAGACTGACTCTACCTAATGTCTATGTTTTGAACCATTCCTGTGAAACTAGTTATAGATTCCGATGTTTCACTTCAGGTTTACTGTATCCCTCTGACCTTCGTATTGACGATGAAACACAGAAATTGCATCGGAAATAAATACAAAAGGCACAATGCCGACTCAAGTACAAGAAGACTGACTCTTCCTACTGTTTATATTTTGAACCATTCCTGTAACACTAGTTATACATTCCGATGCTTCACTTCAGGTTTACTGTATCCCTCTGACCTTCTTATTGACGATGAAATACAGAAATTGCATCGGAATTAAATTGAAAACGCACAATGCCGACTTAAGTACAGGAAGACTGACTCTTATTACTGACGATGCTTTGAACCAATCCTGTGACACTAGTTATAGAGTCTGATGCTTCACTTTAGGCTTACTGTATCCCTCTGACCTTCTTATTGACGATGAAACACAGAAATTGCATCGGAATTAAATAGAAAAGGCACAATGCCGGCTTAAGTACAAGAAGACTGACTCTTCCTACTGTCCATGTTTTGAACCATTCCTGTGACACTAGTTATAGCTTCCGATGCTTCACTTCAGGTTTACTGTATCCCTCTGACCTTCGTATTGACGATGAAACACAGAAATTGCATCGGAAATAAATACAAAATGCACAATGCCGACTTGAGTACAGGAAGATTGACACTAACTACTGTCTATGCTTTGGACGATTCCTGTGACACTAGTTATACATTCCGATGCTTCACTTCAGGTTTACTGTATCATTCTGACCATCTTGTTGACGATGAAACACAGAAATTGCATCGGAATTAAATTGAAAAGGCACATTGCCGACTTAAGTACAGGAAGACTGACTCTTCCTACTGTCTATGTTTTGAACCATTCCTGTGACACTAGTTATAGATTCCGATGCTTCACTTCAGATTTACTGTATCCCTCTGACCTTCTACTTGACGATGAAACAGAGATATTGCATCGGAATTAGATACAAAAAGCACATTGCCGACTTAAGTACCAGAGGACTGACTCTTCTTACTGTCTATGTTTTGAAACATTCCTGTGACACTAGTTTTAGATTCCGATGCTTCACTTCAGGTTTACTGTATCCCTTGGACCTTCTTATTGACGACGAAATACAGAAATTGAATCGGAATTAAATAGAAAAGGCACAATACCGACTTATGTACAAGAAGACTGATCCTTCCTATTGTCTATGTTTTGAACCATTCCTGTGACACTAGTTATAGATTCCGATGGTTCACTTCAGGTTTACTGTATCCCTCTGACCTTCTTATTGACGATGAAACACAGAAATTGCTTCGGAATTAAATAGAAAAGGCCCAATGCCGACTTATGTACAAGAAGACTGACTCTACCTAATGACTATGTTTTGAACCATTCCTGTGACACTAGTTATAGATTGCGATGCTTCCCTTGAGATTTACTGTATCCCTCTGACCCTCTTATTGACGATGAAACACAGAAATTGTATTGGAATTGAATACAAAAGGCACAATGCCGACTTAAGTATAAGAAGACTGACTCTTCTTACTGACTATGTTGTGAACATTCCCTGTGAGACCAGTTTTAGATTCCGATGCTTCACTATATGTTTACTGCATCCCTTGGACCTCCTTATTGACGATGAAATACAGAAATTTGCATCGGAACTAAATACAAAAGGCACAATGCCGACTTAAGTACAAGAAGACTGACTCTTCTTACTGTCTATTTTTTAACAATTCCTTTGACACTAGTTATAGATTCCGATGCTTCACTTCAGGTTTACTGTATCCCTCTGTCCTTCTTATTGACGATGAAACACAGAAATTGCATCGGAATTAAATAGAAAAGGCACAATGCTGACTTAAGTACAAGAAGACTGACTCTTCTTACTGCTTATGATTTGAACCATTCCTGTGACACTAGTAACAGATTCCGATGTTTCACTTCAGGTGTACTGTATCCCTTGGACCTTCTTATTGACGATGAAACACAGAAATTGCATCGGAATTAAATACAAAAGGCGCAATGCCGACTTAAGTACAAGTAGACTGACTCTTCTTACTGTCTATGTTTTAAACCATTCCTGTGACACTAGTTATAGATTCTGATGCTTCACTTCAGGTTTACTGTATCCCTCTAACCTTCTTATTGGCGATGAAACACAGAAATTGCATCGGAATTAAATACAACAGGCACAATGCCGACTTAAGTACATGTAGACTGACTCTTCCTACTGTCTATGTTTTGAATCATTCCTGTGACACTAGTTGTAGGTTCCGATGATTCACTTCAGGTTTATCTGTATTCCTCTGACATTCTTATAGACGATGAAACACAGAAATTGCATCGGAATTAAATAGAAAAGGCACAATGCCGAATTAAGTACAAGAAGAATGACTCTTCCTACTGTCTATGATTTGAACCATTCCTGTGACACTACTTATAGATTCCGATGTTTCAATTCAGGTTTGCTGTATCCCCTTGACCTTCTTATTGACGATGAAACACAGATATTGCATCGGAAATAAATACAAAAGGCACAATGCCGACTCAAGTACAAGAAGACTGACTCTTTCTACTGTTTATGTTTTGAACCATTCCTGTGACACTAGTTATAGATTCCGATCCTTCACTTCTGGCTTACTGTATCCCTCTGACATTCTTATTGACGATGAAACACAGAAATTGCATCCTAATTAAATAGAAAAGGCACAATGCCGACATATGTACAAGAAGACTGACTCTTCTTACTGACTATGTTTGAACCATTTCTGTGACACTAGTTATTGATTCCGTTGCTTCACTTCTGGTTTACTGTATCCCTTGGACCTTCGTATTGACGATGAAACACAGAAATTGCATCGGAATTAAATAAAAAGGCACAATGCCGAATTAAGTACAAGAAGACTGACTCTTCTTACTGACTATGTTTTGAACCATTCCTGTGACACTAGTTATAGATTCCGATGCTTCACTTCAGGATTACTGTATCCATCTGATCTTCTTATTGTCGATTAAACACAGATATTGCATCGGAATTAAAAACAAAAGGCACAATGCAGACTTAAGTACAAGAAGACTGACTCTTCCCACTCTCTATGATTTGAACCATTCCTGTGACACTAGTTATAGATTCCGATCCTTCAGTTCTGGCTTACTGTATCCCTCTGACATTCTTATTGACGATGAAACACAGAAATTGCATCCGAATTATTTAGAAAAGGCACAATGCCGACTTAAGTACAAGAAGACTGACTCTTCTTACTGACTATGTTGTGAACATTTTATGTGAGACCAGTTTTAGATTCCGATGCTTCACTATATGATAACTGTATCCCTTGGACATCCTTATTGACGATGAAACACAGAAATTGCATCGGAATTAGATACAAAAGGCACAATGCCAACTTAAGTACAAGAAGACAGACTCTTCTTACTGCCCATTTTTAACCATTCCTGTGACACTTGTTATAGATTCCGATGCTTCACTTCAGGTTTACTGTATCCCTCCGACCTTCTTATTGACGATGAAACACAGAAATTTCATCGCAATTAAATACACAGGGCACAATGCTGACTTAGGTACAAGAAGACTGACTCTTCTTACTGTCTATGATTTGAACCATTCCTGTGACACTAGTTATAGATTCCGATGCTTCACTTCAGGTGTACTGTATCCCTTGGACCTTCTTATTGACGATGAAACACAGAAATTACGTCGGAAATAAATACGAAAGGCACAATGCCGACTCAAGTACAAGAAGAGTGACTCTTCCTGCTGTCTATGATATGAACCATTCCTGTGACACTAGTTATACATCCCGATGCTTCACTTCAGGTTTACTGTATCCCTTGGATCTTCTTTTTGACGATGAAACACAGAAATTGGATCGGAATTAAATAGAAAAGGCACAATGCCGACTTAAGTACAAGAAGACTGATTCTTCCTACTGTCTACATTTTAAACCATTCCTGTGACACTAGTTATAGATTCCACTGCTTCACTTCAGGTTTACTGTATCTCTCTGACCTTCTTAATGACGATGAAACACAGAAATTGCTTCGGAATTAAATACAAAAAGCACAATGCTGACTTAAGTACAAGAAGACTGGCTCTTCTTACTGTCTATGATTTGAACCATTCCTGTAGCATTAGTAATAGATTCTGATGCTTCACTTCAGGTTTACTGCATCCCTCTGACCTTCTTAATGACAATGAAACACAGAAATTGCATCGCAATTACATACAAAAGGCAAATTGCCGACATCAGTACATGTAGACTGACTCTTCCTACTGTCTATGTTTTGAACCATTCCTGTAACACTAGTTATAGATTCCGATGATTCACTTCAGGTTTGCTGTATCCCTCTGACCTTCTTATTGACGATGAAACACAGAAATTGCATCGCAATTAAATAGAAAAGGCACAATGCCGACTTAAGTACAAGAGGAATGACTCTTCCTAATGTCTATGCTTTGAACCATTCCTGTGACACTAGTTATAGATTCCGATGCTTCACTTCAGGTTTACTGTATCCCTCTGACCTTCTTATTGACGATGAAACACAGAAATTGCATCGGAATTAATTAGAAATGGCACAATGCCGACTTAAGTACAAGAAGACTGACTCTTCTTACTGACTATGTTTTGAACCATTTCTGTGACACTAGTTATAGATTCCGATGCTTCACTATATGTTAACTGTATCCCTAGGACCTCCTTATTGACGATGATACACTGAAATTGCTTCGGAATTAAATACAATTGGCACAATGCCGACTTAAGTGCAAGAAGACTGACTCTTCTTACTGTCTATGTTTTGAATCCATTCCTGTGACACTAGTTATAGCCTCCGATGCTACACCTGATGTTAACTGTATCCCTAGGACCTCCTTATTGACGATGAAACACAGAAATTGCATCGGAATTAAATACAAAAGGTACAATGCCGACTTAAGTACAAGAAGACTGACTCTTCTTACTGACTATGCTTTGAACCATTCCTGTGACACTAGTTATAGATTCCGATGCCTCACTTCAGGTTTGCTGTATTCCTTGGACCTTCTCATTGACGATGAAACACAGAAATTGCATCGGAATGAAATACAAAAGCTACAATGCCGACTTAAGTACAAGAAGACTGACTCTTCCTACTGACTGTGTTTTGAACCCTTCCTGTGACACTAGTTATAGATTCCGATGCTTCACTTCAGGTTTATTGTATCTGTCTGACCTTCTTATTGACGATGAAACACAGAAATTGCATCGGAATTAAATAGAAAAGGCACAATGCCGACTTAAGTGCAAGAAGACTGACTCTTCTTACTGACTATGTTGTGAACATTTCCTGTGAGACCAGTTTTAGATTCCGATGCATCACTATATGTTAACTGTATCCCTAGGACCTCCTTATTGACGATGAAACACAGAAATTGCTTCGGAATTAAATACAAAAGGCACAATGCCGACTTAAGTACAAGAAGACTGACTCTTCTTACTGTCCATTTTTTAGCCATTCCTGTGACGCTAGTTATAGATTTTGATGCTTCACTTCAGGTTTACTGAATCCCTCTGACCTTCTTATTGACGATGAAACACAGAAATTACATCGGAATTAAATACAAAAGGCACAATGCTGACTTAAGTACAAGAAGACTGACTCTTCTTACTGTCTATAATTTGAACCATTCCTGTGACACTAGTTATAGATTCCGATGCTTCACTTCAGGTGTACTGTATCCCTTGGACCTCCTCATTGACGATGAAACACAGATATTGCATCGGAATTAAATAGAAAAACACAATGCCGACATAAGTACAAGAAGACCGACTCTTCTTACTGACTATGCTTCGAATCCATTCCTGTGACACTAGTTATAGCCTCCGATGCCACACTTGATGTTTACTGTGTCCCTCTGCCCTTCTTATTCATGATGAAACACAGAAATTGCATCGAAATTAAATAGAAAAGGCACAATGCTCTCTTAAGTTCAAGAAGACTGACTCTTCTTACTGTCTATGTTTTGAACCATTCCTGTGACACTAGTTATAGGTTCCGATGCTTCACTTCAGGTGTACTGGATCCCTTGGACCTTCTTACTGACGAGGCAACACAGAAATTGCTTCGTAATTAAATACAAAAGGCACAATGCCGACTTAAGTACAAGAAGACTGACTCTTCTTACTGACTATGCTTTGAACCATTCATGTGACACTAGTTATAGATTCCGATGCCTCACTTCAGGTTTACTGTATTCCTTGGACCTTCTCATTGACGATGAAACACAGAAATTGCATCGGAATTAAATACCAAAGGCGCAATGCCGACTTAAGTACAAGAAGACTGACTCTTCCTACTGTCTATGTTTTGAACCCTTCCTGTGACACTAGTTATAGATTCCGATGCTTCACTTCAGGTTCAGTCTATCTGTCTGACCTTCGTATTGACGATGACACACAGAAATTGCATCGGAATTAAATAGAAATTGGCACAATGCTGACTTAAGTACAAGAAGACTGACTCTTGTTACTGTCTATGGTTTGAACCATTCCTGTGACACTAGTTATAGATTCCGATGCTTCCCTTCAGGTGTACTATATCCCTTGGACCTTCTTATTGACGATAAAACACAGAAATTGCATCGGAATTAAATACAAAAGGCACAATGCTGACCTAAGTACAAGAAGACTGACCCTTCCTACTCCGTATGTTTTGAACCATTCCTGTGACACTAGTTATAGATTCCGATGCTTCACTTCAGGTTTACTGTATCCCTTGGACCTTCTTATTGACGATGAAACACAGAAATAGCATCGGAATTAAATACAAAAGGAACAATGCCGACTTATTTACTAGAAGACTGACTCATCTTACTGTCTATGTTTTGAACCATTCCTCTGACACTAGTTATAGATTCGGATGCTTCACTTCAGGTTTACTGTATCACTCTGACCTTCTTATTGACGATGAAACACAGGAATTGCATCGAAATAAAATAGAAAAGGAACAATGCCGACTTAAGTACAAGAAGAATGACTCTTCCTGCTGTCTGTGTTTTGAACCATTCCTGTGACACTAGTTATAGATTCCCATGCTTCACTTCAGGTTTACTGTATCCCTCTGACCATCTTATTGATGATGAGACATTGAAATTGCATCGGAAATAAATACAAAAAGCACAATGCCGACTCAAGTACAAGAAGACTAACTCTTCCTACTGGCTATGTTTTGAACCATTCCTGTGACACTAGTTATACATTCCGATGCTTCACTTCAGGTTTACTGTATCCCTTGGACCTTCTTATTGACGATGAAACACCGGAATAGCATCGGAATTAAATACGAAAGGCACAATGCCGACTTACGTACAAGATGACTGACTCTTCTTACTGACTGTGTTTGAGCCATTCCTGTGACACCACTTACAGATTCCGATGCTTCACTTCAGGTTTACTGTATCCCACTGACCATCTTAGTGACGATGAATCACAGAAATTGAATCGGAAATAAATACAAAAGGCACAATGCCGAATCAAGTGGAAGAAGACTGACTCTTCCTACTGTCTGTGTTTTGAACGATTCCTGTGACACTAGTTACACATTTCGATTCTGCACTTCCGGTTTACTGTATCCCTCTGACCTGCTTATTGACGATGAAACACAGAAATTGCATCGGAATTAAATAGAATAGGCACTACGCCGACTTAAGTACAAGAAGACTGACTCTTCTTACTGACTATGTTTTGAACCATTTCTGTGACACTAGTTATTGATTCCGATGCTTCACTTCAGGTGTATTGTATCCCTCTCACATTCTTATTGACGATGAAACACAGAAATTGCATCGGAATTAAATAAGAGTGCACAATGCCTAATTAAGTACAGGAAGAATGACTCTTCATACTGACTATGCTTTGAACCATTCCTGTGACACTAGTTATAGATTCCGATGCTTCACCTCAGGTTTACTGTATCCCTCCGATCTTCTTATTGACGATGAAACACAGATATTGCATCGGAATGAAATACAAAAGGCACAATGCCGACCTAAGTACAAGAAGACTGACTCTTCCTACTCTCTATGTTTTGAACCATTCCTGTGACACTAGTTATAGATTACGATGCTTCACTTCAGGTTTACTGTATCCCTCTGACCTTCTTATTGACGATGAAACACAGAAATTGCATCGGAATTAAATAGAAAAGGCACAATGCCGACTTAAGTACAAGAAGACTGACTCTTCTTACAGTCTGCTTCACTTCAGATTTACTGTATCCCTCTGACCTTCCTATTGAAGATGAAACACAGAAATTGCATCGGAATTAAATAGAAAAGGCACAATACCGACTTAAGTACAAGAAGACTTAATCTTCATACTGTCTATGTTTTGAACCATTCCTGTGACACTACTCATAGATTCCGATGCTTCACTTCAGGTTTACTGTATCCCTCTGACCTTCTTATTGACCATGAAACACAGAAATTGCATCGCAATTAAATGGAAAAGGCACAAGGCTGACTTAAGTACAAGAAGACTGACTCTTCTTACTGTCTATGATTTAACCCATTCGTGTGACACTAGTTATAGATTCCGATGCTTCACTTCAGGTGTACTGTATCCCTTGGATCTGCTTATTGACGATGAAAATCAGAAATTGCATCGGAATTAAATACACAAGGCACAATGACGGCTTAAGTACAAGTAGACTGACTCTTCTTACAGTCTATATTTTGACCATCCCTGTGACACTAGTTATAGATTCTAGTGCTTCACTTCAGGTTTACTGTATCCCTCTGACCTTCTTATTGACGATGAAACACAGAAATTACATCGGAATTAAATAAAAAAGGCACAATGCCGAATTAAGGACAAGAAGACTGACTCTTCCTACTGTCTATGTTTTGAACGATTCCTGTGACACTAGTTATAGATTCCAATGCTTCACTTCAGGTTTACTGTATCCCTCTGACCTTCTTATTGACGCTGAAACATAGAAATTGCATCGGAATTAATTACAAAAGGCACAATGCCGACTTAAGTACAAGAAGACTGACTCTTATTACTGTCTATGTTTGAACCATTCCTGTGACACTAGTTATAGATTCCGATGCTTCACTTCAGGTTTACTGTATCTCTTATACCATCTTATTGACGATGAAACACAGAAATTGCATCGGAAATAAATACAAAAGGCACAATGCCGACTTATGTACTAGAAGACTGACTCATCGTACTGTCTATGTTTTGAACCATTCCTCTGACACTAGTTATAGATTCCGATACTTCACTTCAGGTTTACTGTATCCCTCTGACCTTCTTATTGACGATGAAACACAGAAATTGCATCGAAATTAAATAGAAAAGGAACAATGCCGACTTAAGTACAAGAAGAATGACTCTTCCTGCTGTCTATGTTTTGTACCATTCCTGTGACACTAGTTATAGATTCCCATGCTTCACTTCAGGTTTACTGTATCCCTCTGACCTTCTTATTGATGATGAAACATAGAAATTGCATCGGAAATAAATACAAAAGGCACAATGCCGACTCAAGTACAAGAAGACTAACCCTTCTTACTGGCTACGTTTTGAACCATTCCTGTGACACTTGTTATAGATTCCGATCCTTCACTTCTGGCTTACTGTATCCCTCTGACATTCTTATTGACGATGAAACACAGAAATTGCATCCGAATTATATAGAAAAGGCACAATGCCGACTTAAGTACAAGAAGACTGACTCTTCTTACTGACTATGATGTGAACATTTTATGTGAGACCAGTTTTAGATTCCGATGCTTCACTATATGTTAACTGTATCCCTTGGACCTCCTTATTGACGATGAAACACAGAAATTGCATCGGAATTAGATACAAAAGGCACAATGCCAACTTAAGTACAAGAAGACAGACTCTTCTTACTGCCCATTTTTAACAATTCCTGTGACACTAGTTATAGATTCCGATGCTTTACTTCAGGTTTACTGTATCCCTCCGACCTTCTTATTGACGATGAAACACAGAAATTGCATCGCAATTAAATACACAGGGCACAATGCTGACTTAGGTACAAGAAGACTGACTCTTCTTGCTGTCTATGATTTGAACCATTCCTGTGACACTAGTTATAGATTCCGATGCTTCACTTCAGGTGTACTGTATCCCTTGGACCTTCTTATTGACGATGAAACACAGAAATTGCATCGAAATTAAATACAAAAGGCACAATGCCGACTGAAGTACAAGTAGACTGACTCTTCTTACTGTCTATGTTTTGAACCACTCCTGTGACACTAGTTATAGATTCGGATGCTTCACTTCAGGTTTACTGTATCACTCTGACCTTCTTATTGACGATGAAACACAGGAATTGCATCGAAATAAAATAGAAAAGGAACAATGCCGACTTAAGTACAAGAAGAATGACTCTTCCTGCTGTCTGTGTTTTGAACCATTCCTGTGACACTAGTTATAGATTCCCATGCTTCACTTCAGGTTTACTGTATCCCTCTGACCATCTTATTGATGATGAGACATTGAAATTGCATCGGAAATAAATACAAAAAGCACAATGCCGACTCAAGTACAAGAAGACTAACTCTTCCTACTGGCTATGTTTTGAACCATTCCTGTGACACTAGTTATACATTCCGATGCTTCACTTCAGGTTTACTGTATCCCTTGGACCTTCTTATTGACGATGAAACACCGGAATAGCATCGGAATTAAATACGAAAGGAACAATGCCGACTTACGTACAAGATGACTGACTCTTCTTACTGACTGTGTTTGAACCATTCCTGTGACACCACTTACAGATTCCGATGCTTCACTTCAGGTTTACTGTATCCCACTGACCATCTTAGTGACGATGAATCACAGAAATTGAATCGGAAATAAATACAAAAGGCACAATGCCGAATCAAGTGGAAGAAGACTGACTCTTCCTACTGTCTGTGTTTTGAACGATTCCTGTGACACTAGTTACACATTTCGATTCTGCACTTCCGGTTTACTGTATCCCTCTGACCTGCTTATTGACGATGAAACACAGAAATTGCATCGGAATTAAATAGAATAGGCACTACGCCGACTTAAGTACAAGAAGACTGACTCTTCTTACTGACTATGTTTTGAACCATTTCTGTGACACTAGTTATTGATTCCGATGCTTCACTTCAGGTGTATTGTATCCCTCTCACATTCTTATTGACGATGAAACACAGAAATTGCATCGGAATTAAATAAGAGTGCACAATGCCTAATTAAGTACAGGAAGAATGACTCTTCATACTGACTATGCTTTGAACCATTCCTGTGACACTAGTTATAGATTCCGATGCTTCACCTCAGGTTTACTGTATCCCTCCGATCTTCTTATTGACGATGAAACACAGATATTGCATCGGAATGAAATACAAAAGGCACAATGCCGACCTAAGTACAAGAAGACTGACTCTTCCTACTCTCTATGTTTTGAACCATTCCTGTGACACTAGTTATAGATTACGATGCTTCACTTCAGGTTTACTGTATCCCTCTGACCTTCTTATTGACGATGAAACACAGAAATTGCATCGGAATTAAATAGAAAAGGCACAATGCCGACTTAAGTACAAGAAGACTGACTCTTCTTACAGTCTGAGTTTGAACCATTCCTGTGACACTAGTTATAGATTCCGATGCTTCACTTCAGATTTACTGTATTCCTCTGACCTTCCTATTGAAGATGAAACACAGAAATTGCATCGGAATTAAATAGAAAAGGCACAATACCGACTTAAGTACAAGAAGACTTAATCTTCATACTGTCTATGTTTTGAACCATTCCTGTGACACTACTCATAGATTCCGATGCTTCACTTCAGGTTTACTGTATCCCTCTGACCTTCTTATTGACCATGAAACACAGAAATTGCATCGCAATTAAATGGAAAAGGCACAAGGCTGACTTAAGTACAAGAAGACTGACTCTTCTTACTGTCTATGATTTAACCCATTCGTGTGACACTAGTTATAGATTCCGATGCTTCACTTCAGGTGTACTGTATCCCTTGGATCTGCTTATTGACGATGAAAATCAGAAATTGCATCGGAATTAAATACACAAGGCACAATGACGGCTTAAGTACAAGTAGACTGACTCTTCTTACAGTCTATATTTTGACCATCCCTGTGACACTAGTTATAGATTCTAGTGCTTCACTTCAGGTTTACTGTATCCCTCTGACCTTCTTATTGACGATGAAACACAGAAATTACATCGGAATTAAATAAAAAAGGCACAATGCCGAATTAAGTACAAGAAGACTGACTCTTCCTACTGTCTATGTTTTGAACGATTCCTGTGACACTAGTTATAGATTCCAATGCTTCACTTCAGGTTTACTGTATCCCTCTGACCTTCTTATTGACGCTGAAACACAGAAATTGCATCGGAATTAATTACAAAAGGCACAATGCCGACTTAAGTACAAGAAGACTGACTCTTATTACTGTCTATGTTTGAACCATTCCTGTGACACTAGTTATAGATTCCGATGCTTCACTTCAGGTTTACTGTATCTCTTATACCATCTTATTGACGATGAAACACAGAAATTGCATCGGAAATAAATACAAAAGGCACAATGCCGACTTATGTACTAGAAGACTGACTCATCGTACTGTCTATGTTTTGAACCATTCCTCTGACACTAGTTATAGATTCCGATACTTCACTTCAGGTTTACTGTATCCCTCTGACCTTCTTATTGACGATGAAACACAGAAATTGCATCGAAATTAAATAGAAAAGAAACAATGCCGACTTAAGTACAAGAAGAATGACTCTTCCTGCTGTCTATGTTTTGTACCATTCCTGTGACACTAGTTATAGATTCCCATGATTCACTTCAGGTTTACTGTATCCCTCTGACCTTCTTATTGATGATGAAACATAGAAATTGCATCGGAAATAAATACAAAAGGCACAATGCCGACTCAAGTACAAGAAGACTAACCCTTCTTACTGGCTACGTTTTGAACCATTCCTGTGACACTTGTTATAGATTCCGATCCTTCACTTCTGGCTTACTGTATCCCTCTGACATTCTTATTGACGATGAAACACAGAAATTGCATCCGAATTATATAGAAAAGGCACAATGCCGACTTAAGTACAAGAAGACTGACTCTTCTTACTGACTATGATGTGAACATTTTATGTGAGACCAGTTTTAGATTCCGATGCTTCACTATATGTTAACTGTATCCCTTGGACCTCCTTATTGACGATGAAACACAGAAATTGCATCGGAATTAGATACAAAAGGCACAATGCCAACTTAAGTACAAGAAGACAGACTCTTCTTACTGCCCATTTTTAACAATTCCTGTGACACTAGTTATAGATTCCGATGCTTTACTTCAGGTTTACTGTATCCCTCCGACCTTCTTATTGACGATGAAACACAGAAATAGCATCGCAATTAAATACACAGGGCACAATGCTGACTTAGGTACAAGAAGACTGACTCTTCTTGCTGTCTATGATTTGAACCATTCCTGTGACACTAGTTATAGATTCCGATGCTTCACTTCAGGTGTACTGTATCCCTTGGACCTTCTTATTGACGATGAAACACAGAAATTGCATCGAAATTAAATACAAAAGGCACAATGCCGACTGAAGTACAAGTAGACTGACTCTTCTTACTGTCTATGTTTTGAACCACTCCTGTGACACTAGTTATAGATTCTGATGCTTCACTTCAGGTATACTGTATCCCTCTGACCTTCTTAATGACGATGAAACACAGATCTTGCATCGGAATTAAATACAAAAGGCACAATGCCGACATAGGTTCATGTAGACTGACTCTTCCTACTGTCTATGCTTTGAACCATTCCTGTGACACTAGTTATAGATTCCGATGATTCACTTCAGGTTTACTGTATCCCTCTGACCTTCTTATTGACGATGAAACACAGATATTGCGTCGGAAATAAATACGAAAGGCACAATGCCGACTCAAGTACAAGAAGACTGACTCTTCCTGCTGTCTATGATATGAACCATTCCTGTGACACTAGTTATACATCCCGATGTTTTACTTCAGGTTTACTGTATCCCTTGGATCTTCTTATTGACGATGAAACACAGAAATTGGATCGGAATTAAATAGAAAAGGCACAATGCCGACTTAAGTACAAGAAGACTGATTCTTCCTACTGTCTACATTTTAAACCAGTCCCGTGACACTAGTTATAGATTCCACTGCTTCACTTCAGGTTTACTGTATCTCTCTGACCTTCTTATTGACGATGAAACACAGATATTGCTTCGGAATTAAATACAAAAAGCACAATGCTGACTTAAGTACAAGAAGACTGGCTCTTCTTACTGTCTATGATTTGAACCATTCCTGTAGCATTAGTAATAGATTCTGATGCTTCACTTCAGGTTTACTGCATCCCTCTGACCTTCTTAATGACAATGAAACACAGAAATTGCATCGCAATTACATACAAGAGGCAAATTGCCGACATCAGTACATGTAGACTGACTCTTCCTACTGTCTATGTTTTGAACCATTCCTGTAACACTAGTTATAGATTCCGATGATTCACTTCAGGTTTGCTGTATCCCTCTGACCATCTTATTGACGATGAAACACAGAAATTGCATCGCAATTAAATAGAAAAGGCACAATGCCGACTTAAGTACAAGAGGAATGACTCTTCCTAATGTCTATGCCTTGAACCATTCCTGTGACACTAGTTATAGATTCCGATGCTTCACTTCAGGTTTACTGTATCCCTCTGACCTTCTTATTGACGATGAAACACAGAAATTGCATCGGAATTAATTAGAAAAGGCACAATGCCGACTTAAGTACAAGAAGACTGACTCTTCTTACTGACTATGTTTTGAACCATTTCTGTGACACTAGTTATAGATTCCGATGCTTCACTATATGTTAACTGTATCCCTAGGACCTCCTTATTGACGATGAAACACAGAAATTGCTTCGGAATTAAATACAATTGGCACAATGCCGACTTAAGTGCAAGAAGACTGACTCTTCTTACTGTCTATGTTTTGAATCCATTCCTGTGACACTAGTAATAGCCTCCGATGCTACACCTGATGTTAACTGTATAACTAGGACCTCCTTATTGACGATGAAACACAGAAATTGCATCGGAATTAAATACAAAAGGCACAATGCCGACTTAAGTACAAGAAGACTGTCTCTTCTTACTGACTATGCTTTGAACCATTCCTGTGACACTAGTTATAGATTCCGATGCCTCACTTCAGGTTTGCTGTGTTCCTTGGACCTTCTCATTGACGATGAAACACAGAAATTGCATCGGAATGAAATACAAAAGGTACAATGCCGACTTAAGTACAAGAAGACTGACTCTTCCTACTGACTGTGTTTTGAACCCTTCCTGTGACACTAGTTATAGATTCCGATGCTTCACTTCAGGTTTAGTGTATCTGTCTGACCTTCTTATTGACGATGAAACACAGAAATTGCATCGGAATTAAATAGAAAAGGCACAATGCCGACTTAAGTACTAGAAGACTGACTCTTCTTACTGACTATGTTGTGAACATTTCCTGTGAGACCAGTTTTAGATTCCGATGCTTCACTATATGTTAACTGTATCCCTAGGACCTCCTTATTGACGATGAAACACAGAAATTGCTTCGGAATTAAATACAAAAGGCACAATGCCGACTTAAGTACAAGAAGACTGACTCTTCTTACTGTCCATTTTTTAGCCATTCCTGTGACGCTAGTTATAGATTTTGATGCTTCACTTCAGGTTTACTTAATCCCTCTGACCTTCTTATTGACGATGAAACACAGAAATTACATTGGAATTAAATACAAAAGGCACAATGCTGACTTAAGTACAAGAAGACTGACTCTTCTTACTGTCTATAATTTGAACCATTCCTGTGACACTAGTTATAGATTCCGATGCTTCACTTCAGGTGTACTGTAACCCTTGGACCTCCTCATTGACGATGAAACACAGATATTGCATCGGAATTAAATAGAAAAACACAATGCCGACATAAGTACAAGAAGACCGACTTTTCTTACTGACTATGCTTTGAATCCATTCCTGTGACACAAGTTATAGCCTCCGATGCTACACTTGATGTTTACTGTGTCCCTCTGCCCTTCTTATTCATGATGAAACACAGAAATTGCGTCGAAATTAAATAGAAAAGGCACAATGCTGACTTCAGTGCAAGATGACTGACTCTTCTTACTGTCTATGTTTTGAACCATTCCTGTGACACTAGTTATAGGTTCCGATGCTTCACTTCAGGATTACTGGATCCCTTGGACCCTCTTATTGACGAGGCAACACAGAAATTGCATCGGAATTAAATACAAAAGGCACAATTCCGACTTAAGTACAAGAAGACTGACTCTTCTTACTGACTATGCTTTGAACCATTCCTGTGACACTAGTTATAGATTCCGATGCCTCACTTCAGGTTTACTGTATTCCTTGGACCTTCTCATTGACGATGAAACACAGAAATTGCATCGGAATTAAATACAAAAGGCGCAATGCCGACTTAAGTACAAGAAGACTGACTCTTCCTACTGTCTATGTTTTGAACCCTTCCTGTGACACTAGTTATAGATTCAGATGCCTCACTTCAGGTTTAGTCTATCTGTCTGACCTTCTTATTGACGATGACACACAGAAATTGCATCGGAATTAAATAGAAATGGCACAATGCTGACTTAAGTACAAGAAGACTGACTCTTGTTACTGTCTATGGTTTGAACCATTCCTGTGACACTAGTTATAGATTCCGATGCTTCACTTCAGGTGTACTATATCCCTTGGACCTTCTTATTGACGATAAAACACAGAATTTGCATCGGAATTAAATACAAAAGGCACAATGCCGACCTAAGTACAAGAAGACTGACCCTTCCTACTCTCTATGTTTTGAACCATTCCTGTGACCACTAGTTATAGATTCCGATGCTTCACTTCAGGTTTACTGTATCCCTTGGACCTTCTTATTGACGATGAAACACAGAAATTGCATCGGAATTAAATACAAAAGGCACAATGCCGACTTATGTACTAGAAGACTGACTCATCTTACTGTCTATGTTTTGAACCATTCCTCTGACACTAGTTATAGATTCGGATGCTTCACTTCAGGTTAACTGTATCCCTCTGACCTTCTTATTGATGATGAGACATTGAAATTGCATCGGAAATAAATACAAAAAGCACAATGCCGACTCAAGTACAAGAAGGACTAACTCTTCCTACTGGCTATGTTTTGAACCATTCCTGTGACACTAGTTATAAATTCCGATGCTTCACTTCAGGTTTACTGTATCCCTTGGACCTTCTTATTGACGATGAAAGACCGGAATAGCATCGGAATTAAATACGAAAGGCACAATGCCGACTTACGTGCAAGATGACTGACTCTTCTTACTGACTGTGTTTGAACCATTCCTGTGACACCACTTACAGATTCCGATGCTTCACTTCAGGTTTACTGTATCCCACTGACCTTCCTCTTGACGATGAAACACAGAAATTGCGTCGGAATTAAAATAGAAAAGGCACAATGCCGACATAAGTACAAGAGGACTGACTCTTCTAACTGTCTATGTTTTGAACTATTCCTGTGACACTAGTTATAGATTCCGATGCTACACTTCAGGTGTACTGCATCCCTTGGACCTTCTTATTGACGACGAAACACAGCAATTGCATCGGAATTAGATACAAAAATCACAATGCCGACTTAAGTACATGAAGACTGATTGTTCTTACCGTCTATGTTTTGAACCATTTCTGTGACACTAGTTATAGATTCCGATGCTTCACTTCAGGTTTACTCTATCCCTCTAACCATCTTAGTGACGATGAATCACAGAAATTGAATCGGAAATAAATACAAAAGGCACAATGCCGAATCAAGTGGAAGAAGACTGTCTCTTCCTACTGTCTGTGTTTTGAACGATTCCTGTGACACTAGTTACACATTCCGATTTTGCACTTCCGGTTTACTGTATCCCTCTGACCTGCTTATTGACGATGAAACACAGAAATTGCATCGGAATTAAATAGAATAGGCACTACGCCCGACTTAAGTACAAGAAGACTGACTCTTCTTACTGACTATGTTTTGAACCATTTCTGTGACACTAGTTATTGATTCCGATGCTTCACTTCAGGTGTATTGTATCCCTCTCACATTCTTATTGACGATGAAACACAGAAATTGCATCGGAATTAAATAAGAGTGCACAATGCCTAATTAAGTACAGGAAGAATGACTCTCATACTGACTATGCTTTGAAACATTCCTGTGACACTAGTTATAGATTCCGATGCTTCACCTCAGGTTTACTGTATCCCTCCGATCTTCTTATTGACGATGAAACACAGATATTGCATCGGAATTAAATACAAAAGGCACAATGCCGACCTAAGTACAAGAAGACTGACTCTTATTACTCTCTATGTTTTGAACCATTCCTGTGACACTAGTTATAGATTACGAGGCTTCACTTCAGGTTTACTGTATCCCTCTGACCTTCTTATTGACGATGAAACACAGAAATTGCATCGGAATTAAATAGAAAAGGCACAATGCCGACTTAAGTACAAGAAGACTGACTCTTCTTACAGTCTGAGTTTGAACCATTCCTGTGACACTAGTTATAGATTCCGATGCTTCACTTCAGATTTACTGTATCCCTCTGACCTTCCTATTGAATATGAAACACAGAAATTGCATCGGAATTAAATAGAAAAGGCACAATACCGACTTAAGTACAAGAAGACTAAATCTTCATACTGTCTATGTTTTGAACCATTCCTGTGACACTACTCATAGATTCCGATGCTTCACTTCAGGTTTACTGTATCCCTCTGACCTTCTTATTGACCATGAAACACAGAAATTGCATCGCAATTAAATAGAAAAGGCACAATGCTGACTTAAGTACAAGAAGACTGACTCTTCTTACTGTCTATGATTTAAACCATTCCTGTGACACTAGTTATAGATTCCGATGCTTCACTTCAGGTGTACTGTATCCCTTGGATCTGCTTATTGACGATGAAAATCAGAAATTGCATCGGAATTAAATACAAAAGGCACAATGACGGCTTAAGTACAAGTAGACTGACTCTTCTTACAGTCTATATTTTGAACCATCCCTGTGACACTAGTTATAGATTCTAGCGCTTCACTTCAGGTTTACTGTATCCCTCTGACCTTCTTATTGACGATGAAACACAGAAATTACATCGGAATTAAATAAAAAAGGCACAATGCCGACTTAAGTACAAGAAGACTGACTCTTCCTACTGTCTATGTTTTGAACGATACCTGTGACACTAGTTATAGATTCCGATGCTTCACTTCAGGTTTACTGTATCCCTCTGACCTTCTTATTAACGTTGAAACACAGAAATTGCATCGGAATTAATTACAAAAGGCACAATGCCGACTTAAGTACAAGAAGACTGACTCTTATTACTGTCTATGTTTGAACCATTCCTGTGACACTAGTTATAGATTCCGATGCTTCACTTCAGGTTTACTGTATCCCTTATACCATCTTATTGACGATGAAACACAGAAATTGCATCGGAAATAAATACAAAAGGCACAATGCCGACTTATGTACTAGAAGACTGACTCATCATACTGTCTATGTTTTGAACCATTCCTCTGACACTAGTTATAAATTCCGATACTTCACTTCAGGTTTACTGTATCCCTCTGACCTTCTTATTGACGATGAAACACAGAAATTGCATCGAAATTAAATAGAAAAGGAACAATTCCGACTTAAGTACAAGAAGAATGACTCTTCCTGCTGTCTATGATTTGAACCATTCCTGTGACACTAGTTATAGATTCCCATGCTTCACTTCAGGTTTACTGTATCCCTCTGACCTTCTTATTGATGATGAAACATAGAAATTGCATCGGAAATAAATACAAAAGGCACAATGCCGACTCAAGTACAAGAAGACTAACCCTTCTTACTGGCTACGTTTTGAACCATTCCTGTGACACTAGTTATACATTGCGATGCTTCACTTCAGGTTTACTGTATCCCTCTGACCTTCTTAATGACGGTGAAACACAGAAATTGCATCGGAATTAAATACGAAGAGCACAATGCCGACTTAAGTACAAGAAGACTGACTCTTCTTACTGACTATGTTTTGAACGATTCCTGTGACACTAGTTATAGATTCCGAAGCTTCACTTCAGGTGTATTGTATCCCTCTGACCTTCTTATTGACGATGAAACACAGAAATTGCATCGGAATTAAATAAGAATGCACAATGCCGAATTAAGTACAAGAAGACTGACTCTTCATACTGACTATGTTTTGAACCATTCCTGTGACACTAGTTATAGATTATTATGCTTCACCTCAGGTTTACTGTATCCCTCTGATCTTCTTATTGACGATGAAACACAGAAATTGCATCGGAATTAAATAGGAAAGGCACAATGCCGACTTAAGTACAAGAAGGCTGACTCTTCTTACAGTCTATGTTTGAACCTATCCTGTGACACTAGTTATAGATTCCGATGCTTCACTTCAGGTTTACTGTATCCCTCTGACCTTCCTATTGAAGATGAAACACAGAAAATGCATCGGAATTAAATAGAAAAGGCACAATGCCGACTTAAGTACAAGAAGACTGACTCTTCTTACTGTCTATGTTTTGAACCATTCCTGTGACACTACTCATAGATTCCGATGCTTCACTTCAGGTTTTCTGTATCCCTCTGACCTTCGTATTGACCATAGAACACAGAAATTGCATCGCAATTAAATAGAAAAGGCACAATGCTGACTTAAGTACAAGAAGACTGACTCTTCTTACTGTCTATGATTTAAACCATTCCTGTGACACTAGTTATACATTCCGAAGCTTCACTTCCGGTGTACTGCATCCCTTGGACCTGCTTATTGACGATCAAACACAGAAATTGCATCGGAATTAAATACAAAAGGCACAATGCCGACTTAAGTACAAGAAGGCTGACTCTTCCTACTGTCTATGTTTTGAACCATTCCTGAGAAACTAGTTATAGATTCAGATGCTTCACTTCAGGTTCACTGTATCCATTGGACATTCTTATTGTCGATGAAACACAGAAATTGCATCGGAATTAAATACAAAAGGCACAATTCCGACTTAGGTTCAAGAAGACTGACCCTTCCCATTGTCTATGTTTTGAACCATTCCTGTGACACTAGTTATAGATTCCGATGCTTCACTTCAGGTTTACTGTATCCCTCTGACCTTCTTATTGACGATGAAACACAGATATTGCATCGAAATTAAATAGAAAAGGAACAATGCCGACTTAAGTACAAGAAGAATGACTCTTCCTGCTGTCTATGTTTTGAACCATTCCTGTGACACTAGTTATAGATTCCCATGCTTCACTTCAGGTTTACTGTATCCCTCTGACCTCCTTATTGACTATGAAACACAGAAATTGCATCCGAATTAAATACAAAAGGCACAATGCCGACTTAAGTACAAGAAGACTGACTCTTCTTACTGACTATGTTTTGAACGATTCCTGTGCACTAGTTATAGATTGCGATGCTTCACTTCAGGTTTACTGTATCCCTCTGACCTTCTTATTGACGATGAAACAGAAATATTGCATCGGAATTAAATATAAAAGTCACAATGCCGACTTAAGTACAAGAAGACTGACTCTTAAAACTCTCTATGTTTTGAACCATTCCTGTGACACTAGTTATAGATTCCGATGCTTCACTTCAGGTTTACTGTATCCCTCTGAACTTCTTATTGACGATGAAACACAGAAATTGCATCCGAATTAAATACAAAAGGCACAATGCCGACTTAAGTACAAGAAGACTGACTCTTATTACTGTCTATGCTTTGAACCATTCCTGTGACACTAGTTATTGATTCCGATGCTTCACTTCAGGTTTGCTGTATCCCATGGACCTTCTTATTGACGACGAAACACAGAAATTGCATCGGAAGTAAATAGAAAAGGCACAATGCCGACTTAAGTACAAGAAGACTGACTCTTCCAACTGTCTATGTTTTGAACCATTCCTGTGACACTAGTTATAGATTCCGATGCTTCACTTCCGGTTTACTGTATCCCTTGGACCTTCTTATTGACGATGAAACACAGAAATTGCATCGGAATTAAATAGAATAGCCACTATGCCGACTTAAGTACAAGAAGACTGACTCTTCTTACTCCTATGTTTTGAACCATTTCTGTGACACTAGTTATTGATTCCGATGCTTCACTTCAGGTGTATTGTATCCCTCTGACCTTCTTATTGACGACGAAACACAGAAATTGCATCGGAAGTAAATAGAAAAGGCACAATGCCGACTTAAGTACAAGAAGACTGACTCTTCCTACTGTCTATGTTTTGAACCATTCCTGTGACACTAGTTATAGATTCCGATTCTTCACTTCCGGTTTACTGTATCCCTTGGACCTTCTTATTGACGATGAAACACAGAAATTGCATCGGAATTAAATAGAATAGGCACAATGCCGACTTAAGTACAAGAAGACTGACTCTTCATACTGACTATGTTTTGAACCATTCCTGTGACACTAGTTATAGAATCCGTTGCTTCACCTCAGGTTTACTGTATCCCTCTGACCTTCTTATTTTCGATGAAACACAGATATTGCATCGGAATTAAATAGAAAAGGCACAATGCCGACTTAAGTACAAGAAGACTGACACTTCTTACAGTCTATGTTTGCACCATTCCTGTGACACTAGTTATAGATTCTGGTGCTTCACTTCAGGTTAACTGTATCCCTCTGACCTTCTTATTGACGACGAAACACAGAAATTGCATCGGAATTAAATAAAAAAGGCACAATGCCGACTTAAGTACAAGAAGACTGACTCTTATTACTGTCTATGTTTGAACCATTCCTGTGCCACTAGTTATAGATTCCGATGCTTCACTTCAGATTTACTGTATCCCTTATACCTTCTTATTGACGATGAAACACAGAAATTGCATCGGAAATAAATACAAAAGGCACAATGCCGACTTATGTACTAGAAGACTGACTCATCATACTGTCTATGTTTTGAACCATTCCTCTCACACTAGTTATAGATTCCGATACTTCACCTCAGGTTTACTGTATCCCTCTGACCTTCTTATTGACGATGAAACACAGAAATTGCATCGAAATTAAATAGAAAAGGAACAATGCCGACTTATGTACAAGAAGACTGACTCTTCCTACTGTCTATGTTTTGAACCATTCCTGTGACACTAGTTATAGTTTCCGATTCTTCACTTCCGGTTTACTGTATCCCTTGGACCTTCTTATTGACGATGAAACACAGAAATTGCATCGGAATTAAATAGAATAGGCACTATGCCGACTTAAGTACAAGAAGACTGACTCTTCTTACTGCCTATGTTTTGAACCATTTCTGTGACACTAGTTATTGATTCCGATGCTTCACTTCAGGTGTATTGTATCCCTCTGACCTTCTTAATGACGATGAAACACAGAAATTGCATTGGAATTAAATAAGAATGCACAATGCCGAAGTAAGTACAAGAAGACTGACTCTTCATACTGACTATGCTTTGAACCATTCCTGTGACACTAGTTATAGAATCCGATGCTTCACCTCAGGTTTACTGTATCCCTCTGACCTTCTTATTTTCGATGAAACACAGATATTGCATCGGAATTAAATAGAAAAGGCACAATGCCGACTTAAGTACAAGAATACTGAATCTTCTTACAGTCTATGTTTGCACCATTCCAGTGACACTAGTTATAGATTCCGATGCTTCACTTCAGGTTTACTGTATCCCTCTGACCTTCCTATTGAAGATGAAACACAGAAATTGCATCGGAATTAAATAGAAAAGGCACAATGCCGACTTAAGTACAAGAAGACTGACTCTTCTTACTGTCTATGTTTTGAACCATTCCTGTGACACTTGTCATAGATTCCGATGCTTCACTTCAGGTTTACTGTATCACTCTGACCTTCTTATTGACCATGAAACACAGAAATGGCATCGCAATTAAATAGAAAATTCACAATGCTGACTTAAGTACAAGAAGACTGACTCTTCTTACTGTTTATGATTTAAACCATTCCTGTGACACTAGATATAGATTTCGAAGCTTCACTTCAGGTGTACTGTATCCCTTGGACCTTCTTATTGACGATGAAACACTGAAATTGCATCGGAATTAAATACAAAACGCACAAAGACGGCTTAAGTACAAGTAGACTGACTCTTCTTACTGTCTATATTTTGAACCATTCCTGTGACACTAGTTATAGATTCTGGTGCTTCACTTCAGGTTAACTGTATCCCTCTGACCTTCTTATTGACGACGAAACACAGAAATTGCATCGGAATTAAATAAAAAAGGCACAATGCCGACTTAAGTACAAGAAGACTGACTCTTATTACTGTCTATGTTTGAACCATTCCTGTGACACTAGTTATAGATTCCGATGCTTCACTTCAGGTTTACTGTATACCTTATACCTTCTTATTGACGATGAAACACAGAAATTGCATCGGAAATAAATACAAAAGGCACAATGCCGACTTATGTACTAGAAGACTGACTCATCATACTGTCTAAGTTTTGAACCATTCCTCTGACACTAGTTATAGATTCCGATACTTCACCTCAGGTTTACTGTATCCCTCTGACCTTCTTATTGACGATGAAACACAGAAATTGCATCGCAATTAAATAGAAAAGGAACAATGCCGACTTAAGTACAAGAAGAATGACTCTTCCTGCTGTCTATGTTTGAACCATTCCTGTGACACTAGTTATAGATTCCCATGCATCACTTCAGGTTTACTGTATCCCTCAGACCTTCTTATTGATGATGAAACATAGAAATTGCATCGGAAATAAATACAAAAGGCACAATGCCGACACCAAGTACAAGAAGACTAACTCTTCCTACTGGCTATGTTTTGAACCATTCCTGTGACACTAGTTATACATTCCGATGCTTCACTTCAGGTTTACTGTATCCCTCTGACCTTCTTAATGACGATGAAACACAGAAATTGCATCGGAATTAAATACGAAAGGCACAATGCCGACTTAAGTACAAGAAGACTGACTCTTATTACTGTCTATGTTTGAACCATTCCTGTGACACTAGTTATGGATTCCGATGCTTCACTTCAGGTTTACTGTATCCCTCTGACCTTCCTATTGAAGATGAAACACAGAAAATGCATCGGAATTAAATAGAAAAGGCACAATGCCGGCTTAAGTACAAGAAGACTGACTCTTCTTACTGTCTACGTTTTGAACCATTCCTGTGACACTACTCATAGATTCCGATGCTTCACTTCAGGTTTTCTGTATCCCTCTAACCTTCGTATTGACCATAGAACACAGAAATTGCATCGCAATTAAATAGAAAAGGCACAATGCTGACTTAAGTACATGAAGACTGACTCTTCTTACTGTCTATGATTTAAACCATTCCTGTGACACTAGTTATACATTCCGAAGCTTCACTTCAGGTGTACTGCATCCCTTGGACCTGCTTATTGACGATGAAACACAGAAATTGCATCGGAATTAAATACTAAAGGCACAATGCCGACTTAAGTACAAGAAGGCTGACTCTTCCTACTGTCTATGTTTTGAACCATTCCTGTGACACTAGTTACAGATTCAGATGCTTCACTTCAGGTTCACTGTATCCCTTGGACCTTCTTATTGTCGATGAATTACAGAAATTGCATCGGAATTAAATACAAAAGGCACAATGCCGACTTAGAATCAAGAAGACTGACCCTTCCCATTGTCTATGTTTTGAACCATTCCTGTGACACTAGTTATAGATTCCGATGCTTCACTTCAGGTTTACTGTATCCCTCTGACCTTCTTATTGACGATGAAACACAGAAATTGCATCGAAATTAAATAGAAAAGGAACAATGCCGACTTAAGTACAGGAAGAATGACTCTTCCTGCTGTCTATGTTTTGAACCATTCCTGTGACACTAGTTATAGATTCCCATGCTTCACTTCAGGTTTACTGTATCCCTCTGACCTCCTTATTGACGATGAAACACAGAAATTGCATCCGAATTAAATACAAAAGGCACAATGCCGACTTAAGTACAAGAAGACTGACTCTTCTTACTGACTATGTTTTGAACGATTCCTGTGCACTAGTTATAGATTCCGATGCTTCACTTCAGGTTTACTGTATCCCTCTGACCTTCTTATTGACGATGAAACAGAGATATTGCATCGGAATTAAATATAAAAGTCACAATGCCGACTTAAGTACAAGAAGACTGACTCTTCCAACTCCCTATGTTTTGAACCATTCCTGTGACACTAGTTATAGATTCTGGTGCTTCACTTCAGGTTAACTGTATCCCTCTGACCTTCTTATTGACGACGAAACACAGAAATTGCATCGGAATTAAATAAAAAAGGCACAATGCCGACTTAAGTACAAGAAGACTGACTCTTAGTACTGTCTATGTTTGAACCATTCCTGTGACACTAGTTATAGATTCCGATGCTTCACTTCAGGTTTACTGTATACCTTATACCTTCTTATTGACGATGAAACACAGAAATTGCATCGGAAATAAATACAAAAGGCACAATGCCGACTTATGTACTAGAAGACTGACTCATCATACTGTCTAAGTTTTGAACCATTCCTCTGACACTAGTTATAGATTCCGATACTTCACCTCAGGTTTACTGTATCCCTCTGACCTTCTTATTGACGATGAAACATAGATATTGCATCGGAATTAAATATAAAAGTCACAATGCCGACTTAAGTACAAGAAGACTGACTCTTCCAACTCCCTATGTTTTGAACCATTCCTGTGACACTAGTTATAGGTTCCGATGCTTCACTTCAGGTTTACTGTATCCCTCTGACCTTCTTATTGACGATGAAACACAGAAATTGCATCCGAATTAAATACAAAAGGCACAATGCCGACTTAAGTACAAGAAGACTGACTCTTATTACTGTCTATGTTTTGAACCATTCCTGTGACACTAGTTATTGATTCCGATGCTTCACTTCAGGTTTACTGTATCCCTTGGACCTTCTTATTGACGACGAAACACAGAAATTGCATCGGAAGTAAATAGAAAAGGCACAATGCCGACTTAAGTACAAGAAGACTGACTCTTCCAACTGTCTATGTTTTGAACCATTCCAGTGACACTAGTTATAGATTCCGATGCTTCACTTCCGGTTTACTGTATCCCTTGGACCTTCTTATTGACGATGAAACACAGAAATTGCATAGGAATTAAATAGAATAGGCACTATGCCGACTTAAGTACGAGAAGACTGACTCTTCTTACTCCCTATGTTTTGAACCATTTCTGTGACACTAGTAATTGATTCCGATGCTTCACTTCAGATGTATTGTATCCCTCTGACCTTCTTATTGACGACGAAACACAGAAAATGCATCGGAAGTAAATAGAAAAGGCACAATGCCGACTTAAGTACAAGAAGACTGACTCTACCTACTGTCTATGTTTTGAACCATTCCTGTGACACTAGTTATAGATTCCGATTCTTCACTTCCGGTTTACTGTATCCCTTGGACCTTCTTATTGACGATGAAACACAGAAATTGCATCGGAATTAAATAGAATAGGCACTATGCCGACATAAGTACAAGAAGACTGACTCTTCTTACTGCCTATGTTTTGAACCATTTCTGTGACACTAGTTGTAGATTCCGATGCTTCACTTCAGGTTTACTGTATCCCTCTGACCTGCTTATTGACGATGAAACACAGAAATTGCATCGGAATTAAATAGAATAGGCACTATGCCGACTTAAGTACAAGAAGACTTACTCTTCTTACTGACTATGTTTTGAACCATTTCTGTAACATTGCTTCCGATGCTTCACTTCAGGTGTATTGTATCCCTCTGACCTTCTTATTGTCGATGAAACACAGAAATTGCATCGGAAATAAATAAGAATGCACAATGCCGAATTATGTACAAGAAGACTGACTCTTCATACTGACTATGTTTTGAACCATTCCTGTGACACTAGTTATAGATTATGATGCTTCACCTCAGGTTTACTGTATCCCTCTGATCTTCTTTTTGACGATGAAACACGGAAATTGCATCGGAATTAAATAGAAAAGGCACAATGCCGACTTAAGTAGAAGAAGATTGACTCTTCTTACAGTCTGTGTTTGAACCATTCCTGTGACACTAGTTATAGATTCCGATGCTTCACTTCAGGTTTACTGTATCCCTCTGACCTGCTTATTGACGATGAAACACAGAAATTGCATCGGAATTAAATAGAATAGGCACTATGCCGACTTAAGTACAAGAAGACTTACTCTTCTTACTGACTATGTTTTGAACCATTTCTGTGACATTGCTTCTGATGCTTCACTTCAGGTGTATTGTATCCCTCTGACCTTCTTATTGACGATGAAACACAGAAATTGCATCGGAAATAAATAAGAATGCACAATGCCGAATTATGTACAAGAAGACTGACTCTTCATACTGACTATGTTTTGAACCATTCCTGTGACACTAGTTATAGATTATGATGCTTCACCACAGGTTTACTGTATCCCTCTGATCTTCTTTTTGACGATGAAACACAGAAATTGCATCGGAATTTAATAGAAAAGGCACAATGCCGACTTAAGTAGAAGAAGATTGACTCTTCTTACAGTCTGTGTTTGAACCATTCCTGTGACACTAGTTATAGATTCCGATGCTTCACTTCAGGTTTACTGTATCCTTCTGACCTTCCTATTGAGGAAGAAACACAGAAATTGCATCGGAATTAAATAGAAAAGGCACAATGCCGACTTATGTACAAGAAGATTGACTCTTCTTACTGTCTATGTTTTGAACCATTCCTGAGACACTTGTCATAGATTCCGATGCTTCACTTCAGGTTTTTTGTATCACTCTGACCTTCTTATTGACCATGAAACACAGAAATGGCATCGCAATTAAATAGAAAATTCACAATGCTCACTTAAGTACAAGAAGACTGACTCTTCTTACTGTTTATGATTTAAACCATTCCTGTGACACTAGTTATAGATTCCGAAGCTTCACTTCAGGTGTACTGTATCCCTTGGACCTTCTTATTGACGATGAAACACTGAAATTGTATCGGAATTAAATACAAAAGGCACAAAGACGGCTTAAGTAAAAGTAGACTGACTCTTCTTACTGTCTATATTTTGAACCATTCCTGTGACACTAGTTATAGATTCTGGTGCTTCACTTCAGGTTAACTGTATCCCTCTGACCTTCTTATTGACGACGAAACACAGAAATTGCGTCGGAATTAAATAAAAAAGGCACAATGCCGACTTAAGTACAAGAAGACTGACTCTTATTACTGTCTATGTTTGAACCATTCCTGTGACACTAGTTATAGATTCCGATGCTTCACTTCAGGTTTACTGTATCCCTTATACCTTCTTATTGACGATGAAACACAGAAATTGCTTCGGAAATAAATACAAAAGGCACAATGCCGACTTATGTACTAGAAGACTGACTCATCATACTGTCTATGTTTTGAACCATTCCTCTGACAGTAGTTATAGATTCCGATACTTCATTTCAGGTTTACTGTATCCCTCTGACCTTCTTATTGACGATGAAACACAGAAATTGCATCGAAATTAAATAGAAAAGGAACAATGCCGACTTAAGTACAAGAAGAATGACTCTTCCTGCTGTCTATGTTTTGAACCTTTCCTGTGACTCTAGTTATAGATTCCCATGCTTCACTTCAGGTTTACTGTATCCCTCTGACCTTCTTATTGATGATCAAACATAGAAATTGCTTAGGAAATAAATACAAAAGGCACAATGCCGACTCAAGTACAAGAAGACTAACTCTTCCTACTGGCTATGTTTTGAACCATTCCTGTGACACTAGTCATACATTCCGATGCTTCACTTCAGGTTTACTGTAACCCTCTGACCTTCGTAATGACGATGAAACACAGAAATTGCATCGGAATTAAATACGAAAGGCACAATGCCGACTTAAGTACAAGAAAACAGACTCTTCTTACTGACTATGTTTGAACGATTCCTGTGACACTAGTTATAGATTCCGAAGCTTCACTTCAGGTTTACTGTTTAGTTCTGACCTTCTTATTGACGATGAATCACAGAAATTGCATCGGAATTAAATACAAAAGTCACAATGCCGACTTAAGTAGAAGAAGACTGACTCTTCCTACTGTCTATGTTTTGAACCATTCCTGTGACACTAGTTGTAGATTCCGATGCTTCACTTCAGGTTTACTGTATCCCTCTGACCTGCTTATTGACGATGAAACACAGAAATTGCATCGGAATTAAATAGAATATGCACTATGCCGACTTAAGTACAAGAAGACTTACTCTTCTTACTGACAATGTTTTGAACCATTTCTGTGACATTGCTTCCGATGCTTCACTTCAGGTGTTTTGTATCCCTCTGACCTTCTTATTGACGATGAAACACAGAAATTGCATCGGAATTAAATAAGAATGCACAATGCCGAATTATGTACAAGAAGACTGACTCTTCATACTGACTATGTTTTGAACCATTCCTGTGACACTAGTTATAGATTATGTTGCTTCACCTCAGGTTTACTGTATCCCTCTGACCTTCTTATTGACGATGAAACACAGAAATTGCATCCGAATTAAATACAAAAGGCTCAATGCCGACTTAAGTACAAGAAGGCTGACTCTTCCTACTGTCTATGTTTTGAACGATTCCTGTGACACTAGTTATAGATTCCAATGCTTCACTTCAGGTTTACTGTATCCCTCTGACCATCTTACAGAAGCTGAAACACAGAAATTGCGTCGGAATTAATTACAAAAGGCACAATGCCGACTTAAGTACAAGAAGACTGACTCTTATTACTGTCTATGTTTTGAACCATTCCTGTGACACTAGTTATAGATTCCGATGCTTCACTTCAGGTTTACTGTATCCCTCTGACCTTCTTATTGACGATGAAACACAGAAATTGCATCCGAATTAAATACAAAAGGCACAATGCCGACTTAAGTACAAGAAGACTGACTCTTATTACTGTCTATGTTTTGAACCATTCCTGTGACACTAGTTATTGATTCCGATGCTTCACTTCAGGTTTACTGTATCCCTTTGACCTTCTTATTGACGACGAAACACAGAAATTGCATCGGAAGTAAATAGAAAAGGCACAATGCCGACTTAAGTACAAGAAGACTGACTCTACCTACTGTCTATGTTTTGAACCATTCCTGTGACACTAGTTATAGATTCCGATTCTTCACTTCCGGTTTACTGTATCCCTTGGACCTTCTTATTGACGATGAAACACAGAAATTGCATCGGAATGAAATAGAATAGGCACTATGCCGACATAAGTACAAGAAGACTGACTCTTCTTACTGCCTATGTTGTAAACCATTTCTGTGACACTAGTTGTAGATTCCGATGCTTCACTTAAGGTTTACTGTATCCCTCTGACCTGCTTATTGACGATGAAACACAGAAATTGCATCAGAATTAAATAGAATAGGCACTATGCCGACTTAAGTACAAGAAGACTTACTCTTCTTAATGACTATGTTTTGAACCATTTCTTTGACATTGCTTCCGATGCTTCACTTCAGGTGTATTGTATCCCTCTGACCTTCTTATTGACGATGAAACACAGAAATTGCATCGGAAATAAATAAGAATGCACAATGCCGAATTATGTACCAGAAGACTGACTCTTCATACTGACTAAGTTTTGAACCATACCTGTGACACTAGTTATAGATTATGATGCTTCACCTCAGGTTTACTGTATCCCTCTGATCATCTTTTTGACGATGAAACACGGAAATTGCATCGGAATTAAATAGAAAAGGCACAATGCCGACTTAAGTAGAAGAAGATTGACTCTTCTTACAGTCTGTGTTTGAACCATTCCTGTGACACTAGTTATAGATTCCGATGCTTCACTTCAGGTTTACTGTATCCCTCTGACCTGCTTATTGACGATGAAACACAGAAATTGCATCGGAATGAAATAGAATAGGCACTATGCCGATTTAAGTACAAGAAGACTTACTCTTCTTACTGACTATGTTTTGAACCATTTCTGTGACATTGCTTCCGATGCTTCACTTCAGGTGTATTGTATCCCTCTGACCTTCTTATTGACGATGAAACACAGAAATTGCATCGGAAATAAATAAGAATGCACAATGCCGAATTATGTACAAGAAGACTGACTCTTCATACTGACTATGTTTTGAACCATTCCTGTGACACTAGTTATAGATTATGATGCTTCACCTCAGGTTTACTGTATCCCTCTGATCTTCTTTTTGACGATGAAACACAGAAATTGCATCGGAATTAAATAGAAAAGGCACAATGCCGACTTAAGTAGAAGAAGATTGACTCTTCTTACAGTCTGTATTTGAACCATTCCTGTGACACTAGTTATAGATTCCGATGCTTCACTTCAGGTTTACTGTATCCCTCTGACCTTCCTATTGAAGAAGAAACACAGAAATTGCATCGGAATTAAATAGAAAAGGCACAATGCCGACTTAAGTACAAGAAGACTGACTCATCATACTGTCTATGTTTTGAACCATTCCTCTGACAGTAGTTATAGATTCCGATACTTCATTTCCGGTTTACTGTATCCCTCTGACCTTCTTATTGACGATGAAACACAGAAATTGCATCGGAAATAAATAAGAATGCACAATGCCGAATTATGTACAAGAAGACTGACTCTTCATACTGACTATGTTTTGAACCATTCCTGTGACACTAGTTATAGATTATGATGCTTCACCTCGGGTTTACTGTATCCCTCTGATCTTCTTTTTGACGATGAAACACAGAAATTGCATCGGAATTAAATAGAAAAGGCACAATGCCGACTTAAGTACAAGAAGACTGACTCTTATTACTGTCTATGTTTGAACCATTCCTGTGACACTAGTTATAGATTCCGATGCTTCACTTCAGGTTTACTGTATCCCTTATACCTTCTTATTGACGATCAAACACAGAAATTGCTTCGGAAAAAAATACAAAAGGCACAATGCCGACTTATGTACTAGAAGACTGACTCATCATACTGTCTATCTTTTGAACCATTCCTCTGACAGTAGTTATAGATTCCGATACTTCATTTCAGGTTTACTGTATCCCTCTGACCTTCTTATTGACGATGAAACACAGAAATTGCATCGAAATTAAATAGAAAAGGAACAATGCCGACTTAAGTACAAGAAGAATGACTCTTCCTGCTGTCTATGTTTGAACCTTTCCTGTGACACTAGTTATAGATTCCCATGCTTCACTTCAGGTTTACTGTATCCCTCTGACCTTCTTATTGATGATCAAACATAGAAATTGCTTAGGAAATAAATACAAAAGGCACAATGCCGACTCAAGTACAAGAAGACTAACTCTTCCTACTGGCTATGTTTTGAACCATTCCTGTGACACTAGTCATACATTCCGATGCTTCACTTCAGGTTTACTGTAACCCTCTGACCTTCGTAATGACGATGAAACACAGAAATTGCATCGGAATTAAATACGAAAGGCACAATGCCGACTTTAGTACAAGAAGACAGACTCTTCTTACTGACTATGTTTTGAACGATTCCTGTGACACTAGTTATAGATTCCGAAGCTTCACTTCAGGTTTACTGTATAGTTCTGACCTTCTTATTGACGATGAAACACAGAAATTGCATCGGAATAAAATAGAATATGCACTATGCCGACTTAAGTACAAGAAGACTTACTCTTCTTACTGACAATGTTTTGAACCATTTCTGTGACATTGCTTCCGATGCTTCACTTCAGGTGTTTTGTATCCCTCTGATCTTCTTATTGACGATGATACACAGAAATTGCATCGGAATTAAATAAGAATGCACAATGCCGAATTATGTACAAGAAGACTGACTCTTCATACTGACTATGTTTTGAACCATTCCTGTGACACTAGTTATAGATTATGATGCTTCATCTCAGGTTTACTGTATCCCTCTGACCTTCCTATTGAAGAAGAAACACAGAAATTGCCTCGGAATTAAATAGAAAAGGCACAATGCCGACTTAAGTACAAGAAGACTGACTCTTCTTACTGTCTATGTTTTGAACTATTCCTGTGACACTACTCATAGCTTCCGATGCTTCACTTCAGGTTTTCTGTATCCCTCTGACCTTCGTATTGACCATAGAACACAGAAATTGCATCGCAATTAAATAGAAAAGGCACAACGCTGACTTAAGTACAAGAAGACTGACTCTTCTTACTGTCTATGATTTAAACCATTCCTGTGACACTAGTTATACATTCCGAAGCTTCACTTCAGGTGTACTGCATCCCTTGGACCTTCTTATTGACGATGAAACACAGAAATTGCATCGGAATTAAATACAAAAGGCACAATGCCGACTTAAGTACAAGAAGGCTGACTCTTCCTACTGTCTATGTTTTGAACGATTCCTGTGACACTAGTTATAGATTCCAATGCTTCACTTCAGGTTTACTGTATCCCTCTGACCATCTTACAGAAGCTGAAACAAAGAAATTGCATCGGAATTAATTACAAAAGGCACAATGCCGACTTAAGTACAAGAAGACTGACTCTTATTACTGTCTATGTTTTGAACCATTCCTGTGACACTAGTTATAGATTCAGATGCTTCACTTCAGGTTCACTGTATCCCTTGGACCTTCTTATTGACGATGAAACACAGAAATTGCACCGGAATTAAATACAAAAGGCACAATGTCGACTTAGGTTCAAGAAGACTGACCCTTCCCATTGTCTATGTTTTGAACCATTCCTGTGACACTAGTTATAGATTCCGATGCCTCACTTCAGGTTTACTGTATCCCTTTGACCTTCTTATTGACGATGAAACACAGAAATTGCATCGAAATTAAATAGAAAAGGAACAATGCCGACTTAAGTACAAGAAGACTGACTCTTCCTACTGTCTATGTTTCGAACCATTCCTGTGACACTAGTTATAGATTCCGATGCTTCACTTCCGGTTTACTGTATCCCTTGGACCTTCTTATTGACGATGAAACACAGAAATTGCATCGGAATTAAATAGAATAGGCACTATGCCGACTTAAGTACAAGAAGACCGACTCTTCTTACTGCCTATGTTTTGAACCATTTCTGTGACACTAGTTATTGATTCCGATGCTTCATTTCAGGTGTATTGTATCCCTCTGACCTTCTTAATGACGATGAAACACAGAAATTGCATCGGAATTAAATAAGAATGCACAATACCGAAGTAAGTACAAGAAGACTGACTCTTCATACTGACTATTTTTTGAACCATTCCTGTGACACTAGTTATAGATTCCGATGCTTCAACTCAGGTTTACTGTATCCCTCTGACCTTCTTATTTTCGATGAAACACAGAAATTGCATCGGAATTAAATAGAAAAGGCACAATGCCGACTTAAGTACAAGAAGACTGACTCTTCTTACATTCTATGTTTGAACCATTCCTGTGACACTAGTTATAGATTCCGATGCTTCACTTCAGGTTTACTGTATCCCTCTGACCTTCCTATTGAAGAAGAAACACAGAAATTGCCTCGGAATTAAATAGAAAAGGCACAATGCCGACTTAAGTACAAGAAGACTGACTCTTCTTACTGTCTATGTTTTGAACTATTCCTGTGACACTACTCATAGCTTCCGATGCTTCACTTCAGGTTTTCTGTATCCAGCTGACCTTCGTATTGACCATAGAACACAGAAATTGCATCGCAATTAAATAGAAAAGGCACAACGCTGACTTAAGTACAAGAAGACTGACTCTTCTTACTGTCTATGATTTTAACCATTCCTGTGACACTAGTTATACATTCCGAAGCTTCACTTCAGAAGTACTGCATCCCTTGGACCTGCTTATTGACGATGAAACACAGAAATTGCATCGGAATTAAATACAAAAGGCACAATGCCGACTTAAGTACAAGAAGGCTGACTCTTCCTACTGTCTATGCTTTGAACGATTCCTGTGACACTAGTTATAGATTCCAATGCTTCACTTCAGGTTTACTGTATCCCTCTGACCATCTTACAGAAGCTGAAACACAGAAATTGCATCGGAATTAATTACAAAAGGCAACAATGCCGACTTAAGTACAAGAAGACTGACTCTTATTACCTGTCTATGTTTTGAACCATTCCTGTGACACTAGTTATAGATTCAGATGCTTCACTTCAGGTTCACTGTATCCCTTGGACCTTCTTATTGACGATGAAACACAGAAATTGCACCGGAATTAAATACAAAAGGCACAATGTCGACTTAGGTTCAAGAAGACTGACCCTTCCCATTGTCTATGTTTTGAAACATCCTGTGACACTAGTTATAGATTCCGATGCCTCACTTCAGGTTTACTGTATCCCTCTGACCTTCTTATTGACGATGAAACACAGAAATTGCATCGAAATTAAATAGAAAAGGAACAATGCCGACTTAAGTACAAGAAGACTGACTCTTCCTACTGTCTATGTTTCGAACCATTCCTGTGACACTAGTTATAGATTCCGATGCTTCACTTCCGGTTTACTGTATCCCTTGGACCTTCTTATTGACGATGAAACACAGAAATTGCATCGGAATTAAATAGAATAGGCACTATGCCGACTTAAGTACAAGAAGACCGACTCTTCTTACTGCCTATGTTTTGAACCATTTCTGTGACACTAGTTATTGATTCCGATGCTTCATTCAGGTGTATTATATCCCTCTGACCTTCTTAATGACGATGAAACACAGAAATTGGCATCGGAATTAAATAAGAATGCACAATACCGAAGTAAGTACAAGAAGACTGACTCTTCATACTGACTATTTTTTGAACCATTCCTGTGACACTAGTTATAGATTCCGATGCTTCAACTCAGGTTTACTGTATCCCTCTGACCTTCTTATTTTCGATGAAACACAGAAATTGCATCGGAATTAAATAGAAAAGGCACAATGCCGACTGAAGTACAAGAAGACTGACTCTTCTTACAGTCTATGTTTGAACCATTCCTGTGACACTAGTTATAGATTCCGATGCTTCACTTCAGGTTTACTGTATCCCTCTTACCTTCCTATTGAAGATGAAACACAGTAATTGCATCGGAATTAAATAGAAAAGGCACAATGCCGACTTAAGTACAAGAAGACTGACTCTTCTTACCGTCTATGTTTTGAACCATTCCTGTGACACTAGTCATAGATTCCGATGCTTCACTTCAGGTTTACTGTATCCCTCTGACCTTCTTATTGACCATGAAACACAGAAATGGCATCGCAATTAAATAGAAAAGGCACAATGCTTACTTAAGTACAAGAAGACTGACTCTTCTTACTGTTTATGATTTAAACCATTCCTGTGACACTAGTAATAGATTCCGAAGCTTCACTTCAGGTGTACTGTATCCCTTGGACCTTCTTATTGACGAGGAAACACTGAAATTGCATAGGAATTAAATACAAAGGCACAAAGACGGCTTAAGTACAAGTAGACTGACTCCTCGTACTGTGTATATTTTGAACCATTCCTGTGACACTAGTTATAGATTCTGGTGCTTCATTTCAGGTTTACTGTATACCTCTGACCTTCTTATTGACGATGAAACACAGAAATTGCATCGGAATTAAATAAAAAAGGCACAATGCCGACTTAAGTACAAGAAGACTGGACTCTGCCTACTGTCTATGTTTTGAACGATTTCTGTGACACTACTTATAGATTCCGATGCTTCACTTCAGGTTCACTGTATCCCTCTGACCTTCTTATTGACGCTGAAACACAGAATTGCATCGGAATTAATTACAAAGGCACAATGCCGACTTAAGTACAATAAGACTGACTCTTATTACTGTCTATGTTTGAACCATTCCTGTGACTCTAGTTATAGATTCCGATGCTTCACTTCAGGTTTTACTGTATCCCTCTGACCTTCCTATTGAAGATCAAACACAGAAATTGCATCGGAATTAAATAGAAAAGGAACAAAGCCGACTTAAGTACGAGAAGACTGACTCTTCTTACTGTCTATGCCTTGAACCATTCCTGTGACACTAGTCATAGATTCCGATGCTTCACTTCAGGTTTACTGTATCCCTCTGACCTTCTTAATGACCATGACACACAGAAATTGCATCGCAATTAAATAGAAAACCACAATGCTGACTTAAGTACAAGAAGACTGACTCTAATTACTGTCTATTTTTGAACCATTCCTGTGACACTAGTTATAGATTCCGATGCTTCACTTCAGGTTTTTTGTATCCCTTGGACCTTCTTATTGACAATGAAACACAGAAATTGCATCGGAATTAAATACAAAAGGCACAATGCCGACTTATGTACTACAAGACTGACACATCTTACTGTCTATGATTTGAAACATTCCTTTGATGCTAGTTATAGATTCCGATGCTTCACTTCAGGTTTACTGTATCCCTTGGACCTCCTTATTGACGACGAAACACAGAATTTGCATCGGATTAAATACAAAATGCACAATGCCAGCCTAAGTGCAAGAAGACTGACTCTTCCTACTCTCTATGTTTTGAACCATTCCTGTGACACTAGTTATAGATTACGATGCTTCACTCAGGTTTACTGTATCCCTCTGACCTTCTTATTGACGATGAAACACAGAATTTGCATCGGAATTAAATAGGAAAGGCACAATGCCGACTTAAGTACAAGAAGACTGACTCCTCTTACTGTCTATGTTTGAACCATTCCTGTGACACTAGTTATAGATTCCGATGCTTCACTTCAAGTTTAATGTATCCCTCTGACTTTCTTATTGACCATGAAACACAGAAATTGCATCGCAATTAAATAGAAAAGGCACAATGCTGACTTAAGTACAAGAAGACTGACTCTTCTTACTGTCTATGATTTAAACCATTCCTGTGACACTAGTTATAGATTCCGAAGCTTCACTTCAGGTGTACTGTATCCCTTAGACCTTCTTATTGACGATGAAACACAGTAATTGCATCGGAATTACATACAAAAGGCACAATGACGACTTAAGTACAAGTAGACTGACTCTTCTTACTGTCTATAGTTTGAACCATTCCTGTGACACTAGTTATAGATTCTAGTGCTTCACTTCAGGTTTACTGAATCCCTCTGTCCTTCTTATTGACGATGAAACACAGAAATTGCCTCGGAATTAAATAGAAAAGGCACATTGCCGACTTAAGTACAAGTAGACTGACTCTTCTTAGTGTCTATGTTTTGAACCATTCCTGTGACTCTAGTTATTGATTCCGATGCTTCACTTCAGGTTTACTGTATCCCTTGGACCTTCTTATTGACGACGAAACACAGAAATTGCATCGGATGTAAATAGAAAAGGCACAATGCCGATTTAAGTACAAGAGGACTGACTCTTCCTACTGTCTACGTTTTGAACCATTCCTGTGACACTAGTTATAGATTCCGATGCTTCACTTCCGGTTTACTGTATCCCTTGGACCTTCTTATTGACGATGAAACACAGAAATTGCATCGGAATTAAATAGAATAGGCACTATGCCGACTTAAGTACAAGAAGACTGACTCTTCTTACTGTTTATGATTTAAACCGTTCGTGTGACACTAGTTATAGATTCCGAAGCTTCACGTCAGGTGTACTGTATCCCTTGGACCTTCTTATTGACGTTGAAACACCGAAATTGCATAGGAATTAAATACAAAAGGCACAAAGATGGCTTAAGTACAAGTAGACTGACTCTTCTTACTGTGTATATTTTGAACCATTCCTGTGACACTAGTTATAGATTCTGGTGCATCACTTCAGGTTTACTGTATCCCTCTGACCTTCTTATTGACGATGAAACACAGAAATTGCATCGGAATTAAATAAAAAGGGCACAATGCCGACTTAAGTACAAGAAGACTGACTCTTCCTACTGTCTATGTTTTGAACGATTCCTGTGACACTAGTTATAGATTCCGATGCTTCACTTCAGGTACACTCTATCCCTCTGACCTTCTTATTGACGCTGAAACACAGAAATTGCATCGGAATTAATTACAAAAGGCACAATGGCGACATAAGTACAAGAAGACTGACTCTTCCTACTGTCTATGCTTTGAACGATTCCTGTGACACTAGTTATAGATTCCGATGCTTCACTTCAGGTTTGCTGTATCCCTCTGACCTTCTTATTGACGCTGAAACATAGAAATTGCATCGGAATTAATTACAAAAGGCACAATGCCGACTTAAAAACAAGAAGACTGACTCTTATTACTGTCTATGTTTGAACCATTCCTGTGACACTAGTTATAGATTCGGATGCTTCACTTCAGGTTTACTGTATCCCTCTGACCTTCCTATTGAAGATGAAACACAGAAATTGCATCGGAATTAAATAGAAAAGGAACAAAGCCGACTTACGTACGAGAAGACTGACTCTTCTTACTGACTATGCTTTGAACCATTCCTGTGACACTAGTTATAGATTCTGGTGCTTCACTTCACGTTTACTGTATCCCTCTCACCTTCTTATTGACGATGAAACACAGAAATTGCATCGGAATTAAATAAAAAAGGCACAATGCCGACTTAAGTACAAGAAGACTGACTTTTCCTACTGTCTATGTTTTGAACGATTCCTGTGACACTAGTTATAGATTCCGATGCTTCACTTCAGGTTCACTGTATCCCTCTGACCTTCTTATTGACGCTCAAACACAGAAATTGCATCAGAATTAATTACAAAAGGCACAATGCCGACTTAAGTACAAGAAGACTGACCCTTCCTATTGTTTATGTTTTGAACCATTCCTGTGACACTTGTTACAGATTCCGATGATTCACTTCAGGTTTACTGTATCCCTCTGACCTTCTTATTGACGATGAAAGACAGAAATTGCCTCGGAATTAAATAGAAAAGGCACAATGCCGACTTAAGTACTTGTAGACTGACTCTTCTTTGTGTCTATGTTTTGAACCATTCCTGTGACACTAGTTATAGATTCCGATGCTTCACTTCAGGTTTACTGTATCCCTCTGACCTTATTGAAGATGATACACAGAAATTGCATCGGAATTAAATAGAAGAGGCACAATGCCGACTTAACTACAAGAAGACTGACTCTTCTTACTGAATACGTTGTGAACATTTCCTGTGAGACCAGTTTTAGATTCCGATGCTTCACTATATGTTTACTGTATCCCTTGGACCTTCTTTTTGACGATGAAACACAGAAATTGCATCGGAATTAAATACAAAAAGCACAATGCCGACTTATGTACAAGAAGACTGACTCATCTTACTGTCTATGTTTTGAACCATTCCTGTGACTCTAGTTATTGATTCCGATGCTTCACTTCAGGTTTACTGTATCCCTTGGACCTTCTTATTGACGACGAAACACAGAAATTGCATCGGATGTAAATAGAAAAGGCACAATGCCGATTTAAGTACAAGAAGACTGACTCTTCCTACTGTCTATGTTTTGAACCATTCCTGTGACACTAGTTATAGATTCCGATGCTTCACTTCCGGTTTACTGTATCCCTTGGACCTTCTTATTGACGATGAAACACAGAAATTGCATCGGAATTAAATAGAATAGTCACTATGCCGACTTAAGTACAAGAAGACTGACTCTTCTTACTGTTTATGATTTAAACCATTCCTGTGACACTAGTTATAGATTCCGAAGCTTCACTTCAGGTGTACTGTATCCCGTGGACCTTCTTATTGACGATGAAACACTGAAATTGCATCGGAATTAAATACAAAAGGCACAATGCCGACTTAAGTACAATAAGACTGACTCTTATTACTGTCTATGTTTGGACCATTCCTGTGACACTAGTTATAGATTCCGATGCTTCACTTCAGGTTTACTGTATCCCTCTGAACTTCCTCTAGAAGATGAAACACAGAAATTGCATCGGAATTAAATAGAAAAGGAACAAAGCCGACTTAAGTACGAGAAGACTGACACTTCTTACTGTCTATGCTTTGAACGATTCCTGTGACACTAGTTATAGATTCCGATGCTTCACTTCAGGTTTGCTGTATCCCTCTGACCTTCTTATTGACGCTGAAACACAGAAACTGCATCGGAATTAATTACAAAAGGCACAATGCCGACTTAAAAACAAGAAGACTAACTCTTATTACTGTCTATGTTTGAACCATTCCTGTGACACTAGTTATAGATTCCGATGCTTCACTTCAGGTTTACTGTATCCCTCTGACCTTCCTATTGAAGATGAAACACAGAAATTGCATCGGAATTAAATAGAAAAGGGACAAAGCCGACTTAAGTACGAGAAGACTGACTCTTCTTACTGACTATGTTTTGAACCATTCCTGTGACACTAGTTATAGATTCTGGTGCTTCACTTCAGCTTTACTGTATCCCTCTCACCTTCTTATTGACGATGAAACACAGAAATTGCATCGGAATTAAATAAAAAAGGCACAATGCCGACTTAAGTACAAGAAGACTGACTCTTCCTACTGTCTATGTTTTGAACGATTCCTGTGACACTAGTTATAGATTCCGATGCTTCACTTCAGGTTCACTGTGTCCCTCTGACCTTCTTATTGACGCTGAAACACAGAAATTGCATCGGAATTAATTACAAAAGGCACAATGCCGACTTAAGTACAATAAGACTGACTCTTATTACTGTCTATGTTTGAACCATTCCTGTGACACTAGTTATAGATTCCGATGCTTCACTTCAGGTTTACTGTATCCCTCTGAACTTCCTATTGAAGATGAAACACAGAAATTGCATCGGAATTAAATAGAAAAGGAACAAAGCCGACTTAAGTACGAGAAGACTGACACTTCTTACTGTCTATGTCTTGAACCATTCCTGTGACACTAGACATAGATTCCGATGCTTCACTTCAGGTTTACTGTATCCCTCTGACCTTCTTAATGACCATGACACACAGAAATTGCATCGCAATTAAATAGAAAAGCACAATGCTGACTTAAGTACAAGAAGACTGACTCTTATTAGTGTCTATGTTTTGAACCATTCCTGTGACACTAGTTATAGATTCCGATGCTTCACTTCAGGTTTTTTGTATCCCTTGGACCTTCTTATTGACAATGAAACACAGAAATTGCATCGGAATTAAATACAAAAGGCACAATGCCGACTTATGTACTACAAGACTGACACATCTTACTGTCTATGTTTTGAACCATTCCTCTGATGCTAGTTATAGATTCCGATGCTTCACTTCAGGTTTACTATATCCCTTGGACCTCCTTATTGACGACGAAACACAGAATTTGCATCGGAATTAAATAGAAAAATCACAATGCCGACTTAAGTACAAGAAGACTGACTCTTCCTACTGTCTATGTATTGAACCATTCCTGTGACATTAGTTATAGATTCCGATGCTTCTCTTCAGGTTTACTGTATCCCTTGGACCTTGTTATTGACGACGAAACACAGAAATTGCATCGGAATTAATTAGAAAAGGCACAATGCCGACTTAAGTAGAAGAAGACTGACCCTTCCTATTGTCTATGTTTTGAACCATTCCTGTGACACTTGTTACAGATTCCGATGATTCACTTCAGGTTTACTGTATCCCTCTGACCTTCTTATTGACGATGAAAGACAGAAATTGCCTCGGAATTAAATAGAGAAGGCACAATGCCGACTTAAGTAAATGTAGACTGACTCTTCTTAGTGTCTATGTTTTGAACCATTCCTGTGACACTAGTTATAGATTTTGATGCTTCACTTCAGGTTTACTGTATCCCTCTGACCTTCTTATTGAAGATGATACACAGAAATTGCATCGGAATTAAATAGAAAAGGCACAATGCCGACTTAACTACAAGAAGACTGACTCTTCTTACTGAATACGTTGTGAACATTTCCTGTGAGACCAGTTTTAGATTCCGATGCTTCACTATATGTTTACTGTATCCCTTGGACCTTCTTTTTGACGATGAAACACAGAAATTGCATCGGAATTAAATACAAAAAGCACAATGCCGACTTATGTACAAGAAGACTGACTCATCTTACTGTCTATGTTTTGAACCATTCCTGTGACTCTAGTTATTGATTCCGATGCTTCACTTCAGGTTTACTGTATCCCTTGGACCTTCTTATTGACGACGAAACACAGAAATTGCATCGGATGTCAATAGAAAAGGCACAATGCCGATTTAAGTACAAGAAGACTGACTCTTCCTACTGTCTATGTTTTGAACCATTCCTGTGACACTAGTTATAGATTCCGATGCTTCACTTCCGGTTTACTGTATCCCTTGGACCTTCTTATTGACGATGAAACACAGAAATTGCATCGGAATTAAATAGAATAGGCACTATGCCGACTTAAGTACAAGAAGACTGACTCTTCTTACTGTTTATGATGTAAACCATTCCTGTGACACTAGTTATAGATTCCGAAGCTTCACTTCAGGTGTACTGTATCCCGTGGACCTTCTTATTGACGATGAAACACTGAAATTGCATCGGAATTAAATACAAAAGGCACAATGCCGACTTAAGTACAAGAAGACTGACTCTTCCTACTGTCTAGGTTTTGAACGATTCCTGTGACACTAGTTATAGATTCCGATGCTTCACTTCAGGTTTACTGTATCCCTCTGACCTTCTTATTGACGCTGAAACACAGAAATTGCATCGGTATTAATTACAAAAGGCACAATGGCGACATAAGTACAAGAAGACTGACTCTTCCTACTGTCTATGCTTTGAACGATTTCTGTGACACTAGTTATAGATTCCGATGCTTCACTTCGGGTTTGCTGTATCCCTCTGACCTTCTTATTGACGCTGAAACACAGAAATTGCATCGGAATTAATTACAAAAGGCACAATGCCGACTTAAAAACAAGAAGGCTGACTCTTATTACTGTCTATGTTTGAACCATTCCTGTGACACTAGTTATAGATTCCGATGCTTCACTTCAGGTTTACTGTATCCCTCTGACCTTCCTATTGAAGATGAAACACAGAAATTGCATCGGAATTAAATAGAAAAGGAACAAAGCCGACTTAAGTACGAGAAGACTGACTCTTCTTACTGACTATGTTTTGAACCATTCCTGTGACACTAGTTATAGATTCTGGTGCTTCACTTCAGGTTTACTGTATCCCTCTCACCTTCTTATTGACGATGAAACACAGAAATTGCATCGGAATTAAATAAAAATGGCACAATGCCAACTTAAGTACAAGAAGACTGACTCTTCCTACTGTCTATGTTTTGAACGATTCCTGTGACACTAGTTATAGATTCCGATGCTTCACTTCAGGTTCACTATATCCCTGTGACCTTCTTATTGACGCTGAAACACAGAAATTGCATCGGAATTAATTACAAAAGGCACAATGCCGACTTAAGTACAATAAGACTGACTCTTATTACTGTCTATGTTTGAACCATTCCTGTGACACTAGATATAGATTCCGATGCTTCACTTCAGGTTTACTGTATCCCTCTGAACTTCCTATTGAAGATGAAACACAGAAATTTGCATCGGAATTAAATAGAAAAGGAACAAAGCCGACTTAAGTACGAGAAGACTGACTCTTCTTACTGTCTATGTCTTGAACCATTCCTGTGACACTAGTCATAGATTCCGATGCTTCACTTCAGGTTTACTGTATCCCTCTGACCTTCTTAATGACCATGACACACAGAAATTGCATCGCAATTAAATAGAAAAGCACAATGCTGACTTAAGTACAAGAAGACTGACTCTTATTACTGTCTATGTTTTGAACCATTCCTGTGACACTAGTTATAGATTCCGATGCTTCACTTCAGGTTTTTTGTATCCCTTGGACCTTCTTATTGACAATGAAACACAGAAATTGCATCGGAATTAAATACAAAAGGCACAATGCCGACTTATGTACTACAAGACTGACACATCTTACTGTCTATGTTTTGAACCATTCCTCTGATGCTAGTTATAGATTCCGATGCTTCACTTCAGGTTTACTATATCCCTTGGACCTCCTTATTGACGACGAAACACAGAATTTGCATCGGAATTACATAGAAAAATCACAATGCCGACTTAAGTACAAGAAGACTGACTCTTCCTACTGTCTATGTATTGAACCATTCCTGTGACATTAGTTATAGATTCCGATGCTTCACTTCAGGTTTAGTGTATCCCTCTGACCTTCTTATTGACGATGAAACACAGAAATTGCATCGGAATTAAATACAAAATGCACAATGCCGGCCTAAGTACAACAAGACTGACTCTTCCTACTCTCTATGTTTTGAACCATTCCTGAGACACTAGTTATAGATTACGATGCTTCATTTCAGGTTTACTGTATCCCTCTGACCTTCCGACTGAAGATGAAACACAGAAATTGCATCGGAATTAAATAGAAAAGGCACAATGCCGACTTAAGTACAAGAAGACTGACTCTTCTTACTGTCTATGTATTGAACCAATCCTGTGACACTAGTCATAGATTCCGATGCTTCATTTCAATTTTACTGTATCCCTCTGACCTTCTTATTGACCATGAAACACAGAAATTGCATCGCAATTAAATAGAAAAGGCACAATGCAGACTTAAGTACAAGAAGACTGACTCTTCTTACTGTCTATGATTTAAACCATTCCTGTGACACTAGTTATAGATTCCGAAGCTTCACTTCAGGTGTACTGTATCCCTTGGACCTTCTTATTGACGATGAAACACAGAAATTGCATCGGAATTACATACAAAAGGCACAATGACGACTTAAGTACAAGTTGACTGACTCTTCTTACTGTCTATAGTTTGAACCATTCCTGTGACAATAGTTATAGATTCTAGTGCTTCACTTCAGGTTTACTGTATCCCTCTGTCCTTCTTATTGACGATGAAACACAGAAATTGCATCGGAATAAAATAAAAAAGGCACAATTCCGACTTAAGTACAAGAATACTGACCCTTCCAACTGTCTATGTTTTGAACGATTCCTGGGAAACTAGTTATAGATTCGGATGTTTCATTTCAGGTTTACTGTATCCCTCCGACCTTCTTATTGACGCTGAAACACAGAAATTGCATCGGAATTAATTACAAAAGGCCCAATGCCCACTTAAGTACAAGAAGACTGACTCTTCCTACTGTCTATGTTTTGAACCATTCCTGTGACATTAGTTATAGATTCCGATGCTTCACTTCCGGTTTACTGTATCCCTTGGACCTGCTAATTGACGATGAAACACAGAAATTGCATCGGAATTAGATACGAAAAGCACAATGCCGACTTAAGTAGAAGAGGACTGACTCTTCTTACTGTCTATGATTTGAAACATTCCTGTGACACTAGTTATAGATTCCGATACTTCACTTCAGGTTTACTGTATCCCTTGGACCTTGTTATTGACGACGAAACACAGAAATTGCATCGGAATTAATTAGAAAAGGCACAATGCCGACTTAAGTACAAGAAGACTGACCCTTCCTATTGTCTATGTTTTGAACCATTCCTGTGACACTTGTTACAGATTCCGATGATTCACTTCAGGTTTACTGTATCCCTCTGACCTTCTTATTGACGATGAAAGACAGAAATTGCATCGGAATTAAATAGAAAAGGCACAATCCCGACTTAAGTACAAGTAGACTGACTCTTCTTAGTGTCTATGTTTTGAACCATTCCTGTGACACTAGTTATAATTCCGATGCTTCACTTCAGGTTTACTGTATCCCTCTGACCTTCTTATTGAAGATGATACACAGAAATTGCATCGGAATTAAATAGAAAAGGCACAATGCCGACTTAACTACAAGAAGACTGACTCTTCTTACTGAATACGTTGTGAACATTTCCTGTGAGACCAGTTTTAGATTCCGATGCTTCACTATATGTTTACTGTATCCCTTGGACCTTCTTTTTGACGATGAAACACAGAAATTGCATCGGAATTAAATACAAAAAAGCACAATGCCGACTTATGTACAAGAAGACTGACTCATCTTACTGTCTATGTTTTGAACCATTCCTGTGACTCTAGTTATTGATTCCGATGCTTCACTTCAGGTTTACTGTATCCCTTGGACCTTCTTATTAACGAGGAAACACAGAAATTGCATCGGATGTAAATAGAAAAGGCACAATGCCGATTTAAGTACAAGAAGACTGACTCTTCCTACTGTCAATGTTTTGAACCATTCCTGTGACACTAGTTATAGATTCCGATGCTTCACTTCCGGTTTACTGTATCCCTTGGACCTTCTTATTGACGATGAAACACAGAAATTGCATCGGAATTAAATAGAATAGGCACTATGCCGACTTAAGTACAAGAAGACTGACTCTTCTTACTGTTTATGATTTAAACCATTCCTGTGACACTAGTTATAGATTCCGAAGCTTCACTTCTGGTGTACTGTATCCCGTGGACCTTCTTATTGACGATGAAACACTGAAATTGCATCGGAATTAAATACAAAAGGCACAATGCCGACTTAAGTACAAGAAGACTGACTCTTCCTACTGTCTAGGTTTTGAACGATTCCTGTGACACTAGTTATAGATTCCGATGCTTCACTTCAGGTTTACTGTATCCCACTGACCTTCTTATTGACGCTGAAACACAGAAATTGCATCGGAATTAATTACAAAAGGCATAATGCCGACATAAGTACAAGAAGACTGACTCTTCCTACTGTCTATGTTTTTGAACGATTCCTGTGACACTAGTTATAGATTCCGATGCTTCACTTCAGGTTTACTGTATCCCTCTGACCTTCTTATTGACGCTGAAACACAGAAATTGCATCGGAATTAATTACAAAAGGCACAATGCCGACTTAAAAACAAGAAGACTGACTCTTATTACTGTCTATGTTTGAACCATTCCTGTGACACTAGTTATAGATTCCGATGCTTCACTTCAGGTTTACTGTATCCCTCTGACCTTCCTATTGAAGATGAAACACAGAAATTGCATCGGAATTAAATAGAAAAGGAACAAAGCCGACTTAAGTACGAGAAGACTGACTCTTCTTACTGTCTATGTTTTGAACCATTCCTGTGACACTAGTCATAGATTCCGATGCTTCACTTCAGGTTTACTGTATCCCTCTGACCTTCTTAATGACCATGATACACAGAAATTGCATTGCAATTAAATACAAAAGCACAATGCTGACTTAAGTACAAGAAGACTGTCTCTTATTACTGTCTATGTTTTGAACCATTCCTGTGACACTAGTTATAGATTCTGATGCTTCACTTCAGGTTTTTTGTATCCCTTGGACCTTCTTATTGACGATGAAACACAGAAATTGCATCGGAATTAAATACAAAAGGCACAATGCCGACTTATGTGCTACAAGACTGACACATCTTACTGTCTATGTTTTGAACCATTCCTCTGATGCTAGTAATAGATTCCGATGCTTCACTTCAGGTTTACTGTATCCCTTGGACCTTCTTATTGACGACGAAACACAGAAATTGCATCGGAATTAAATAGAAAAATCACAATGCCGACTTAAGTACAAGAAGTCTGACTCTTCCTACTGTCTATGTATTGAACCATTCCTGTGACACTAGTTATAGATTCCGATGCTTCCCTTCAGGTTTACTGTATCCTTTGGACCTTCTTATTGACGATGAAACACAGAATTTGCATCGGAATTAAATACAAAAGGCACAATGCCGACTTAAGAACAAGAAGACTGACTCTTCTCACTGTCTATGTTTTGAACGATTCCTGTGACACTAGTTATAGATTCCGATGCTACATTTCAGGTTTACTGTATAACTCCGACCTTCTTATTGACGCTGAAACACAGAAATTGCATCGGAATTAATTACAAAAGGCACAATGCCCACTTAAGTACAAGAAGACTGACTCTTCCTAATGTCTATGTTTTGAACCATTCCTGTGACATTAGTTATAGATTCCGATGCTTCACTTCAGGTTTACTGTATCCCCTGGACCTTCTAATTGACGATGAAACACAGAATTTGCATCGGAATTAGATACGAAAAGCACAATGCCGACTTAAGTAGAAGAGGACTGACTCTTCTTACTGTCTATATTCTGATCCATTCCTGTGACACTAGTTATAGATTCCGATGCTTCACTTCAGGTTTACTGTATCCCTCTGACCTTCTTAATGACCATGATACACAGAAATTGCATCGCAATTAAATAGAAAAGCACAATGCTGACTTAAGTACAAGAAGACTGTCTCTTATTACTGTCTATGTTTGAACCATTCCTGTGACTTTAGTTATAGATTCCGATGCTTCACTTCAGGTTTTTTGTATCCCTTGGACCTTCTTATTGACGATGAAACACAGAAATTGCATCGGAATTAAATACAAAATGCACAATGCCGACTTATGTACTACAAGACTGACACATCTTACTGTCTAAGATTTGAACCATTCCTCTGATGATAGTAATAGATTCCGATGCTTCACTTCAGGTTTACTGTATCCCTTGGACCTTCTTATTGACGACGAAACACAGAAATTGCATCGGAATTAAATAGAAAATTCACAATGCCGACTTAAGTACAAGAAGTCTGACTCTTCCTACTGTCTATGTATAGAACCATTCCTGTGACACTAGTTATAGATTCTGGTGCTTCACTTCAGGTTTACTGTATCCCTCTGTCCTTCTTATGGACGGTGAAACACAGAAATTGCATCGGAATTAATTACAAAAGGCACAATGCCGACTTAAGTACAAGAAGACTGACCCTTCCTACTGTCTATGTTTTGAACGATTCCTGTGACACTAGTTATAGATTCCGATGCTTCATTTCAGGTTTACTGTATCCCTCCGACCTTCTTATTGACGCTGAAACACAGAAATTGCATCGGAATTAATTACAAAAGGCACAATGCCCACTTAAGTACAAGAAGACTGACTCTTCCTAATGTCTATGTGTTGAACCATTCCTGTGACATTAGTTATAGATTCCGATGCTTCACTTCAGGTTTACTGTATCCCCTGGTCCTTCTAATTGACGATGAAACACAGAAATTGCATCGGAATTAGATACGAAAAGCACAATGCCGACTTAAGTAGAAGAGGACTGACTCTTCTTACTGTCTATGATTTGAAACATTCCTGTGACACTAGTTATAGATTCCGATACTTCACTTCAGGTTTACTGTATCCCTTGGACCTTATTATTGACGACGAAACACAGAAATTGCATCGGAATTAATTAGAAAAGGCACAATGCCGACTTAAGTACAAGAAGACTGACCCTTCCTATTGTCTATGTTTTGAACCATTCCTGTGACACTTGTTACTGATTCCGATGATTCACTTCAGGTTTACTGTATCCCTCTTACCTTCTTATTGACGATGAAACACAGAAATTGCATCGGAATTAAATAGAAAAGGCACAATGCCGACTTAAGTACAAGTAGACTGACTCTTCTTAGTGTCTATGTTTTGAACCATTCCTGTGACACTAGTTATAGATTCCGATGCTTCCCTTCAGGTTTACTGTATCCCTCTGACCTTCTTATTGACGATGAAACACAGAAATTGCATCGGAATTAAATTCAAAAGGCACAATGCCGACTTAAGTACAAGAAGACTGACTCTTATTACTGTCTATGTTTTAAACCATTCCTGTGACACTAGTTATAGATTCCGATGCTTCACTTCAGGTTTATTGAATCCCTTGGACCTTCTTATTGACGATGAAACACAGAAATTGCATCGGAATTAAATACAAAAGGCACAATGCCGACTTATGTACAAGAAGACTGACTCATCTTACTGTCTATGTTTTGAACCATTCCTGTGACACTAGTTATTGATTCCGATGCTTCACTTCAGGTTTACTGTATCCCTTGGACCTTCTTATTGACGACGAAACACAGAAATTGCATCGGAAGTAAATAGAAAAGGCACAATGCCGACTTAAGTACAAGAAGACTGACTCTTCCTACTGTCTATGTTTTGAACCATTCCTGTGACAGTAGTTATAGATTCCGATGCTTCACTTCCGGTTTACTGTATCCCTTGGATCTTCTTATTGACGATGAAACACAGAAATTGCATCGGAATTAAATAGAATAGGCACTATGCCGACTTAAGTACAAGAAGACTGACTCTTCTTACTGACTATGTTTTGAACCATTTCTGTGACACTAGTTATCGATTCCGATGCTTCACTTCAGGTGTATTGTATCCCTCTGACCTTCTAAATGACGATGAAACACAGAAATTGCATTGGAATTAAATAAGAATGCACAATGCCGAATTAAGTACAAGATGACTGACTCTTCATACTGACTATGATTTGAACCATTCCTGTGACACTAGTTTTAGATTCCGATGCTTCACCTCAGGTTTACTGTATCCCTCTGACCATCTTATTGACGATGAAACACAGAAATCGCATCGGAATTACATAGAAAAGGCACAATGCCGACTTAAGTACAAGAAGACTGACTCTTCTTACTGTCTATGTTTTGAACCATTCCTGTGACACTAGTCATAGATTCCGATGGTTCACTTCAGGTTTACTGTATCCCTCTGACCTTCTTATTGACCATGAAACACAGAAATTGCATCGCAATTAAATAGAAAACGCACAATGCTGACTTAAGTACAAGAAGACTGACTCTTCTTACTGTTTATGATTTAAACAATTCCTGTGACACTAGTTATAGATTCCGATGCTTCACTTCAGGTGTACTGTGTCCCTTGGACCTTCTTATTGACGATGAAACACAGAAATTGCATCGGAATTAAATACAAAAGGCACAATGCCGATTTAAGTACAAGAAGACTGACTCTTATTACTGCCTAGGTTTGAACCATTCCTGTGACACTAGTTATAGATTCCGATGCTTCACTTCAGGTTTACTGTATCCCTCTGACCTTCTTAATGACCATGAAACACAGAAATTGCATCGCAATTAAATAGAAAAGCACAATGCTGACTTAGGTACAAGAAGACTGACTCTTCTTACAGTCTATGATTTAAACCATTCCTGTGACTCTAGTTATAGATTCCGAAGCTTCACTTCAGGTGTACTGTATCCCGTGGACCTTCTTACTGACGATGAAACACTGAAATTGCATCGGAATTAAATACAAAAGGCACAATGCCGACTTAAGTACAAGAAGACTGACTCTTCCTACTGTCTAGGTTTTGAACGATTCCTGTGACACTAGTTATAGATTCCGATGCTTCACTTCAGGTTTACTGTATCCCTCTGACCTTCTTATTGACGCTGAAATACAGAAATTGCATCGGAATTAATTACAAAAGGCACAATGCCGACTTAAAAACAAGAAGACTGACTCTTATTACTGTCTATGTTTGAACCTTTCCTCTGACACTAGTTATAGATTCCGATGCTTCACTTCAGGTTTACTGTATCCCTCTGACCTTCCTATTGAAGATGAAACACAGAAATTGCATCGGAATTAAATAGAAAAGGAACAAAGCCGACTTAAGTACGAGAAGACTGACTCTTCTTACTGTCTATGTCTTGAACCATTCCTGTGACACTAGTCATAGATTCCGATGCTTCACTTCAGGTTTACTGTATCCCTCTGACCTTCTTAATGACCATGACACACAGAAATTGCATCGCAATTAAAAAGAAAAGCACAATGCTGACTTAAGTACAAGAAGACTGACTCTTATTACTGTCTATGTTTTGAACCATTCCTGTGACACTAGTTATAGATTCCGATGCTTCACTTCAGGTTTTTTGTATCCCTTGGACCTTCTTATTGACAATGAAACACAGAAATTGCATCGGAATTAAATACAAAAGGCACAATGCCGACTTATGTACTACAAGACTGACACATCTTACTGTCTATGTTTTGAACCATTCCTCTGATGCTAGTTATAGATTCCGATGCTTCACTTCAGGTTTACTATATCCCTTGGACCTCCTTATTGACGACGAAACACAGAATTTGCATCGGAATTACATAGAAAAATCACAATGCCGACTTAAGTACAAGAAGACTGACTCTTCCTACTGTCTATGTATTGAACCATTCCTGTGACATTAGTTATAGATTCCGATGCTTCACTTCAGGTTTAGTGTATCCCTCTGACCTTCTTATTGACGATGAAACACAGAAATTGCATCGGAATTAAATACAAAATGCACAATGCCGGCCTAAGTACAAGAAGACTGACTCTTCCTACTCTCTATGTTTTGAACCATTCCTGAGACACTAGTTATAGATTACGATGCTTCACTTCAGGTTTACTGTATCCCTCTGACCTTCTTATTGACGATGAAACACAGAAATTGCATCGGAATTAAATAGGAAAGGCACAATGCCGACTTAAGTACAAGAAGACAGACTCTTCTTACTGTCTATGTTTGAACCATTCCTGTGACACTAGTTATAGATTCCGATGCTTCACTTCAGGTTTACTGTATCCCCTGGTCCTTCTAATTGACGATGAAACACAGAAATTGCATCGGAATTAGATACGAAAAGCACAATGCCGACTTAAGTAGAAGAGGACTGACTCTTCTTACTGTCTATGATTTGAAACATTCCTGTGACACTAGTTATAGATTCCGATACTTCACTTCAGGTTTACTGTATCCCTTGGACCTTATTATTGACGACGAAACACAGAAATTGCATCGGAATTAATTAGAAAAGGCACAATGCCGACTTAAGTACAAGAAGACTGACCCTTCCTATTGTCTATGTTTTGAACCATTCCTGTGACACTTGTTACTGATTCCGATGATTCACTTCAGGTTTACTGTATCCCTCTTGCCTTCTTATTGACGATGAAACACAGAAATTGCATCGGAATTAAATAGAAAAGGCACAATGCCGACTTAAGTACAAGTAGACTGACTCTTCTTAGTGTCTATGTTTTGAACCATTCCTGTGACACTAGTTATAGATTCCGATGCTTCCCTTCAGGTTTACTGTATCCCTCTGACCTTCTTATTGACGATGAAACACAGAAATTGCATCGGAATTAAATTCAAAAGGCACAATGCCGACTTAAGTACAAGAAGAGTGACTCTTATTACTGTCTATGTTTTAAACCATTCCTGTGACACTAGTTATAGATTCCGATGCTTCACTTCAGGTTTATTGAATCCCTTGGACCTTCTTATTGACGATGAAACACAGAAATTGCATCGGAATTAAATACAAAAGGCACAATGCCGACTTATGTACAAGAAGACTGACTCATCTTACTGTCTATGTTTTGAACCATTCCTGTGACACTAGTTATTGATTCCGATGCTTCACTTCAGGTTTACTGTATCCCTTGGACCTTCTTATTGACGACGAAACACAGAAATTGCATCGGAAGTAAATAGAAAAGGCACAATGCCGACTTAAGTACAAGAAGACTGACTCTTCCTACTGTCTATGTTTTGAACCATTCCTGTGACAGTAGTTATAGATTCCGATGCTTCACTTCCGGTTTACTGTATCCCTTGGATCTTCTTATTGACGATGAAACACAGAAATTGCATCGGAATTAAATAGAATAGGCACTATGCCGACTTAAGTACAAGAAGACTGACTCTTCTTACTGACTATGTTTTGAACCATTTCTGTGACACTAGTTATCGATTCCGATGCTTCACTTCAGGTGTATTGTATCCCTCTGACCTTCTAAATGACAATGAAACACAGAAATTGCATTGGAATTAAATAAGAATGCACAATGCCGAATTAAGTACAAGATGACTGACTCTTCATACTGACTATGATTTGAACCATTCCTGTGACACTAGTTTTAGATTCCGATGCTTCACCTCAGGTTTACTGTATCCCTCTGACCATCTTATTGACGATGAAACACAGAAATCGCATCGGAATTACATAGAAAAGGCACAATGCCGACTTAAGTACAAGAAGACTGACTCTTCTTACTGTCTATGTTTTGAACCATTCCTGTGACACTAGTCATAGATTCCGATGGTTCACTTCAGGTTTACTGTATCCCTCTGACCTTCTTATTGACCATGAAACACAGAAATTGCATCGCAATTAAATAGAAAACGCACAATGCTGACTTAAGTACAAGAAGACTGACTCTTCTTACTGTTTATGATTTAAACAATTCCTGTGACACTAGTTATAGATTCCGATGCTTCACTTCAGGTGTACTGTGTCCCTTGGACCTTCTTATTGACGATGAAACACAGAAATTGCATCGGAATTAAATACAAAAGGCACAATGCCGATTTAAGTACAAGAAGACTGACTCTTATTACTGCCTAGGTTTGAACCATTCCTGTGACACTAGTTATAGATTCCGATGCTTCACTTCAGGTTTACTGTATCCCTCTGACCTTCTTAATGACCATGAAACACAGAAATTGCATCGCAATTAAATAGAAAAGCACAATGCTGACTTAGGTACAAGAAGACTGACTCTTCTTACAGTCTATGATTTAAACCATTCCTGTGACTCTAGTTATAGATTCCGAAGCTTCACTTCAGGTGTACTGTATCCCGTGGACCTTCTTACTGACGATGAAACACTGAAATTGCATCGGAATTAAATACAAAAGGCACAATGCCGACTTAAGTACAAGAAGACTGACTCTTCCTACTGTCTAGGTTTTGAACGATTCCTGTGACACTAGTTATAGATTCCGATGCTTCACTTCAGGTTTACTGTATCCCTCTGACCTTCTTATTGACGCTGAAATACAGAAATTGCATCGGAATTAATTACAAAAGGCACAATGCCGACTTAAAAACAAGAGGACTGACTCTTATTACTGTCTATGTTTGAACCTTTCCTCTGACACTAGTTATAGATTCCGATGCTTCACTTCAGGTTTACTGTATCCCTCTGACCTTCCTATTGAAGATGAAACACAGAAATTGCATCGGAATTAAATAGAAAAGGAACAAAGCCGACTTAAGTACGAGAAGACTGACTCTTCTTACTGTCTATGTCTTGAACCATTCCTGTGACACTAGTCATAGATTCCGATGCTTCACTTCAGGTTTACTGTATCCCTCTGACCTTCTTAATGACCATGACACACAGAAATTGCATCGCAATTAAAAAGAAAAGCACAATGCTGACTTAAGTACAAGAAGACTGACTCTTATTACTGTCTATGTTTTGAACCATTCCTGTGACACTAGTTATAGATTCCGATGCTTCACTTCAGGTTTTTTGTATCCCTTGGACCTTCTTATTGACAATGAAACACAGAAATTGCATCGGAATTAAATACAAAAGGCACAATGCCGACTTATGTACTACAAGACTGACACATCTTACTGTCTATGTTTTGAACCATTCCTCTGATGCTAGTTATAGATTCCGATGCTTCACTTCAAGTTTACTATATCCCTTGGACCTCCTTATTGACGACGAAACACAGAATTTGCATCGGAATTACATAGAAAAATCACAATGCCGACTTAAGTACAAGAAGACTGACTCTTCCTACTGTCTATGTATTGAACCATTCCTGTGACATTAGTTATAGATTCCGATGCTTCACTTCAGGTTTAGTGTATCCCTCTGACCTTCTTATTGACGATGAAACACAGAAATTGCATCGGAATTAAATACAAAATGCACAATGCCGGCCTAAGTACAAGAAGACTGACTCTTCCTACTCTCTATGTTTTGAACCATTCCTGAGACACTAGTTATAGATTACGATGCTTCACTTCAGGTTTACTGTATCCCTCTGACCTTCTTATTGACGATGAAACACAGAAATTGCATCGGAATTAAATAGGAAAGGCACAATGCCGACTTAAGTACAAGAAGACAGACTCTTCTTACTGTCTATGTTTGAACCATTCCTGTGACACTAGTTATAGATTCCGATGCTTCACTTCAGGTTTACTGTATCCCTCTGACCTTCCGATTGAAGATGAAACACAGAAATTGCATCGGAATTAAATAGAAAAGGCACAATGCTGACTTAAGTACAAGAAGACTGACTCTTCTTACTGTCTATGATTTAAACCATTCCTGTGACACTAGTTATAGATTCCGAAGCTTCACTTCAGGTGTACTGTATCCCTTGGACCTTCTTATTGACGATGAAACACAGAAATTGCATCGGAATTACATACAAAAGGCACAATGACGACTTAAGTACAAGTAGACTGACTCTTCTTACTGTCTATAGTTTGAACCATTCCTGTGACACTAGTTATAGATTCTAGTGCTTCACTTCAGGTTTACTGTATCCCTCTGTCCTTCTTATTGACGATGAAACACAGAAATTGCATCGGAATAAAATAAAAAAGGCACAATTCCGACTTAAGTACAAGAATACTGACCCTTCCAACTGTCTATGTTTTGAACGATTCCTGGGAAACTAGTTATAGATTCGGATGTTTCATTTCAGGTTTACTGTATCCCTCCGACCTTGTTATTGACGCTGAAACACAGAAATTGCATCGGAATTAATTACAAAAGGCACAATGCCCACTTAAGTACAAGAAGACTGACTCTTCCTACTGTCTATATTTTGAACCATTCCTGTGACATTAGTTATAGATTCCGATGCTTCACTTCAGGTTTACTGTATCCCTTGGACCTGCTAATTGACGATGAAACACAGAAATTGCATCGGAATTAGATACGAAAAGCACAATGCCGACTTAAGTAGAAGAGGACTGACTCTTCTTACTGTCTATGATTTGAAACATTCCTGTGACACTAGTTATAGATTCCGATGCTTCACTTCAGGTTTACTGTATCCCTCTGACCTTCTTATTGAAGATGATACACAGAAATTGCATCGGAATTAAATAGAAAAGGCACATTGCCGACTTAACTACAAGAAGACTGACTCTTCTTACTGAATACGTTATGAACATTTCCTGTGAGACCAGTTTTAGATTCCGATGCTTCACTATATGTTTACTGTATCCCTTGGACCTTCTTTTTGACGATGAAACACAGAAATTGCATCGGAATTAAATACAAAAAGCACAATGCCGACTTATGTACAAGAAGACTGACTCATCTTAATGTCTATGTTTTGAACCATTCCTGTGACTCTAGTTATTGATTCCGATGCTTCACTTCAGGTTTACTGTATCCCTTGGACCTTCTTATTGACGACGAAACACAGAAATTGCATCGGATGTAAATAGAAAAGGCACAATGCCGATTTAAGTACAAGAAGACTGACTCTTCCTACTGTCAATGTTTTGAACCATTCCTGTGACACTAGTTATAGATTCCGATGCTTCACTTCCGGTTTACTGTATCCCTTGGACCTTCTTATTGACGATGAAACACAGAAATTGCATCGGAATTAAATAGAATAGGCACTATGCCGACTTAAGTACAAGAAGACTGACTCTTCTTACTGTTTATGATTTAAACCATTCCTGTGACACTAGTTATAGATTCCGAAGCTTCACTTCTGGTGTACTGTATCCCGTGGACCTTCTTATTGACGATGAAACACTGAAATTGCATCGGAATTAAATACAAAAGGCACAATGCCGACTTAAGTACAAGAAGACTGACTCTTCCTACTGTCTAGGTTTTGAACGATTCCTGTGACACTAGTTATAGATTCCGATGCTTCACTTCAGGTTTACTGTATCCCACTGACCTTCTTATTGACGCTGAAACACAGAAATTGCATCGGAATTAATTACAAAAGGCATAATGCCGACATAAGTACAAGAAGACTGACTCTTCCTACTGTCTATGTTTTGAACGATTCCTGTGACACTAGTTATAGATTCCGATGCTTCACTTCAGGTTTACTGTATCCCTCTGACCTTCTTATTGACGCTGAAACACAGAAATTGCATCGGAATTAATTACAAAAGGCACAATGCCGACTTAAAAACAAGAAGACTGACTCTTATTACTGTCTATGTTTGAACCATTCCTGTGACACTAGTTATAGATTCCGATGCTTCACTTCAGGTTTACTGTATCCCTCTGACCTTCCTATTGAAGATGAAACACAGAAATTGCATCGGAATTAAATAGAAAAGGAACAAAGCCGACTTAAGTACGAGAAGACTGACTCTTCTTACTGTCTATGTTTTGAACCATTCCTGTGACACTAGTCATAGATTCCGATGCTTCACTTCAGGTTTACTGTATCCCTCTGACCTTCTTAATGACCATGATACACAGAAATTGCATTGCAATTAAATAGAAAAGCACAATGCTGACTTAAGTACAAGAAGACTGTCTCTTATTACTGTCTATGTTTTGAACCATTCCTGTGACACTAGTTATAGATTCTGATGCTTCACTTCAGGTTTTTTGTATCCCTTGGACCTTCTTATTGACGATGAAACACAGAAATTGCATCGGAATTAAATACAAAAGGCACAATGCCGACTTATGTGCTGCAAGACTGACACATCTTACTGTCTATGTTTTGAACCATTCCTCTGATGCTAGTAATAGATTCCGATGCTTCACTTCAGGTTTACTGTATCCCTTGGACCTTCTTATTGACGACGAAACACAGAAATTGCATCGGAATTAAATAGAAAAATCACAATGCCGACTTAAGTACAAGAAGTCTGACTCTTCCTACTGTCTATGTATTGAACCATTCCTGTGACACTAGTTATAGATTCCGATGCTTCCCTTCAGGTTTACTGTATCCTTTGGACCTTCTTATTGACGATGAAACACAGAATTTGCATCGGAATTAAATACAAAAGGCACAATGCCGACTTAAGAACAAGAAGACTGACTCTTCTCACTGTCTATGTTTTGAACGATTCCTGTGACACTAGTTATAGATTCCGATGCTACATTTCAGGTTTACTGTATAACTCCGACCTTCTTATTGACGCTGAAACACAGAAATTGCATCGGAATTAATTACAAAAGGCACAATGCCCACTTAAGTACAAGAAGACTGACTCTTCCTAATGTCTATGTGTTGAACCATTCCTGTGACATTAGTTATAGATTCCGATGCTTCACTTCAGGTTTACTGTATCCCCTGGACCTTCTAATTGACGATGAAACACAGAATTTGCATCGGAATTAGATACGAAAAGCACAATGCCGACTTAAGTAGAAGAGGACTGACTCTTCTTACTGTCTATATTCTGATCCATTCCTGTGACACTAGTTATAGATTCCGATGCTTCACTTCAGGTTTACTGTATCCCTCTGACCTTCTTAATGACCATGATACACAGAAATTGCATCGCAATTAAATAGAAAAGCACAATGCTGACTTAAGTCCAAGAAGACTGTCTCTTATTACTGTCTATGTTTGAACCATTCCTGTGACTTTAGTTATAGATTCCGATGCTTCACTTCAGGTTTTTTGTATCCCTTGGACCTTCTTATTGACGATGAAACACAGAAATTGCATCGGAATTAAATACAAAATGCACAATGCCGACTTATGTACTACAAGACTGACACATCTTACTGTCTATGATTTGAACCATTCCTCTGATGATAGTAATAGATTCCGATGCTTCACTTCAGGTTTACTGTATCCCTTGGACCTTCTTATTGACGACGAAACACAGAAATTGCATCGGAATTAAATAGAAAAATCACAATGCCGACTTAAGTACAAGAAGTCTGACTCTTCCTACTGTCTATGTATAGAACCATTCCTGTGACACTAGTTATAGATTCTGGTGCTTCACTTCAGGTTTACTGTATCCCTCTGTCCTTCTTATTGACGATGAAACACAGAAATTGCATCGGAATTAATTACAAAAGGCACAATGCCGACTTAAGTACAAGAAGACTGACCCTTCCTACTGTCTATGTTTTGAACGATTCCTGTGACACTAGTTATAGATTCCGATGCTTCATTTCAGGTTTACTGTATCCCTCCGACCTTCTTATTGACGCTGAAACACAGAAATTGCATCGGAATTAATTACAAAAGGCACAATGCCCACTTAAGTACAAGAAGACTGACTCTTCCTAATGTCTATGTGTTGAACCATTCCTGTGACATTAGTTATAGATTCCGATGCTTCACTTCAGGTTTACTGTATCCCCTGGTCCTTCTAATTGACGATGATACACAGAAATTGCATCGGAATTAGATACGAAAAGCACAATGCCGACTTAAGTAGAAGAGGACTGACTCTTCTTACTGTCTATGATTTGAAACATTCCTGTGACACTAGTTATAGATTCCGATACTTCACTTCAGGTTTACTGTATCCCTTGGACCTTATTATTGACGACGAAACACAGAAATCGCATCGGAATTAATTAGAAAAGGCACAATGCCGACTTAAGTACAAGAAGACTGACCCTTCCTATTGTCTATGTTTTGAACCATTCCTGTGACACTTGTTACTGATTCCGATGATTCACTTCAGGTTTACTGTATCCCTCTTACCTTCTTATTGACGATGAAACACAGAAATTGCATCGGAATTAAATAGAAAAGGCACAATGCCGACTTAAGTACAAGTAGACTGACTCTTCTTAGTGTCTATGTTTTGAACCATTCCTGTGACACTAGTTATAGATTCCGATGCTTCCCTTCAGGTTTACTGTATCCCTCTGACCTTCTTATTGACGATGAAACACAGAAATTGCATCGGAATTAAATTCAAAAGGCACAATGCCGGCTTAAGTACAAGAAGACTGACTCTTATTACTGTCTATGTTTTAAACCATTCCTGTGACACTAGTTATAGATTCCGATGCTTCACTTCAGGTTTATTGAATCCCTTGGACCTTCTTATTGACGATGAAACACAGAAATTGCATCGGAATTAAATACAAAAGGCACAATGCCGACTTATGTACAAGAAGACTGACTCATCTTACTGTCTATGTTTTGAACCATTCCTGTGACACTAGTTATTGATTCCGATGCTTCACTTCAGGTTTACTGTATCCCTTGGAGCTTCTTATTGACGACGAAACACAGAAATTGCATCGGAAGTAAATAGAAAAGGCACAATGCCGACTTAAGTACAAGAAGACTGACTCTTCCTACTGTCTATGTTTTGAACCATTCCTGTGACAGTAGTTATAGATTCCGATGCTTCACTTCCGGTTTACTGTATCCCTTGGATCTTCTTATTGACGATGAAACACAGAAATTGCATCGGAATTAAATAGAATAGGCACTATGCCGACTTAAGTACAAGAAGACTGACTCTTCTTACTGACTATGTTTTGAACCATTACTGTGACACTAGTTATCGATTCCGATGCTTCACTTCAGGTGTATTGTATCCCTCTGACCTTCTAAATGACGATGAAACACAGAAATTGCATTGGAATTAAATAAGAATGCACAATGCCGAATTAAGTACAAGATGACTGACTCTTCATACTGACTATGATTTGAACCATTCCTGTGACACTAGTTTTAGATTCCGATGCTTCACCTCAGGTTTACTGTATCCCTCTGACCATCTTATTGACGATGAAACACAGAAATTGCATCGGAATTACATAGAAAAGGCACAATGCCGACTTAAGTACAAGAAGACTGACTCTTCTTACTGTCTATGTTTTGAACCATTCCTGTGACACTAGTCATAGATTCCGATGGTTCACTTCAGGTTTACTGTATCCCTCTGACCTTCTTATTGACCATGAAACACAGAAATTGCATCGCAATTAAATAGAAAACGCACAATGCTGACTTAAGTACAAGAAGACTGACTCTTCTTACTGTTTATGATTTAAACAATTCCTGTGACACTAGTTATAGATTCCGAAGCTTCACTTCAGGTGTACTGTGTCCCTTGGACCTTCTTATTGACGATGAAACACAGAAATTGCATCGGAATTAAATACAAAAGGCACAATGCCGATTTAAGTACAAGAAGACTGACTCTTATTACTGCCTATGTTTGAACCATTCCTGTGACACTAGTTATAGATTCCGATGCTTCACTTCAGGTTTACTGTATCCCTCTGACCTTCTTAATGACCATGAAACACAGAAATTGCATCGCAATTAAATAGAAAAGCACAATGCTGACTTAGGTACAAGAAGACTGACTCTTCTTACAGTCTATGATTTAAACCATTCCTGTGACTCTAGTTATAGATTCCGAAGCTTCACTTCAGGTGTACTGTATCCCGTGGACCTTCTTACTGACGATGAAACACTGAAATTGCATCGGAATTAAATACAAAAGGCACAATGCCGACTTAAGTACAAGAAGACTGACTCTTCCTACTGTCTAGGTTTTGAACGATTCCTGTGACACTAGTTATAGATTCCGATGCTTCACTTCAGGTTTACTGTATCCCTCTGACCTTCTTATTGACGCTGAAACACAGAAATTGCATCGGAATTAATTACAAAAGGCACAATGCCGACTTAAAAACAAGAAGACTGACTCTTATTACTGTCTATGTTTGAACCATTCCTCTGACACTAGTTATAGTTTCCGATGCTTCACTTCAGGTTTACTGTATCCCTCTGACCTTCCCTATTGAAGATGAAACACAGAAATTGCATCGGAATTAAATAGAAAAGAACAAAGCCGACTTAAGTTCGAGAAGACTGACTCTTCTTACTGACTATGTTTTGAACCATTCCAGTGACACTAGTTATAGATTCTGGTGCTTCACTTCAGGTTTACTGTATCCCTCTCACCTTCTTATTGACGATGAAACACAGAAATTGCATCGGAATTAAATAAAAATGGCACAATGCCGACTTAAGTACAAGAAGACTGACTCTTCTATGTTTTGAACGATTCCTGTGACACTAGTTATAGATTCCGATGCTTCACTTCAGGTTCACTGTATCCCTCTGACCTTCTTATTGACGCTGAAACACAGAAATTGCATCGGAATTAATTACAAAAGGCACAATGCCGACTTAAGTACAATAAGACTGACTCTTATTACTGTCTATGTTTGAACCATTCCTGTGACACTAGTTATAGATTCCGATGCTTCACTTCAGGTTTACTGTATCCCTCTGAACTTCCTATTGAAGATGAAACACAGAAATTTGCATCGGAATTAAATAGAAAAGGAACAAAGCCGACTTAAGTACGAGAAGACTGACTCTTCTTACTGTCTATGTCTTGAACCATTCCTGTGACACTAGTCATAGATACCGATGCTTCACTTCAGGTTTACTGTATCCCTCTGACCTTCTTAATGACCATGACACACAGAAATTGCATCGCAATTAAATAGAAAAGCACAATGCTGACTTAAGTACAAGAAGACTGACTCTTATTACTGTCTATGTTTTGAACCATTCCTGTGACACTAGTTATAGATTCCGATGCTTCACTTCAGGTTTTTTTGTATCCCTTGGACCTTCTTATTGACAAAGAAACCCAGAAATTGCATCGGAATTAAATGCAAAAGGCACAATGCCTACCTATGTACTACAAGACTGACACATCTTACTGTCTATGTTTTGAACCATTCCTCTGATGCTAGTTATAGATTCCGATGCTTCACTTCAGGTTTACTATATCCCTTGGACCTCCTTATTGACGACGAAACACAGAATTTGCATCGGAATTAAATAGAAAAATCACAATGCCGACTTAAGTAAAAGAAGACTGACTCTTCCTACTGTCTATGTATTGAACCATTCCTGTGACATTAGTTATAGATTCCGATGCTTCACTTCAGGTTTAGTGTATCCCTCTGACCTTCTTATTGACAATGACACACAGAAATTGCATCGGAATTAAATACAAAATGCACAATGCCGGCCTAAGTACAAGAAGACTGACTCTTCCTACTCTCTATGTTTTGAACCATTCCTGTGACACTAGTTATAGATTACGATGCTTCACTTCAGGTTTACTGTATCCCTCTGACCTTCTTATTGACGATGAAACACAGAAATTGCATCGGAATTAAATAGGAAAGGCACAATGCCGACTTAAGTACAAGAAGACTGACTCTTCTTACTGTCTATGTTTTGAACCATTCCTCTGATGATAGTAATAGATTCCGATGCTCCACTTCAGGTTTACTGTATCCCTTGGACCTTCTTATTGACGACGAAACACAGAAATTGCATCGGAATTAAATAGAAAAATCACAATGCCGACTTAAGTACAAGAAGTCTGACTCTTCCTACTGTCTATGTATTGAACCATTCCTGTGACACTAGTTATAGAATCTGGTGCTTCACTTCAGGTTTACTGTATCCCTCTGTCCTTCTTATTGACGATGAAACACAGAAATTGCATCGGAATTAATTACAAAAGGCACAATGCCGACTTAAGTACAAGAAGACTGACCCTTCCTACTGTCTATGTTTTGAACGATTCCTGTGACACTAGTTATAGATTCCGATGCTTCATTTCAGGTTTACTGTATCCCTCCGACCTTCTTATTGACGCTGAAACACAGAAATTGCATCGGAATTAATTACAAAAGGCACAATGCCCACTTAAGTACAAGAAGACTGACTCTTCCTAATGTCTATGTGTTGAACCATTCCTGTGACATTAGTTATAGATTCCGATGCTTCACTTCAGGTTTACTGTATCCCCTGGTCCTTCTAATTGACGATGAAACACAGAAATTGCATCGGAATTAGATACGAAAAGCCCAATGCCGACTTAAGTAGAAGAGGACTGACTCTTCTTACTGTCTATGATTTGAAACATTCCTGTGACACTAGTTATAGATTCCGATACTTCACTTCAGGTTTACTGTATCCCTTGGACCTTCTTATTGACGACGAAACACAGAAATTGCATCGGAATTAATTAGAAAAAGCACAATGCCGACTTAAGTACAAGAAGACTGACCCTTCCTATTGTTTATGTTTTGAACCATTCCTGTGACACTTGTTACAGATTCCGATGATTCACTTCAGGTTTACTGTATCCCTCTTACCTTCTTATTGACGATGAAACACAGAAAATGCATCGGAATTAAATAGAAAAGGCACAATGCCGACTTAAATACAAGTAGACTGACTCTTCTTAGTGTCTATGTTTTGAAGCATTCCTGTGACACTTGTTATAGATTCCGATGCTTCCCTTCAGGTTTACTGTATCCCTCTGACCTTCTTATTGAAGATGAAACACAGAGAATTGCATCGGAATTAAATAGAAAAGGCACAATTCCGACTTAAGTGCAAGAAGACTGACTCTTCTTACTGAATACGTTGTGAACATTTCCTGTGAGACCAGTTTTAGATTCCGATGCTTCACTATATGTTTACTGTATCCCTTGGACCTTCTTATTGACGATGAAACACAGAAATTGCATCGGAATTAAATACAAAAGGCACAATGCCGACTTAAGTATAAGGAGACTGACTCTTATTACTGTCTATGCTTTAAACCATTCCTGTGACACTAGTTATAGATTCCGATGCTTCACTTCAGGTTTATTGAATCCCTTGGACCTTCTTATTGACGATGAAACACAGAAATTGCATCGGAATTAAATACAAAAGGCACAATGCCGACTTATGTACAAGAAGACTGACTCATCTTACTGTCTATGTTTTGAACCATTCCTGCGACACTAGTTATTGATTCCGATGCTTCACTTCAGGTTTAGTGTATCCCTTGGACCTTCTTATTGACGACGAAACACAGAAATTGCATCGGAAGTAAATAGAAAAGGCACAATGCCGACTTAAGTACAAGAAGACTGACTCTTCCTACTGTCTATGTTTTGAACCATTCCTGTGACAGTAGTTATAGATTCCGATGCTTCACTTCCGGTTTACTGTATCCCTTGGATCTTCTTATTGACGATGAAACACAGAAATTGCATCGGAATTAAATGGAATAGGCACTATGCCGACTTAAGTACAAGAAGACTGACTCTTCTTACTAACTATGTTTTGAACCATTTCTGTGACACTAGTTATCGATTCCGATGCTTCACTTCAGGTGTATTGTATCCCTCTGACCTTCTTAATGACGATGAAACACAGAAATTGCATTGGAATTAAATAAGAATGCACAATGCCGAATTAAGTACAAGATGACTGACTCTTCATACTGACTATGATTTGAACCATTCCTGTGACACTAGTTTTAGATTCCGATGCTTCACCTCAGGTTTACTGTATCCCTCTGACCATCTTATTGACGATGAAACACAGAAATTGCATCGGAATTACATAGAAAAGGCACAATGCCGACTTAAGTACAAGAAGACTGACTCTTCTTACTGTCTATGTTTTGAACCATTCCTGTGACACTAGTCATAGATTCCGATGCTTCACTTCAGGTTTACTGTATCCCTCTGACCTTCTTATTGATCATGAAACACAGAAATTGCATCGCAATTAAATAGAAAACGCACAATGCTGACTTAAGTACAAGAAGACTGACTCTTCTTACTGTTTATGATTTAAACAATTCCTGTGACACTAGTTATAGATTCCGAAGCTTCACTTCAGGTGTAATGTGTCCCTTGGACCTTATTATTGACGATGAAACACAGAAATTGCATCGGAATTAAATACAAAAGGCACAATGCCGATTTAAGTACAAGAAGACTGACTCTTATTACTGTCTATGTTTGAACCATTCCTGTGACACTAGTTATAGATTCCGATGCTTCACTTCAGGTTTACTGTATCCCTCTGACCTTCCTATTGAAGATGAAACACAGAAATTGCATCGGAATTAAATAGAAAAGACACAATGCCGACTTCAGTACGAGAAGACTGACTCTTCTTACTGTCTATGTTTTGAACCATTCCTGTGACACTAGTCATAGATTCCGATGCTTCACTTCAGGTTTACTGTATCCCTCCGACCTTCTTAATGACCATGAAACACAGAAATTGCATCGCAATTAAATAGAAAAGCACAATGCTGACTTAGGTACAAGAAGACTGACTCTTCTTACTGTCTATGATTTAGACCATTCCTGTGCATCTAGTTATAGATTCCGAAGCTTCACTTCAGGTGTACTGTATCCCTTGGACCTTCTTATTGACGATGAAACACAGAAATTGCATCGGAATTAAATACAAAAGGCACAATGACGGCTTAAGTACAAGTGGACTGACTCTTGTTACTGTCTATATTTTGAACCATTCCTGAGACTCTAGTTATAGATTCCGAAGCTTCACTTCCGGTATACTGTATCCCTTGGACCTTCTTATTGACGATGAAACACAGAAATTGCATCGGAATTAAATAGAATAGGCACTATGCCGACTTAAGTACAAGAAGACTGACTATGTTTTGAACCATTTCTGTGACACTAGTTATTGATTCCGATGCTTCACTTCAGGTGTATTGTATCCCTCTGACCTTCTTAATGACGATGAAACACAGAAATTGCATCGGAATTAAATACAAAAGGCACAATGCCGACTTATGTACTACAAGACTGACACATCTTACTGTCTATGTTTTGAACCATTCCTCTGACACTAGTTATAGATTCCGATGGTTTACTTCAGGTTTACTGTATCCCTTGGACCTTCTTATTGACGACGAAACACAGAAATTGCATCGAAATTAAATAGAAAAATCACAATGCCGACTTAAGTACAAGAAGACTGACTCTTCCTACTGTCTATGTATTGAACCATTCCTGTGACACTAGTTATAGATTCCGATGCTTCACATCAGGTTTACTGTATCCCTCTGACCTTCCAATTGACGATGAAACACAGAAATTGCGTCGGAATTAGATACAAAAGGCACAATGCCGACTTCAGTACAAGAAGACTGACTCTTCCTACTGTCTATGTTTTGAACCATTCCTGTGACACTAGTTAAGGTTTCCGATGCTTCACTTCAGGTTTTTTGTATCCCTTGGACCTTCTTATTGACGATGAAACACAGAAATTGCATCGGAATTAAATAGAATAGGCACTATGCCGACTTAAGTACAAGAAGACTGACTCTTCTTACTGTTTATGATTTAAACCATTCCTGTGACACTAGTTATAGATTCGGATGCTTCACTTCAGGTTTACTGTATCCCTCTGACCTTCTCATTGACGCTGAAACACAGAAATTGCATCGGAATTAATTACAAAAGGCACAATGCCTACTTAAGTACAAGAAGACTGACTCTTATTACTGTCTATGTTTGAACCATTCCTGTGACACTAGTTATAGATTCCGATGCTTCACTTCAGGTTTACAGTATCCCTCTGACCTTCCTATTGAAGATGAAACACAGAAATTGCATCGGAATTAAATAGAAAAGGAACAAAGCCGATTTATGTACGAGAAGACTGACTCTTCTTACTGTCTATGTTTTGAACCATTCCTGTGACACTAGTCATAGATTCCGATGCTTCACTTCAGGTTTACTGTATCCCTCTGACCTTCTTAATGACCATGATACACAGAAATTGCATCGCAATTAAGTAGAAAAGCACAATGCTGACTTAAGTACAAGAAGACTGACTCTTATTACTGCCTATGTTTTGAACCATTCCTGTGACACTAGTTATAGATTCCGATGCTTCACTTCAGGTTTTTTGTATCCCTTGGACCTTCTTATTGACGACGAAACACAGAAATTGCATCGGAATTAAATACAAAAGGCACAATGCCGACTTATGTACTACAAGACTGACACATCTTACTGTCTATGTTTTGAACCGTTCCTCTGATGCTAGTAATAGATTACGATGCTTCACTTCAGGTTTACTGTATCCCTTGGACCTTCTTATTAACGACGAAACACAGAAATTGCATCGGAATTAAATGGAAAAATCACAATGCCGACTTAAGTACAAGAAGTCTGACTCTTCCTACTGTCTATGTATCGAACCATTCCTGTGACACTAGTCATAGATTCCGATGCTTCACTTCAGGTTTACTGTATCCCTCTGACCTTCTAATTGACGATGAAACACAGAAATTGCATCGGAATTAGATACAAAAAGCATAATGCCGACTTAAGTACAAGAGGACTGGCTCTTATTACTGTCTATGCTTTGAAACATTCCTGTGACACTAGTTATAGATTCCGATGCTTCACTTCAGGTGTACTGTATCCCTTGCACCTTCTTATTGACGATGAAACACAGAAATTGCATCGGAATTAAATACAAAAGGCACAATGACGGCTTAAGTACAAGTAGACTGACTATTCTTACTGTCTATATTTTGATCCATTCCTGTGACACTAGTTATAGATTCTGGTGCTTCACTTCAGGTTTACTGTATCCCTCTGTCCTTCTTATTGACGATGAAACACAGAAATTGCATCGGAATTAAATAAAAAAGCACAATGCCGACGTAAGTACAAGAAGACTGACCCTTCCTACTGTCTATGTTTTGAACGATTCCTGTGACACTAGTTATAGATTCCGATGCTTCATTTCAGGTTTACTGTATCCCTCCGACCTTCTTATGACGCTGAAACACAGATATTGCATCGGAATTAATTACAAAAGGCACAATGCCCACTTAAGTACAGGAAGACTGACTCTTCGTAATGTCTATGTGTTGAACCACTCCTGTGACATTAGTTATAGATTCCGATGCTTCACTTCAGGTTTACTGTATCAACTGCACCTTCTTATTGACGACGAAACACAGAAATTGCATCGGAATTAATTAGAAAAGGCACAATGCCGACTTACATACAAGAAGACTGACCCTTCCTATAGTCTATGTTTTGAACCATTCCTGTGACACTTGTTACAGATTCCGATGATTCCCTTCAGGTTTACTGTAGCCCTCTTACCTTCTTATTGACGATGAAACACAGAAATTGCATCGGAAGTAAATAGAAAAGGCACAATGCCGACTTAAGTACAAGTAGACTGACTCTTCTTAGTGTCTATGTTTTGAACCATTCCTGTGACACTAGTTATCGATTCCGATCCTTCCCTTCAGGTTTACTGTATCCCTCTGACCTTCTTATTGAAGATGAAACACAGCAATTGCATCGGAATTAAATAGAAAAGGAACAATGCCGACTTAAGTGCAAGAAGACTGACTCTTCTGACTGAATACGTTGTGAACATTTCCTGTGAGACCAGTTTTAGATTCCGATGCTTCACTATATGTTTACTGTATCCCTTGGACCTTCTTATTGACGATGAAACACAGAAATTGCATCGGAATTAAATACAAAAGGCACAATGCCGACTTATGTACAAGAAGACTGACTCATCTTACTGTCTATATTTGAACCATTCCTGTGACACTAGCTATTGATTCCGATGCTTCACTTCAGGTTTACTGTATCCCTTGGACCTTGTTATTGACGACGAAACACGGAAATTGCATCGGAAGTAAATAGAAAAGGCACAATGCCGACTTAAGTACAAGGAGACTGACTCTTCCTACTGTCTATGTTTTGAACCATTCCTGTGACACTAGTTATAGATTCCGAAGCTTCACTTCAGGTGTACTGTATCCCTTGGACCTTCTTATTGACGATGAAACACAGAAATTGCATCGGAATTAAATACAAAAGGCACAATGCCGATATAAGTTCAAGAAGACTGACTCTTATTACTGTCTATATTTTGAACCATTCCTGTGACACTAGTTATAGATTCTGGTGCTTCACTTCAGGTTTACTGTATCCCTCTGACCTTCTTATTGACGATGAAACACAGAAATTGCATCGGAATTAAATAGAAAATGCACAATGCCGACTTAAGTAAAAGAAGACTGACTCTTCCTACTGTCTATGATTTGTACGATTCCTGTGAAACTAGTTATAGATTCCGATGCTTCACTTCGGGTTTACTGTATCCCTCCGACCTTCTTATTGACGCTGAATCACAGAAATTGCATCGGAATTAATTACAAAAGGCACAATGCCGACTTAAGTACAAGAAGACTGACTCTTTTTACTGTCTATGTTTTGATCCATTCCTGTGACACTAGTTATAGTTTCCGATGCTTCACTTCAGGTTTTTTGTATCCCTTGGACCTTCTTATTGACGCTGAAACACAGAAATTGCATCGGAATTAATTACAAAAGGCACAATGCCCACTTAAGTACAAGAAGACTGACTCTTCCTAATATCTATGTGTTGAACCAATCCTGTGACATTAGTTATAGATTCCGATGCTTCACTTCAGGTTTACTGTATCCCCTGGACCTTCTAATTGACGATGAAACACAGAAATTGCATCGGAAATAGATACGAAAAGCACAATGCCGACTTAAGTAGAAGAGGACTGACTCTTCTTACTGTCTATGATTTGAAACATTCCTGTGACACTAGTTATAGATTCCGATACTTCACTTCACGTTTACTGTATCCCTTGGACCTTCTTATTGACGACGAAACACAGAAATTGCATCGGAATTAATTAGAAAAGGCACAATTCCGACTTAAGTACAAGAAGACTGACCCTTCCTATTGTCTATGTTTTGAACCATTCCTGTGACACTTGTTACAGATTCCGATGATTCACTTCAGGTTTACTGTATCCCTCTTACCTTCTTATTGACGATGAAACACAGAAATTGCATCGGAATTAAATAGAAAAGGCACAATGCCGACTTAAGTACAAGTAGACTGACTCTTCTTAGTGTGTATGTTTTGAACCATTCCTGTGACACTAGTTATAGATTCCGATGCTTCGCTTCAGGTTTACTGTATCCCTCTGACCTTCTTATTGAAGATGAAACACAGAAATTGCATCGGAATTAAATAGAAAAGGCACAATGCCGACTTAAGTGCAAGAAGACTGACTCTTCTTACTGAATACGTTGTGAACATTTCCTGTGAGACCAGTTTTAGATTCCGATGCTTCACTATATGTTTACTGTATCCCTTGGACCTTCTTATTTACGATGAAACACAGAAATTGCATCGGAATTAAATACAAATGCACAATGCCGACTTAAGTAAAAGAAGACTGACTCTTATTACTGTTTATGTTTTGAACCATTCCTGTGACACTAGTTATAGATTCCGATGCTTCACTTCAGGCTTATTGTATCCCTTGGACCTTCTTATTGACGATGAAACACAGAAATTGCATCGGAATTAAATACAAAAGGCACAATGCCGACTTATGTACAAGAAGACTGACTCATCTTACTGTCTGTGTTTTGAACCATTCTTGTGACACTAGTTATTGATTCCGATGCTTCACTTCAGGTTTACTGTATCCCTTGGACCTTCTTATTGACGACGAAACAGAGAAATTGCATCGGAAGTAAATAGAAAAGGCACAATGCCGACTTAAGTACAAGAAGACTGACTCTTCCTACTGTCTATGTTTTGAACCATTCCTGTGACACTAGTTATAGATTCCAATGCTTCACTTCCGGTTTACTGTATCCCTTGTTCCTTCTTATTGACGATGAAACACAGAAATTGCATCGGAATTAAATAGAATAGGCACTATGCCGACTTAAGTACAAGAAGACTGACTCTTCCTACTGTCTATGTATTGAACCATTTCTGTGACACTAATTATTGATTCCGATGCTTCACTTCAGGTGTATTGTATCCCTCTGGCCTTCTTAATGACGATGAAACACAGAAATTGCATTGGAATTAAATAAGAATGCACAAGCCGAATTAAGTACAAGATGACTGACTCTTCATACCGACTATTATTTGAACCATTCCTGTGACACTAGTCAGAGATTCCGATGCTTCACTTCAGGTTTACTGTATCCCTCTGACCTTCTTAATGACCATGAAACACAGAAATTGCGTAGCAATTAAATAGAAAAGCACAATGCTGACTTAAGTACAAGCAGACTGACTCTTCTTACTGTCCTTGATTTAAACCATTCCTGTGACTATAGTTATAGATTCCGAATCTTCACTTCAGGTGTACTGTATCCCTTGGACCTTCTTATTGACGATGAAACACAGAAATTGCATCGGAATTAAATACAAAAGGCACAATGACGGCTTAAGTACAAGTGGACTGACTCTTGTTACTGTCTATATTTTGAACCATTCCTGTGACACTAGTTATAGATTCTGGTGCTTCACTTCAGGTTTACTGTATCCCTCTGACCTTCTTATTGCTGATGAAACACAGAAATTGCATCGGAATTAAATAGAAAATGCACAATGCCGACTTAAGTTCAAGAAGACTGACTCTTCCTACTGTCTATGTATTGAACCATTCCTGTGACACTAGTTATAGATTCCGATGCTTCACATCAGGTTTACTGTATCCCTCTGACCTTCTAATTGACGATGGAACACAGAAATTGCGTCGGAATTAGATACAAAAAGCACAATGGCGAATTAAGTACAAGAGGACTGACTCTTCTTACTGTCTATGTTTTGAACCATTCCTGTGACACTAGTTATAGATTCCGATGCTTCACTTCAGGTTTACTGTATCCCTCTGACCTTCTTATTGAAGATGAAACACAGGAATTGCATCGGAGTTAAATAGAAAAGGCACAATGCCGACTTAAGTGCAAGAAGACTGACTCTTCTTACTGAATACGTTGTGAACATTTCCTGTGAGACCAGTTTTAGATTCCGATGCTTCACTATATGTTTACTGTATCCCTTGGACCTTCTTATTGACGATGAAACACAGAAATTGCATCGGAATTAAATACAAAAGGCACAATGCCAACTTATGTACAAGAAGACTGACTCATCTTACTGTCTATGTTTTGAACCATTCCTGTGACACTAGTTATAGATTCCGAAGCTACACTTCAGGTGTACTGTATCCCTTGGACCTTCTTATTGACGATGAAACACAGAAATTGCATCAGAATTAAATACAAAAGGCACAATGCCGATTTAAGTTCAAGAAGACTGACTCTTATTACTGTCTATATTTTGAACCATTCCTGTGACACTAGTTATAGATTCTGGTGCTACACTTCAGGTTTACTGTATCCCTCTGAGCTTCTTATTTACGATGAAACACAGAAATTGCATCGGAATTAAATAGAAAATGCACAATGCCGACTTAAGTAAAAGAAGACTGACTCTTCCTACTGTCTATGATTTGTACGATTCCTGTGAAACTAGTTATAGATTCCGATGCTTCACTTCGGGTTTACTGTATCCCTCTGACCTTCTTATTGACGCTGAAACACAGAAATTGCATCCGAATTAATTACAAAAGGCACAATGCCGACTTAAGTACAAGAAGACTGACTCTTTTTACTGTCTATGTTTTGAACCATTCCTGTGACACTAGTTATAGTTTCCGATGCTTCACTTCAGGTTTTTTGTATCCCTTGGACCTTCTTATTGACTCTGAAACACAGAAATTGCATCGGAATTAATTACAAAAGGCACAATGCCCACTCAAGTACAAGAAGACTGACTCTTCCTAATATCTATGTGTTGAACCATTCCTGTGACATTAGTTATAGATTCCGATGCTTCACTTCATGTTTACTGTATCCCCTGGACCTTCTAATTGACGATGAAACACAGAAATTGCATCGGAAATAGATACGAAAAGCACAATGCCGACTTAAGTAGAAGAGGACTGACTCTTCATACTGTCTATGATTTGAAACATTCCTGTGACACTAGTTATAGATTCCGATACTTCACTTCAGGTTTACTGTATCCCTTGGACCTTCTTATTGACGACGAAACACAGAAATTGCATCGGAATTAATTAGAAAAGGCACAATGCCGACTTAAGTACAAGAAGACAGACCCTTCCTATTGTCTATGTTTTGAACCGTTCCTGTGACACTTGTTACAGATTCCGATGATTCACTTCAGGTTTACTGTATCCCTCTTACCTTCTTATTGACGATGAAACACAGAAATTGCATCGGAATTAAATAGAAAAGGCACAATGCCGACTTAAGTGCAAGAAGACTGACTCTTCTTACTGAATACGTTGTGAACATTTCCTGTGAGACCAGTTTTAGATTCCGATGCTTCACTATATGTTTACTGTATCCCTTGGACCTTCTTATTAACGATGAAACACAGAAATTGCATCGGAATTAAATACAAAAGGCACAATGCCGACTTAAGTACAAGAAGACTGACTCTTATTAATGTCTATGTTTTGAGCCATTCCTGTGACACTAGTTATAGATTCCGATGCTTCACTTCAGGTTTATTGTATCCTGTGGACCTTCTTATTGACGATGAAACACAGAAATTGCATCGGAATTAAATACAAAAGGCACAATGCCGACTTATGTACAAGAAGACTGACTCATCTTACTGTCTATGTTTTGAACCATTCCTGTGACACTAGTTATTGATTCCGATGCTTCACTTCAGGTTTACTGTATCCCTTGGACCTTCTTATTGACGACGAAACAGAGAAATTGCATCGGAAGTAAATAGAAAAGGCACAATGCCGACTTAAGTACAAGAAGACTGACTCTTCCTACTGTCTATGTTTTGAACCATTCCTGTGACACTAGTTATAGATTCCGATGCTTCACTTCCGGTTTACTGTATCCCTTGGACCTTTTTATTGACGATGAAACACAGAAATTGCATCGGAATTAAATAGAATAGGCACTATGCCGACTTAAGTACAAGAAGACTGACTCTTCTTACTGACTATGTTTTGAACCATTTCTGTGACACTAATTATTGATTCCGATGCTTCACTTCAGGTGTATTGTATCCCTCTGACCTTCTTAATGACGATGAAACACAGAAATTGCATTGGAATTAAATAAGAATGCACAAGCCGAATTAAGTACAAGATGACTGACTCTTCATACTGACTATGATTTGAACCATTCCTGTGACACTAGTTATAGATTCCGATGCTTCACCTCAGGTTTACTGTATTCCTCTGACCTTCTTATTGACGATGAAACACAGAAATTGCATCGCAATTAAATAGAAAACGCACAATGCTGACTTAAGTACAAGAAGACTGACTCTTCTTACTGTTTATGATTTAAACCATTCCTGTGACACTAGTTATAGATTCCGAAGCTTCACTTCAGGTGTACTGTATCCCTTGGACCTTCTTATTGACGATGAAACACAGAAATTGCATCGGAATTAAATAGAAAAGGCACAATGCCGACTTCAGTACGAGAAGACTGACTCTTCTTACTGTCTATGTTTTGAACCATTCCTGTGACACTAGTCAGAGATTCCGATGCTTCACTTCAGGTTTACTGTATCCCTCTGACCTTCTTAATGACCATGAATCACAGAAATTGCGTCGCAATTAAATAGAAAAGCACAATGCTGACTTAAGTACAAGAAGACTGACTCTTCTTACTGTCTATGATTTAAACCATTCCTGTGACTCTAGTTATAGATTCCGAGTCTTCACTTCAGGTGTACTGTATCCCTTGGACCTTCTTATTGACGATGAAACACAGAAATTGCATCGGAATTAAATACAAAAGGCACTATGACGGCTTCAGTACAAGTGGACTGACTCTTGTTACTGTCTATATTTTGAACCATTCCTGTGACACTAGTTATAGATTTAGGTGCTTCACTTCAGGTTTACTGTATCCCTCTGACCTTCTTATTGACGATGAAACACAGAAATTGCATCGGAATTAAATAGAAAATGCACAATGCCGACTTCAGTACAAGAAGACTGACTCTTCCTACTGTCTATGTATTGAACCATTCCTGTGACACTAGTTATAGATTCCGATGCTTCATATCAGGTTTACTGTATTCCTCTGACCTTCTAATTGACGATGGAACACAGAAATTGCGTCGGAATTAGATACAAAAAGCACAATGCCGACTTAAGTACAAGAGGACTGACTCTTCTTACTGTCTATGTTTTGAAACATTCCTGTGACACTAGTTATAGATTCCGATGCTTCACTTCAGGTTTACTGTATCCCTCTGACCTCTTATTGACGATGAAACACAGAAATTGCATCGGAATTAAATAGGAAAGGCACAATGCCGACTTAAGTACAAGAACGCTGACTCTTCTTACTGTCTATGTTTTGAACCATTCCTGTGACACTAGTTATAGATTCTGGTGCTTCACTTCAGGTTTAATGTATCCCTCTGTCCTTCTTATTGACGATGAAACACAGAAATTGCATCGGAATTAAATAAAAAAGGCACAATGCCGACTTAAGTAGAAGAGGACTGACCCTTCCTACTGCCTATGTTTTTAACGATTCCTGTGACACTAGTTATAGATTCCGATGCTTCATTTCAGGTTCGCTGTATCCCTCCGAGCTTCTTATTGACGCTGAAACACAGAAATTGCATCGGAATTAATTACAAAAGGCACAATGCCCACTTAAGTACAAGAAGACTGACTCTTCCTACTGTCTATGTATTGAACCATTCCTGTGACACTAGTTAAGATTCCGATGCTTCACTTCAGGTTTACTGTATCCCTTGGACCTTCTAGTTGGCGATGAAGCACAGAAATTGCATCGGAATTAGATACAAAAAGCACAATGCCGACTTAAGTAGAAGTGGACTGACTCTTCTTACTGTCTATGTTATGAAACATTCCTGTGACACTAGTTATAGATTCCGATGCTTCACTTCAGGTTTACTGTATCCCTTGGACCTTCTTATTGACGACGAAACACAGAAATTGCATCGGAATTAATTAGAAAAGGCACAATGCCGACTTAAGTACAAGATGACTGACCCTTCCTATTGTCTATGATTTGAACCCTTCCTGTGACACTTGTTACAGATTCCGATGATTCACTTCAGGTTTACTGTATCCCTCTGACCTTCTTATTGACGATGAAACACAGAAATTGCATCGGAATTAAATAGAAAAGGCACAATGCCGACTTAAGTACAAGTAGACTGACTCTTCTTAGTGTCTATGTTTTGAACCATTCCTGTGACACTAGTTAGAGATTCCGATGCTTCACTTCAGGTTTACTGTATCCCTCGGACCTTCTTATTGAAGATGAAACACAGAAATTGCATCGGAATTAAATAGAAAAGGCACAATGCCGACATAAGTACAAGAAGACTGACTCTCCTTACTGAATACGTTGTGAATATTTCCTGTGAGACCAGTTTTAGATTCCGATGCTTCACTATATGGTTACTGTATCCCTTGGACCTTCTTATTGACGATGAAACACAGAAATTGCATCGGAATTAAATACAAAAGGCACAATGCCGACTCAAGTACAATTAGACTGTCTCATCTTAATGTCTATGTTTTGAAAGATTCCTGTGACACTAGTCATATATTCCGTGCTTCACTTCAGGTTTACTGTATCCCTCTGACCTTCTTATTGACCATGAAACACAGAAATTGCATCGCAACTAAATAGAAAAGGCACAACGCTGACTTAAGTACAAGAAGACTGACTCTTCTTACTGTCTATGATTTAAACCATTATTGTGACAGTAGTTATAGATTCCGAAGATTCCCTTCAGGTGTACTGTATCCCTTGGACATTCTTATTGACGATGAAACACAGAAATTGCATCGGAATTAAATACAAAAGCCACAATGACGGCTTAAATACAAGTGGACTGACTCTTCAAACTGTCTATATTTTGAAACATTCCTGTGACACTAGTTATAGATTCTGGTGATTCCCTTCAGGTTTACTGTATCCCTCTGACCCTCTAATTGACGATGAAACACAGAAATTGCATCGGAATTAAATAAAAAAGGCACAATGCCGACTTAAGTACAAGAAGACAGACTCTTCCTACTGTCTATGATTTGAACGATTCCTGTGACACTAGTTATAGATTCCGATGCTTCACTTCAGGTTTACTGTATCCCTCTGACCTTCTAATTGACGATGAAACACAGAAATTGCATCGGAATTAGATACAATCAACACAATGTCGACTGAAGTACAAGAGCACTGACTCTTCTTACTGTCTATGTTTAGAAACATTCCCCATGACACTAGTTATAGATTGCGATGCTTCACTTCAGGTTTACTGTATCCCTCTGACCTTGTTATTGCCGATGAAACACAGAAATTGCATCGGAATTAAATACAAAATACACAATGCCGGCCTAAGTACAAGAAGACTGACTCTTCCTACTCTCTATGTTTTGAACCATTCCTGTGACACTAGTCATAGATTCCGATGCTTCACTTCAGGTTTACTGGATCCCTCTGACCTTCTTATTGACCATGAATCACAGAAATTGCATCGCAATTAAATAGAAAAGGCACAATGCTGACCTAAGTACAAGAAAACTGACTCTTCTTACTGTCTATGATTTAAACCATTCCTGTGACACTAGTTATAGATTCCGAAGCTTCACTTCAGGTGTACTGTATCCCTTGGACCTTCTTATTGACGATGAAACACAGAAATTGCATCGTAATTAAATAGAAAAGGCACAATTCCGACTTAAGTACAAGTAGACTGACTCTTCTTAGTGTCTATGTTTTAACCATTCCTGTGACACTAGTTATAGATTCCGATGATTTACTTCAGGTTTACTGTATCCCTCTAACAATCTTATTGACGATGAAACACAGAAATTGCATCAGAATTAAATAGAAAAGAAGCAATGCCGTCTTAAGTACAAGAAGAATGACTCTTCCTACTGTCTATGTTTTGAACCATTCCTGTGACACTAGTTATAGATTCCGATGCTTCACTTCAGGTTTACTGTATCCCTCTGACCTTCTTATTGACGATGAAACACAGAAATTGAACCAGAATTAAATACAACAGGCACAATGCCGACTTAAGTACAAGAAGACTGACCCTTCCTATGGTCTATGCTTTGAACCATTCCTGTGACACTTGTTATAGATTCCGATGCTTCACTTCAGTTTTACTGTATCCCTCTGACTTTCTTATTGACGATGAAACACAGAAATTGCATCGGAATTAAATAGAAATGGCACAATGCCGACTTAAGTACAAGAAGGCTGACTCTTCTTACTGTCTATGTTTTGAACGATTCCTGTGACACTAGTTGTAGATTCCGATGCTTCACTTCAGGTTTACTGTATCCCTCTGACCTTCTTATTGATGATGATACACAGAAATTGCATCGGAATTAAATAGATACGGCACAATGCCGACTTAAGTACAAGAAGACTGACTCTTCTTACTGATTACGTTGTGAACTTTTCGTGTGAGACCAGTTTTAGATTCCGATGTCACTATATGTTTACTGTATCCCTTGGACCTTCTTATTGACGATGAAACACAGAAATTGCATCGGAATTAAATACAAAAGGCACAATGCCGACTTAAGTACAAGTAGACTGACTCTTCTTACTGTCTATGTTTTGAACCGTTCCTGTGACACTAGTTATAGATTCTGATGCTTCACTTCAGGTTTACTGTATCCCTCTGACCTTCTTATTGACGATGAAACAAAGAAATTGCATCGGAATTAAATACAAAAGGCACAATGCCGACTTACGTACATGTAGACTGACTCTTCTCACTGTCTATGCTTTGAACCATTCCTGTGACACTAGTTATAGATTCCGATGATTTACTTCAGGCTTACTGTATCCCTCTGACATTCTTATTGACGATGAAACACAGAAATTGCATCAGAATTAAATAGAAAAGGCACAATGCCGACTTAAGTACAAGAAGAATGACTCTCACTACTGTCTATGTTTTGAACCATTCCTGTGACACTACTTATAGATTCCGATGCTTCACTTCAGGTTTACTGTATCCCTTTGACCTTCTTAGAGACGATGAAACACAGAAATTGCAGCGGAAATAAATACAAAATGCACAATGCCGACTCAAGTACAATTAGACTGACTTTTCTTACTGTCTATGTTTTGAATCATTCCTGCGACACTAGTTATACATTCCAATGCTTCACTTCAGGTTTACCGTATCCCTCTGACCTTCTTATTGACGATGAAACACAGAAATTGCATCGGAATTAAATAGAAAAGGCACAAAGCCGACTTAAGTACAAGAAGACTGACTCTTCTTACTGACTATGTTATGAACCATTCCTGTGACACTAATTATAGATTCCGATGCTTCACTTCAGGTTTACTGTATCCCTCTGACCTTCTTATTGACGATGAAACGCAGAAATTGAAACAGAAATAAATACAACAGGCACAATGCAGACTTAAGTACAAGAAGACTGACTCTTCCTACTCTCTATGATTTGAACTTTTCCTGTGACACTAGTTATAGATTCCGATGCTTCACTTCAGGTTTACTGTATCACTCTAACCTTCTTATTGACGATGAAACACAGAAATTGCATCGGAATTAAATTGAAAAAGTACAATGCCGACTTAAGTTCTAGAAGACTGACCCTTCCTATTGTCTATGATTTGAACCATTCCGGTGACACTAGTTATAGATTCCGATGCTTCACTTCAGGTTTACTGTATCCCTCTGACCTTCTTATTGACGATGAAACACAGAAATTGCATCGGAAATAAATACAAAAGGCACAATGATGACTCAAGTACAAGTAGACTGACTTTTCTTACTGTCTATGTTTTGAATCATTCCTGTGACACTACTTATACATTCCGATGCTTCACTTCAGGTTTACTGTATCCCTCTGACCTTCTTACTGACAATGAAGCACAGAAATTGCATCGGAATTAAATAGAAATGGCACAATGCCAACTTAAGTACAAGAAGACTGACTCTTCTTACTGACTATGTTTTGAACCATTCCTGTGACACTAGTTATAGATTCCGATACTTCACTTCAGGTTTACTGTATCCCTCTGACCCTCTTATTGACGATGAAACACAGAAATTGAACCAGAATTAAATACAACAGGCACAAAGCAGACTTAAGTACAAGAAGACTGACTCTTCCTACTCTCTATGATTTGAAACTTTCGTGTGACACTAGTTATAGATTCCGATGCTTCACTTCAGGTTTACTGTATCCCTCTAACCTTCTTATTGACGATGAAACACCGAAATTGTATCGGAATTAAATTGAAAAGGTACAATGCCGACTTAAGTTCAAGAAGACTAACCCTTCCTATTGTCTATGTTTTGAACCATTCCTGTGACACTAGTTATAGATTCCGATGCTTCACTTCAGGTTTACTGTATCCCTCTGACCTTCGTTTTGACGATGAAACACAGAAATTGCATCGGAATTAAATAAAAATGCACAATGCCGAATTAAGTACAAGAAGACTGACTCTTCATACTGTCTATGTTTTGAACGATTCCTGTGACACTAGTTATAGATTCCGATGCTTCACTTCAGGTTTACTGTATCCCTTGGATCTTCTTATTGACGACGAAACACAGAAATTGCATCGGAATTCAATAGAAAAATCACAATGACAACTTAAGTACAAGAAGACTGACTCTTCCTACTGTCTATGTACTGAACCATTCCTGTGACACTAGTTATAGATTCCGATGCTCCACTTCACGTTTACTGTATCCCTCTGACGTTCTAATTTACGATGAAACACAGAAATTGCATCGGAATTAGATACAAAAAGCACAATGCCGACTTAAGTACAAGAGGATTGACTCTTCTTACTGTCTATGTTTGAACCATTCCTGTGACACTAGTTATAGATTCCGATGCTTCACTTCAGGTTTACTGTATTCCTTGGACCTTCATATTGACGACGAAACACAGACATTGCATCGTAATTAATTAGAAAAGGCACAATGCCGACTTAAGTACAAGAAGACTGACCCTTCCTATGGTCTATGCTTTGAACCATTCCGGTGACACTTGTTATAGATTCCGATGCTTCACTTCAGTTTTACTGTATCCCTCTGACTTTCTTATTGACGATGAAAAACAGAAATTGCATCGGATTAAATAGAAAATGCACAATGCCGACTTAAGCACAAGAAGACTTACTCTTCTTACTGTCTATGTTTTGAACCATTGCTGTGACACTAGTTGTAGATTCCGATGCTTCACTTCAGGTTTACTGTATCCCTCTGACCTTCTTATTGAAGATGAAACACAGAAATTGCATCGGAGCTAAATAGAAACGGCACAATGCCGACTTAATTACAAGAAGACTGACTCTTCTTACTGATTACGTTGTGAACATTTCGTGTGAGACCAGTTTTAGATTCCGATGTTCACTATATGTATACTGTATCCCTTGGACCTTCTTAATGACGATGAAACACAGAAATTGCATCGGAATTAGATACAAAAAGCACAATGCCGACTTAAGTACAAGAGGATTGACTCTTCTTACTGTCTATGTTTGAACCATTCCTGTGACACTAGTTATAGATTCCGATGCTTCACTTCAGGTTTACTGTATCCCTCTGACCATCTTATTGACGATGAAACAAAGAAATTGCATCGGAATTAAATACAAAATGCACAATGCCGAATTACGTACATGTAGACTGACTATTCTTACTGTCTATGCTTTTAACCATTCCTGTGACACTAGTTATAGATTCCGATGATTTACTTCAGGTTTACTGTATCCCTCTGACGTTCTTATTGACGATGAAACACAGAAATTGCATCAGAATTAAATAGAAAAGGCACAATGCCGACTTAAGTACAAGAAGAATGACTCTCACTACTCTCTATGTTTTGAACCATTCCTGTGACACAACTTATAGATTCCGATGCTTCACTTCAGGTTTACTGTATCCCTCTGACCTTCTTAGAGACGATGAAACAAAGAAATTGCATCGGAAATAAATACGAAAGGCACAATGCCGACTCAAATACAATTAGACTGACTTTTCTTCCTGTCTATGTTTTGAACCATTCCGGTGACACTAGTTATAGATTCCGATGCTTCACTTCAGGTTTACTGTATCCCTCTGACCTTCTTATTGACGATGAAACACAGAAATTGCTTCGGAAATAAATACAAAAGGCACAATGATGATTCAAGTACAAGTAGACTGACTTTTCTTACTGTCTATGTTTTGAATCATTCCTGTGACACAACTTATACATTCCGATGCTTCACTTCAGGTTTACTGTATCCCTCTGACCTTCTTACTGACAATGAAACACAGAAATTGCATCGGAATTAAATAGAAAAGGCACAATGCCAACTTAAGTACAAGAAGACTGACTCTTCTTACTGACTATGTTTTGAACCATTCCTGTGACACTAGTTATAGATTCCGATACTTCACTTCAGGTTTACTGTATCCCTCTGACCCTCTTATTGACGATGAAACACAGAAATTGAACCAGAATTAAATACAACAGGCACAAAGCAGACTTAAGTACAAGAAGACTGACTCTTCCTACTCTCTATGATTTGAAACTTTCGTGTGACACTAGTTATAGATTCCGATGCTTCACTTCAGGTTTACTGTATCCCTCTAACCTTCTTATTGACGATGAAACACCGAAATTGTATCGGAATTAAATTGAAAAGGTACAATGCCGACTTAAGTTCAAGAAGACTAACCCTTCCTATTGTCTATGTTTTGAACCATTCCTGTGACACTAGTTATAGATTCCGATGCTTCACTTCAGGTTTACTGTATCCCTCTTACCTTCGTTTTGACGATGAAACACAGAAATTGCATCGGAATTAAATAAAAATGCACAATGCCGAATTAAGTACAAGAAGACTGACTCTTCATACTGTCTATGTTTTGAACGATTCCTGTGACACTAGTTATAGATTCCGATGCTTCACTTCAGGTTTACTGTATCCCTTGGATCTTCTTATTGACGACGAAACACAGAAATTGCATCGGAATTCAATAGAAAAATCACAATGTCAACTTAAGTACAAGAAGACTGACTCTTCCTACTGTCTATGTACTGAACCATTCCTGTGACACTAGTTATAGATTCCGATGCTCCACTTCACGTTTACTGTATCCCTCTGACCTTCTAATTTACGATGAAACACAGAAATTGCATCGGAATTAGATACAAAAAGCACAATGCCGACTTAAGTACAAGAGGATTGACTCTTCTTACTGTCTATGTTTGAACCATTCCTGTGACACTAGTTATAGATTCCGATGCTTCACTTCAGGTTTACTGTATTCCTTGGACCTTCATATTGACGACGAAACACAGACATTGCATCGTAATTAATTAGAAAAGGCACAATGCCGACTTAAGTACAAGAAGACTGACCCTTCCTATGGTCTATGCTTTGAACCATTCCGGTGACACTTGTTATAGATTCCAATGCTTCACTTCAGTTTTACTGTATCCCTCTGACTTTCTTATTGACGATGAAAAACAGAAATTGCATCGGAATTAAATAGAAAATGCACAATGCCGACTTAAGCACAAGAAGACTTACTCTTCTTACTGTCTATGTTTTGAACCATTGCTGTGACACTAGTTGTAGATTCCGATGCTTCACTTCAGGTTTACTGTATCCCTCTGACCTTCTTATTGACCATGAAACACAGAAATTGCATCGCAATTAGATAGAAAAGGCAAAATTCTGACTTAAGTACAAGAAGACTGACTCTTCTTACTGTCTATGATTTATACCATTCCTGTGACACTAGTTATAGATTCCGAAGCTTCACTTCAGGTGTACTGTATCCCTGGGACCTTCCTATTGACGATGAAACACAGAAATTGCATCGGAATTTAATACAAAAGGCACAATGCCGATTTAAGTACAAGAAGAATGACTCTCACTACTGTCTATGTTTTGAACCATTCCTGTGACACTAGTTATTGATTCCGATGCTTCACTTCAGGTTTACTGTTTTCCTTGGACCTTCATAAAGACGACGAAACACAGACATTGCATCGTAATTAATTAGAAAAGGCACAATGCCGACTTAAGTACAAGAAGACTGACCCTTCCTATGGTCTATGCTTTGAACCATTCCGGTGACACTTGTTATAGATTCCGATGCTTCACTTCAGTTTTACTGTATCCCTCTGACTTTCGTATTGACGATGAAACACAGAAATTGCATCGGAATTAAATAGAAAATGCACAATGCCGACTTAAGCACAAGAAGACTTACTCTTCTTACTGTCTATGTTTTGAACCATTGCTGTGACACTAGTTGTAGATTCCGATGCTTCACTTCAGGTTTACTGTATCCCTCTGACCTTCTTATTGAAGATGAAACACAGAAATTGCATCGGAATTAAATAGAAACGGCACAATGCCGACTTAATTACAAGAAGACTGACTCTTCTTACTGATTACGTTGTGAACATTTCGTGTGAGACCCGTTTTAGATTCCGATGTTCACTATATGTATACTGTATCCCTTGGACCTTCTTAATGACGATGAAACACAGAAATTGCATCGGAATTAAATACAAAAGGCACAATGCCGACTTAAGTACAAGTGGACTGACTCTTCTTACTGTCTATGTTTTGAACCGTTCCTGTGACACTAGTTATGGATTCTGATGCTTCACTTCAGGTTTACTGTATCCCTCTGACCATCTTATTGACGATGAAACAAAGAAATTGCATCGGAATTAAATACAAAATGCACAATGCCGAATTACGTACATGTAGACTGACTATTCTTACTGTCTATGCTTTTAACCATTCCTGTGACACTAGTTATAGATTCCGATGATTTACTTCAGGTTTACTGTATCCCTCTGACGTTCTTATTGACGATGAAACACAGAAATTGCATCAGAATTAAATAGAAAAGGCACAATGCCGACTTAAGTACAAGAAGAATGACTCTCACTACTGTCTATGATTTGAACCATTCCTGTGACACTACTTATAGATTCCGATGCTTCACTTCAGGTTTACTGTATCCCTCTGACCTTCTTAGAGACGATGAAACAAAGAAATTGCATCGGAAATAAATACAAAAAGCACAATGCCGACTCAAATACAATTAGACTGACTTTTCTTACTGTCTATGTTTTGAATCATTCCTGTGACACTAGTTATACATTCCAATGCTCCACTTCAGGTTTACTGTATCCTTCTGACCTTCTTATTGACGATGAAAGACAGAAATTGCATCGGAATTAAATAGAAAAGGCACAATGCCGACTTAAGTACAAGAAGACTGACTCTTCTTACTGACTATGTTATGAACCATTCCTGTTAGACTAGTTATGGATTCCGATGCTTCACTTCAGGTTTACTGTATCCCTCTGACCTTCTTATTGACGATGAAACACAGAAATTGAAACAGAATTAAATACAACAGGCACAATGCAGACTTAAGTACAGGAAGACTGACTCTTCCTACTCTCTATGATTTGAACCTTTCCTATGACACTAGTTATAGATTCCGATGCTTCACTTCAGGTTTACTGTATCACTCTAATCTTCGTATTGACGATGAAACACAGAAATTGCAACGGAATTAAATTGAAAAGGTACAATGCCGACTTAAGTTCTAGAGGACTGACCCTTCCTATTGTCTATGATCTGAACCATTCCTGTGACACTAGTTATAGATTCCGATGCTTCACTTCAGGTTTACTGTATCCCTCTGACCTTCTTATTGACGATGAAACACAGAAATTCCATCGGAATTAAATACAAAAGGCACAATGCCGACCTAACTTCAAGAAGACTGACTCTTCCTACTCTCTATGTTATGAACCATTCCTGTGACACTAGTTATGGATTACGATGCTTCACTTCAGGTTTACTGTATTCCTCTGACCTTCGTATTGACGATGAAACACAGAAATTGCAACGGAATTAAATACAAGAGGCACAATGCCGACTTAAGTACAAGAAGACTGACTCTTCTTACTGTCTATGTTGTGAACCATTCCCGTGACACTAGTTATACATTCCGAAGCTACACTTCAGGTTTACTGTATCCCTCTGACCTTCTTATTGACCATGAAACACAGAAATTGCATCGCAATTAAATAGAGAAGGCAAAATTCTGACTTAAGTACAAGAAGACTGACTCTTCTTACTGTCTATGATTTATACCATTCCTGTGACACTAGTTATAGATTCCGAAGCTTCACTTCAGGTGTACTGTATCCCTGGGACCTTCCTATTGACGATGAAACACAGAAATTGCATCGGAATTTAATACAAAAGTCACAATGCCGATTTAAGTACAAGAGGAATGACTCTCACTACTGTCTATGTTTTGAACCATTCCTGTGACACTAGTTATAGATTCCGATGCTTCACTTCAGGTATACCGTATCCCTCTGACCTTCTTATAGACGATGAAACACAGAAATTGCATCGGAAATAAAAACAAAAGGCACAATGCCGACTCAAGTACAATTAGACTGACTTTTCATACTGTCTATGTTTGAATCATTCCTGTGACACTAGTTATACATTCCAATGCTTCACTTCAGGTTTACTGTATCCCTCTGACCGTCTTATTGACGATGAAACACAGAAATTGCATCGGAATTAAATAGAAAATGCACAATGCCGACTTAAGTACAAGAAGATTGACTTTTCTTACTGACTATGTTTTGAACCATTCCTGTGACACTAGTTATAGATTCCGATGCTTCACTTCAGGATTACTGTATCCCTCTGACCTTCTTATTGACGATGAAACACAGAAATTGAAACAGAATTAAATATAACAGGCACAATGCCGACTTAAGTTCTAGAAGACTGACCTTTCCAATTGTCTATGATTTGAACCATTCCTGTGACACTAGTTATAGATTCCGATGCTTCACTTTAGGTTTACTGTATCCCTCTGACCTCCTTATTGACGATGAAACACAGAAATTGCATCGGAATTAAATAAAAATGCACAATGCCGTCTTAAGTACAAGAAGTATGACTCTTCATACTGACTATGTTTTGAACCAGTCCTGTGACACTAGTTATAGATTCCGATGCTTCACTTCAGATTTACTGTATCCCTCTGACCTTCTTATTGACGATGAAACACAGAAATTGCATCGGAATTAAATACAAAAGGCACAATGCCGACCTAAGTACAAGAAGACTGACTCTACCTACTCTCTATGATTTGAACCATTCCTGTGACACTAGTTATAGATTACGATGCTTCACTTCAGGTTTACTGTATCCCTCTGACCTTCGTATTGACGATGAAACACAGAAATTGCATCGGAATTAAATACAAAAGGCACAATGCCGACTTAAGTACAAGAAGACTGACTCTTCTTACTGTCTATGTTGTGAACCATTCCTGTGACAGTAGTTATACATTCCGAAGCTACACTTCAGGTTTACTGTATCCCTCTGACCTTCAAATTTTAGGTGAAACACAGAAATTGCATCGGAATTAAATAGAAAAGGCACAATGCCAACTTAAGTACAAGAAGACTGACTCTTCTTACTGTCTATGCTTTGAACCATTCCTGTGACACTAGTTATAGATTCCTAAGCTTCACTTCAGGTTTACTGTATCCCTCTAACCCTCTTATTGACCATGAAACACAGAAATTGCATCGCAATTTAATAGAAAAGGCAAAATGCTGACTTAAGTACAAGAAGACTGACTCTTCTTACTGTCTATGATTTATACCATTCCTGTGACACTAGTTATAGTAATTGAAGCTTCACGTCAGGTGTACTGTATCCCTTGGACCTTCCTATTGACGATGAAACACAGACATTGCATCGAAATATAACACAAAAGGCACAATGACGACTTAAGTACAAGTAGACTGACTCTTCTTACTGTCTATATTTTGAACCATTCCTGTGACACTAGTTAGAGATTGTGATGCTTCACTTCACGTTTACTGTATCCCTCAGACCTTCTTATTGACGATGAAACACAGAAATTGCATCGGATATAAATAAAAAAGGCACAATCCCGACTTAAGTACAAGAAGACTGACTCTTCCCACTGTCTATGTTTTTAACGATTCCTGTGACACTAGTTATAGATTCCGATGCTTCACTTCAGGTTTACTGTATCCCTCTGACCTTCTTATTGACGCTGAAACACAGAAATTGCATCGGAATTAAAAAGAAAAGGCAAAATGCCGACTTAAGTACAAGAAGAATGACTCTCACTACTGTCTATATTTTGAACCATTCCTGTGACACTTGTTATAGATTCCGATGCTTCACTTCAGGTTTACTGTATCCCTCTGACCTTCTCATAGACGATGAAACACAGAAATTGCATCGGAAATAAATACAAAAGGCACAATGCCGACTCAAATACAATTAGACTGACTTTTCTTACTGTCTCTGTTTTGAATCATTCCTGTGACACTAGTTATACATTCCAATGCTTCACTTCAGGTTTACTGTATCCCTCTGGCCTTCTTATTGACGATGAAACACTGAAATTGCATCGGAATTAAATAGAAAAGGCACAATGCCGACTTAAGTACAAGAAGACTAACTCTTCTTACTGACTATGTTTTGAACCATTCCTGTAACACTAGTTATAGATTCCGATGCTTCACTTCAGGTTTACTGTATCCCTCTGACCTTCTTATTGACGATGAAACACAGAAATGGCATCGGAATTAAATAAAAATGCACAATGCAGACTTAAGTACAAGAAGACTGACTCTTCCTACTGTCTATGTATTGAACCATTCCTGTGACACTAGTTATAGATTCCGAAGCTTCACTTCAGGTTTACTGTATCCCTCTGACCCTCTTATTGACCATGAAACACAGAAATTGCATTGCAATTAAATAGAAAAGGCAAAATGCTGACTTAAGTACAAGAAGACTGACTCTTCTTACAGTCTTTGATTTATACCATTCCTGTGACACTAGTTATAGATTCCGTTGCTTCACTTCAGGTTTACTGTATCCCTCTGACCTTCTAACTGACGATGAAACACAGAAATTGCTTCGGGATTAGATACAATAAGCACAATGACGACATAAGTACAAGGTGACCGACTCTTCTTACTGTCTATGTTTGAAACATTCCTGTGACACTAGTTATAGATTCCGATGCTTCACTTCAGGTTTACTGTATCCCTCTGACCTTCTTAGTGACGATGAAACACAGGAATTGCATCGGAATTAAATACAAAAGGCACAATGCCGACTTACGTACATGTAGACTGACTCTTCTTACTGTCTATGTTTTGAACCATTCCTGTGACACTAGTTATAGATTCCGATGATTTACTTCAAGTTTACTGTATCCCTCTGACATTCTTATTGACGATGAAACACAGAAATTGCATCAGAATTAAATACCAAAGGCACAATGCCGACTTAAGTACAAGAAGAATGACTCTTCCTACTGTCTATGTTTTGAACCATTCCTGTGACACTAGTTATGGAATCCGATGCTTCACTTCAGGTTTACTGTATCCCTCAGACCTTCTCATTGACGATGAAACACAGAAATTGCATCGGAAATAAATACAAAAGGCACAATGCCCACTCAAGTACAAGTTGACTGACTTTTCTTACTGTCTATGTTTTGAATCATTCCTGTGACACTAGTTATAGATTCCGATGCTTCACTTCAGGTTTACTTTATCCCTCTGACCTTCTTATTGACGATGAAACACAGAAAATGCATCGGAATTAAATAAAAATGCACAATGCCGAATTAGGTACAAGAAGACTGACTCTTCATACTGACTATGTTTTGAATCATTCCCGTGACACTAGTCATAGATTCCGATGTTTCACTTCAGGTTTACTGTACCCCTCTGACCTTCTTATTGACGATGAAACACAGAAATTGCATCGGAATTAAATACAAAATTGACAATGCCGACTCAAGTACAAATTGACTGACTTTTCTTACTGTCTACGTTTTGAATCATTCCTGTGACACTAGTTATAGATTCTGATGCTTCACTTCAGGTTTACTGTATCCCTCTGACCTTCTTATTGACGATGAAACACAGAAATTGAACCAGAATTAAATACAAAAGGCACAATGCCGACTTATGTACTAGAAGACTGACTCATCTTACTGTCTATGTTTTGAACCATTCCTCCGACACTAGTTATAGATTCCGATGCTTCACTTCAGGTTTACTGTATCCCTTGGACCTTCTTATTGACCATGAAACACAGATATTGCATCGCAATTAAATAGAAAGATCACAATGCTGACTTAGGTACAAGAAGGCTGACTCTGCTTACTGTCTATGATTTAAACCATTCCTGTGACACTAGTTATAGATTCCGAAGCTTCACTTCAGGTGTGCTGTATCCCTTGGACCTTCTTATTGACGATGAAACACAGAAATTGCATCGGAATTAAATACAAAAGGCACAATGACGACTTAAGTACAAGTAGACTGATTCTTCTTACTGTCTATATTTTGAACCATTCCTGAGACACTAGTTATAGATTATGATGCTTCACTTCAGGTTTACTGTATTTCTCTGACCCTCTTATTGACGATGAAACACAGAAATTGCATCGGGATTAAATTAAAAAGTGCACAATGCCGACTTAAGTACAAGAAGACTGACTCTTCCTACTGTCTATGCTTTGAACGATTCCTGTGACACTAGTTATAGATTCCGATGCTTCACTTCAGGTTTACTGTATTCCTTGGACCTTTTTATTGACGATGAAACACAGTAATTGCATCGGAATTAAATACAAAAGGCACAATGCCGACTTATGTACTAGAAGACTGACTCATCTTACTGTCTATGTTTTGAACCATTCCTCCGACACTAGTTATAGATTCCGATGCTTCACTTCAGGTTTACTGTATCCCTTGGACCTTCTTATTGACGACGAAACACAGAAATTGCAACGGAATTAAATAGAAACATCACAATGCCGACTTAAGTACAAGAAGACTGACTCTTCTTACTGACTATGTTGTGATCATTTCCTGTGAGACCAGTTTTAGATTCCGATGCCTTACTATATTTTTTCTGTATCCCTTGGACCTTCTTGTTGACGATGAAACACAGTAATTGCATTGGAATTAAATACAAAAGGCACAATGCCGACTTAAGTACAAGTAGACTGACTCTTCTTACTGTCTATGCTTTGAACCATTCCTGTGACACTAGTTATAGATTCTGATGCTTCACTTCAGGTTTACTGTATCCCTCTGACCTTCTTATTGAAGATGAAACACAGAAATTGCATCGGAATTATATATAAAAGGCACAATGCCGCCATAAGTACATGTAGACTGACTCTTCCTACTGTCTATGTTTTGAACCATTTCTGTGACACTAGTTATAGATTCCGATGATTTACCTCAGGTTTACTGTATCCCTCTGACATTCTTATTGACGATGAAACACAGAAATTGCATCAGAATTAAATAGAAATAGCACAATGCCGACATAAGTACAAGAAGAATGACTCTTCCTAATGTCTATGTTTTGAACCATTCCTGTGACACTAGTTATAGATTCCGATGCTTCACTTCAGGTTTACTGTATCCCTCTGACCTTCCTATTGACGATGAAACACAGAAATTGCAACGGAAATAAATACAAAAGGCACAATGCCGACTCAAGTACAAGTAGACTGACTATTCTTACTGTCTATGTTTTGAATCATTCCTGTGACAGTAGTTATACATTCCGATGCTTCACTTCAGGTTTACTGTATCCCTCAGACCTTCTTATTGACGATGAAACACAGAAATGGCGTCGGAATTAAATAGAAAAGGCACAATGCCGACTTAAGTACAAGAAGACTGACTCTTCTTACTGACTGTGATTTGAACCATTCCTGTGACACTAGTTATAGATTCCGATGCTTCACTTCAGGATTTCTGTATCCCTCTGACCTTCTTATTGACGATGAATTACAGAAATTGCATCAGAATTAAATACAACAGGCACAATGCAGAGTTAAGTACAAGAAGACTGACTCTTCCTACGCTCTATGATTTGAACCTTTCCTGTGACACTAGTTATAGATTCCTATGCTTCACTTCAGGTTTATTGTATCCCTCTAACCTTCTTATTGACGATGAAACACAGAAATTGCATCGGAATTAAATTGAAAACGTACAATGCCGACTTAAGTTCAAGAAGACTGACCCTTCCTATTGTCTATGTTTTGAATCATTCCTGTGACACTAGTTATAGATTCCGATGCTTCACTTCAGGTTTACTGTATCCATCTGACCATCTTATTGACGATGAAACACTGAAATTGCATCGGAATTAAGTAGAAAAGGCACAATGCCGACTGAAGTACAAGAAGACTGACTCTTCTTACTGTCTATGTTTTGAACCATTGTTGTGAAACTAGTTACAGATTCCGATGCTTCACTTCAGGTTTACTGTATCCCTTGAACCTTTTTATTGACGATGAATCACAGAAATTGCGTCGGAATTAAATAGAAAAGGCACAATGCCGACTTATGTACAAGAAGACTGACACATCTTAGTGTCTATGATTTGAACCATTCCTGTGACACTAGTTATAGATTCTGATGCTTCACTTCAGGTTTACTGTATCCCTCTGGCCTTATTATTGACGATGGAACACAAAAATTGCATCGGAATTAAATACAAAAGGCACAATGCCGACTTAAGTACAAGAAGACTGACTCATCTTACTGTCTATGATTTGAACCATCCCTGTGACACAAGTTATAGATTCCGATGCTTCTCTTCAGGATTACTGTATCCCTCTGACCTTCGTATAGACGATAAAACACAGTAATTGCATCGGAATTAAATAGAAAAGGCAGAATGCCGACTTCAGTGCAAGAAGACTGACTCTTCTTACTGACTATGTTTTGAACCATTCCTGTGACACTGGTTATAGATTCCGATGCCTCACTTCAGGTTTACAGTATACCTCTGACCTTCTTATTGACGATGAAACACAGATATTGTATCGGAACTAAATAGAAAAGGCAGAATGCCGACTTAAGTACAAGAAGACTGACTCATCTTACTGTCTATGTTTTGAACCATCCCTGTGACACAAGTTATAGATTCCGATGCTTCTCTTCAGGTTTACTGTATCCCTCTGACCTTCGTATAGACGATAAAAGACAGTACTTGCATCGGAATTAAATAGAAAACGCAGAATGCCGACTTCAGTGCAAGAAGACTGACTCTTCCTACTCACTATGTTTTGAACCATTCCTGTGACACTAGTTATAGATTCCGATGCCTCACTTCAGGTTTACAGTATACCTCTGACCTTCTTATTGACGATGAAACACAGATATTGCATCGGAATTAAATAGAAATTGCACAATGCCGACTTAAGTACAAGAAGACAGACTCTTCTTACTCTCTATGTTTTGAACCGAACCTGTCACACTAGTTATAGATTCCGATGCTTCACTTCAGGTTTACTGTATCCCTTAGACCTTCTTATTGACGATGAAACACCGAAACTGCATCGGAATTAAATACGAAAGGCACAATGCCGACATAAGTACAAGAAGACTGACTCTTCTTACTGACTATGTTTTGCACCATTCCTGTGGCACCACTTATAGATTCTGATGCTTCACTTCAGGTTTACTGTATTCCTTGGACCTTCATATTGTCGATGAAACACAGAAATTGCATCGGAAAGAAATACAAAAGGCACAATGCCGACTTAACTACAAGATAACTGACTCTTCCTACTGTCTATGTTTTGAACCATTCCTGTGACACTAGTTATAGAATCTGATGCTTCACTTTAGGTTTACTGCATCCTCTGACCTTCTTATTGACGATGAAACACAGAAATTGCATCGGAATTAAACAGAAAAGGCACAATGCCGACTTAAGTACAAGGAGACTGAGTCTTCTTACTGTCTATGATTTGAACCATTCCTGTGACACTAGTTATAGATTCCGATGCCTCACTTCAGGTTTACTGTATCCCTTGGACCTTCATATTGACGATGAAACGCAGAAATTGCATCGGAATTAAATGCAAAAGGCACAATGCCGACTTAAGTACAAGTAGACTGTCTCTTCTTACTGTCTATGTTTTGAACCATTCCTGTGACACTAGTTATAGATTCTGATGCTTCACTTCAGGTATATTGTATCCCTCTGACCCTCTTATTGACGAAGAAACACAGAAATTGCATCGGAATTAAATACGAAAGGCACAATGCCGACTTAAGTACAAGAAGACTGACTCTTCTTACTGACTATGTTTTGAACCATTCCTGTGACACTAGTTATAAATTCCGATGCCTCACTTCAGGTTTACAGTATACCTCTGACCTTCTTATTGACGATGAAACACAGATATTGCATCGGAATTAAATAGAAAAGGCAGAATGCCGACTTAAGTGCAAGAAGACTGACTCTTCTTACTGCCTATGTTTTGAACCATTCCTGTGACACTAGTTATAGACTCCGATGCTTCACTTCAGGTTTACTGTATCTCTCTGAATTTCTTATTGATGATGAAACACAGAAATTGCATCGGAATTAAATAGAAATGGCACAATGCCGACTTAAGTACAAGAAGACAGACTCTTCTTACTGTCTATGTTTTGAACCGAACCTGTGACACTAGTTATAGATTCCGATGCTTCACTTAGGGTTTACTGTATCCCTCTGACCTCCTTATTGACGATGAAACACCGAAATTGCATCGGAATTAAATACGAAACGCACAATGCCGACTTAAGTACAAGAAGACTGACTCTTCTTACTCACTGTGTTTTGCACCATTCCTGTGACACCACTTACAGATTCTGATGCTTCACTTCAGGTTAACTGTATCCCTCTGACCTTCTTATTGACGATGAAACACCGAAGTTGCATCGGAATTAAATAGAAAGGGCACAATACCGACTTAATTGCAAGAAGACTGACTCTTCTTACTGACTATGCTTTGAACCATTCCTGTGACACTAGTTATAGATTCCGATGCCTCACTTCAGGTTTACTGTATCCCTTGGACCTTCATATTGACGATGAAACACATAAATTGCATCGGAATTAAATACAAAAGGCACAATGCGGACATAAGCACAAGTAGACTGACTCTTCCTACTGTCTATGTTTTTAACCATTCCTGTGCACTAGTTATAGATTCCGATGCTTCACTTCAGGTTTACGGTATCCCTCTGTCCTTCTTATTGACGATGAAACATAGAAATTGCATCGGAATTAAATAGAAAAGGCACAATGCCGACATAAGTACAAAAAGACTGACTCTTCCTACTGTCTATGTTTGAACCATTCCTGTGACACTAGTTACTGATTCCGATGCTTCACTTCTGGTTTACTGTATACCTCTGACCTTCTTATAGACGATAAAACACAGATATTGCATCGGAATTAAATAGAAATGGCAGAATGCCGACTTAAGTGCAAGAAGACTGACTCTTCTTACTGACTATGTTTTGAACCATTCCTGTGACACTAGTTATAGATTCTGATGCCTCACTTCAGGTTTCCTGTATCCCTTGGACCTTCTTATTGACGATGAAACACCGAAATTGCTTCGGAATTGAATACGAAAGGCACAATGCCAACTTAAGTACAAGAAGACCGTCTCTTCTTACTGACTATGTTTTGAACCATTCCTGTGACACCACTTATAGATTCCGATGCTTCACTTCAGGTTTATTGTATCCCTCTGACCCTCTTATTGACGATGAAACACAGAAATTGCATCGGAATTAAATACAAAAGGCACAATGCCGACTTAAGTACAAGAAGACTGACTCTTCTTACTCACTATGTTTTGAACCATTCCTGTGACACTAGTTATAAATTCCGATGCCTCACTTCAGGTTTACAGTATACCTCTGACATTCTTATTGACGATGAAACACAGATATTGCATCGGAATTAAATAGAAAAGGCAGAATGCCGACTTAAGTGCAAGAACACTGACTCTTCTTACTGACTATGTTTTGAACCATTCCTGTGACACTAGTTATAGACGCCGATGCTTCACTTCAGGTTTACTGTATCCCTCTGACTTTCTTATTGATGATGAGACACAGAAATTGCAACGGAATTAAATAGAAATTGCACAATGCCGACTTAAGTACAAGCAGACAGACTCTTCTTACTGTCTATGTTTGAACCGAACCTGTTACACTAGTTATAGATTCCGATGCTTCACTTCAGGTTTACTGTATCCCTTGGACCTTCTTATTGACGATGAAACACCGAAACTGCATCGGAATTAAATACGTAAGGCACAATGCCGACTTAAGTACAAGAAGAATGACTCTTCTTACTGTCTACGCTTTGAACCATTCCTGTGACACTAGTTATAGATTCCGATGCTTCACTTCAGGTGTACTGCATCCCTTGGACCCTTTTATTGACGATGAAACAAAGAAATTGCATCGGAATTAAATAGAAAAGACACAATGCCGACTTAAGTACAAGAAGACTGACTCTTCTTACTGACTATGATTTGAACCATTCCTGTGACACTAGTTATAGACTCCGATGCTTCACTTCAGGTTTACTGTATCCCTCTGACCTTCTTATAGATGATGAAACACAGAAATTGCATCGGAATTAAATAGAAATTGCACAATGCCGACATAAGTACAAGAAGACAGACTCTTCTTACTGTCTATGTTTTGAACCGAACCTGTTACACTAGTCATAGTTTCCGATGCTTCACTCCAGGTTTACTGTATCCCTTGGACCTTCTTATTGACGATGAAACACCGAAACTGCATCGGATTTAAATACGAAAGGCACAATGCTGACTTAAGTACAAGAAGACTGACTCTTCTTACTGACTATGTTTGAACCATTCCTGTGACACCACTCTTAGATTCTGATGCTTCACTTCAGGTTTACTGTATTCCTTGGACCTTCATATTGTCGATGAAACACAGAAATTGCATCGGAATTAAATACAAAAGGCACAATGCCGACTTAAGTACAAGATGACTGACTCTTCCTACTGTCTATGCTTTGAACCATTCCTGTGACACTAGTTATAGATTCTGATGCTTCACTTCAGGTTTACTGCATCCCTATGCCCTTCTTATTGACGATGAAGCACAGAAATTGCATCGGAATTAAACAGAAAATGCACAATGCCGACTCAAGTAGAAGAAGACTGAGTCTTCTTACTGTCTATGATTTGAACCATTCCTGTGACACTAGTTATAGATTCCGATGCCTCACTTCAGGTTTACTGTATCCCTTGGACCTTCTTATTGACGATGAAACACCGAAACTGCATCGGAATTAAATACGAAAGGCACAATGCCGACTTTAGTACAGGAAGATTGACTCTTCTTACTGACTATATTTTGAACCATTCCTGTGACACTAGTTATAGACTCCGACGCTTCACTTCAGGTTTACTGAATCCCTCTGACCTTCTTATTGATGATGAAACACAGAAATTGCATCGGAATTAAATAGAAATTTCACAATGCCGACTTAAGTACAAGATGACTGACTCTCCCTACTGTCTATGCTTTGAACCATTCCTGTGACACTAGTTATAGATTCTGATGCTTCACTTCAGGTTTACTGCATCCCTATTACCTTCTTATTGACGATGAAGCACAGAAATTGCATCGGAATTAAACAGAAAAGGCACAATGCCGACTTAAGTACAAGAAGACTGAGTCTTCTTACTGTCTATGATTTGAACCATTCCTGTGACACTAGTTATAGATTCCGATGCCTCACTTCAGGTTTACTGTATCCCTTGGACCTTCTTATTCACGATGAAACACCGAAACTGCATCGGAATTAAATACGAAAGGCACAATGCCGACTTAAGTACAGGAAGACTGACTCTTCTTACTGACTATATTTTGAACCATTCCTGTGACACCACTTATAGATTCTGAAGCTTCACTTCAGGTTTACTGTATTCCTTGGACCCTCATATTGTCGATGAAACACAGAAATTGCATCGGAATTAAATACAAAAGGCACAATGCCGACTTAAGTACAAGTAGACTGACTCTTCTTACTGTCTATGTTTTGAACCATTCCTGTGACACTAGTTATAGATTCTGATGCTTCACTTCAGGTTTATTGGATCCCTCTGAATCTCTTATTGACGATGAAACACAGAAATTGCATCGGAATTAAACAGAAAAGGCACAATGCCGATCTAAGTACAAGAAGACTGAGTCTTCTTACTGTCTATGATTTGAACCATTCCTGTGACACTAATTATAGATTCCGATGCCTCACTTCAGGTTTACTGTATCCCTTGGACCTTCATATTGACGATGAAACACAGAAATTGCATCGGAATTAAATACAAAAGGCACAATGCCGACTTAAGTAGAAGTGGACTGACTCTTCTTACTGTCTATGTTTTGAACCATTCCTGTGACGCTAGTTATAGATTCTGATGGTTCACTTCAGGTTTGCTGTATCCCTCTGACCCTCTTATGGACGATGAAACACAGAAATTGCATCGGAATTAAATACAAAAGGCACAATGCCGACTTAAGTACAAGGAGACTGAGTCTTCTTACTGTCTATGTTTTGAACCATTCCTGTGACAGTAGTTATAGATTCCGATGCCTCACTTCAGGTTTACTGTATCCCCTGGACCTTCATATTGACAATGAAACACAGAAATTGCATCGGAATTAAATACAAAAGGCACCATGCCGACTTAAGTACAAGTTGACTGACTCTTCCTACCGTCTATGTTTTGAACCATTCCTGTGACACTAGTTATAGATTCCGATGCCTCACTTCAGGTTTACTGTATCCCTTGGACCTTCATATTGACGATGAAACACAGAAATTGCATCGGAATTAAATAGAAAAGGCAGAATGCCGACTTAAGTGCAAGACGACTGACTCTTCTTACTGACTATGTTTGAACCATTCCTGTGACACTAGTTATAGACTCCGACGCTTCACTTCAGGTTTACTGTATCCCCCTGACCTTCTTATTGATGATGAAACACAGAAATTGCATCGGAATTAAATAGAAATTGCACAATGCCGACTTAAGTACAAGAAGACAGCCTCTCCTTACTGTCTATGTTTTGAACCGAACCTGTTACACTAGTTATAGATTCCGATGCTTCACTTCAGGTTAACTGTATCCCTTGGACCTTGTTATTGACGATGAAACACCGAAACTGCATCGGAATTAAATACGAAAATCACAATGCCGACTTAAGTACAGGAAGACCGACTTTTCTTACTGACTATATTTTGAACCATTCCTGCGACACCACTTATAGATTCTGATGCTTCACTTCAGGTTTACTGTATTCCTTGGACCTTCATATTGTCGATGAAACACAGAAATTTCATCGGTATTAAATACAAAAGGCACAATGCCGACTTAAGTACAAGATGACTGCCTCTTCCTACTGTCTATGCTTTGAACCATTCCTGTGACACTAGTTATAGATTCTGATGCTTCACTTCAGGTTTACCGCATCCCTATGACCTTCTTATTGACGATGAAACACAGAAATTGCATCGGAATTAAACAGGAAAGGCACAATGCCGACTTAAGTACAAGAAGACTGAGTCTTCTTACTGTCTATGATTTGAACTATTCCTGTGACACTAGTTATAGATTCCGATGCCTCACTTCAGATTTACTGTATCCCTTGGACCTTCATATTGACGATGAAACACAGAAATTGCATCGGAATTAAATACAAAATTCACAATACCGACTTAAATACAAGTAGACTGACTCTTCTTACTGTCTATGTTTTGAACCATTCCTGTGACACTAGTTATAGAATCTGATGGTTCACTTCAGGTTTACTGTATGCCTCTGACCCTCTTATTGACGATGAAACACAGAAATTGCATCGGAATTAAATACAAAAGGCACAATGCCGACTTAAGTACAAGAAGACTGACTCTTCTTACTGACTATGTTTTCAACCATTCCTGTGACACTAGTTATAGATTCCGATGCCTCACTTCAGGTTTCCAGTATACCTCTGACCTTCTTATTGACGATGAAACACAGATATTGCATCGGAATTAAAGGGAAAAGACAGAATGCCGACTTATGTGCAAGAAGGCAGACTCTTCTTACTGTCTATGTTTTGAACCTAACCTGTGACACTAGTTATAGATTCCGATGCTTCACTTCGGGTTTACTGTATCCCTCTGACCATCTTATTGACGATGAAACACCGAAACTGCATCGGAATTAAATACGAAAGGCACAATGCCGACTTCAGTACAAGAAGACTGAATCTTCTTACTCACTATTCTTTGAACCATACCTGTGACACCACTTATAGATTCTGATGCTTCACTCCAGGTTTACTGTATCCCTCTGACCTTCTTATTGACGATGAAACACCGAAGTTGCATCGGAATTGAATAGAAAAGGCACAATGCCGACTTAAGTGCAAGAAGACTGACTCTTCTTACTGACTATGCTTTGAACCATTCCTGTGACACTAGTTATAGAATCTGATGGTTCACTTCAGGTTTACTGTATGCCTCTGACCCTCTTATTGACGATGAAACACAAAAATTGCATCGGAATTAAATACAAAAGGCACAATGCCGACTTAAGTACAAGAAGACTGACTCTTCTTACTGACTATGATTTGAACCATTCCTGTGACACTAGTTATAGACTCCGATGCTTCACTTCAGGTTTACTGTATCCCTCTGACCTTCTTATAGATGATGAAACACAGAAATTGCATCGGAATTAAATAGAAATTGCACAATGCCGACATAAGTACAAGAAGACAGACTCTTCTTACTGTCTATGTTTTGAACCGAACCTGTTACACTAGTTATAGTTTCCGATGCTTCACTCCAGGTTTACTGTATCCCTTGGACCTTCTTATTGACGATGAAACACCGAAACTGCATCGGATTTAAATACGAAAGGCACAATGCCGACTTAAGTACAAGAAGACTGACTCTTCTTACTGACTATGTTTGAACCATTCCTGTGACACCACTCTTAGATTCTGATGCTTCACTTCAGGTTTACTGTATTCCTTGGACCTTCATATTGTCGATGAAACACAGAAATTGCATCGGAATTAAATACAAAAGGCACAATGCCGACTTAAGTACAAGATGACTGACTCTCCCTACTGTCTATGCTTTGAACCATTCCTGTGACACTAGTTATAGATTCTGATGCTTCACTTCAGGTTTACTGCATCCCTATGACCTTCTTATTGACGATCAAGCACAGAAATTGCATCGGAATTAAACAGAAAAGGCACAATGCCGACTTAAGTACAAGAAGACTGAGTCTTCTTACTGTCTATGATTTGAACCATTCCTGTGACACTAGTTATAGATTCCGATGCCTCGCTTCAGGTTTACTGTATCCCTTGGACCTTCTTATTGACGATGAGACACCGAAACTGCATCGGAATTAAATACGAAAGGCACAATGCCGACTTAAGTACAGGAAGACTGACTCTTCTTACTGACTATATTTTGAACCATTCCTGTGACACCACTTATAGATTCTGAAGCTTCACTTCAGGTTTACTGTATTCCTTGGACCCTCATATTGTCGATGAAACACAGAAATTGCATCGGAATTAAATACAAAAGGCACAATGCCGACTTAAGTACAAGTAGACTGACTCTTCTTACTGTCTATGTTTTGAACCATTCCTGTGACACTAGTTATAGATTCTGATGCTTCACTTCAGGTTTATTGTATCCCTCTGAATCTCTTATTGACGATGAAACACAGAAATTGCATCGGAATTAAACAGAAAAGGCACAATGCCGATCTAAGTACAAGAAGACTGAGTCTTCTTACTGTCTATGATTTGAACCATTCCTGTGACACTAGTTATAGATTCCGATGCCTCACTTCAGGTTTACTGTATCCCTTGGACCTTCATTTTGACGATGAAACACAGAAATTGCATCGGAATTAAATACAAAAGGCACAATGCCGACTTAAGTAGAAGTGGACTGACTCTTCTTACTGTCTATGTTTTGAACCATTCCTGTGACACCAGTTATAGATTCTGATGCTTCACTTCAGGCTTACTGTATCCCTCTGACCTTCTTATTGACGATGAAACACAGAAATTGCATCGGAATCAAACAGAAAAGGCACAATGCCGACTTAAGTACAAGGAGACTGAGTCTTCTTAATGTCTATGTTTAGAACCATTCCTGTTACACTAGTTATAGATTCCGATGCCTCACTTCAGGTTTACTGTATCCCTTGGACCTTCATATTGACGATGAAACACAGAAATTGCATCGGAATTAAATAGAAAAGGCAGAATGCCGACTTAAGTGCAAGACGACTGACACTTCTTACTGACTATGTTTTGAACCATTCCTGTGACACTAGTTATAGAATCCGACGCTTCACTTCAGGTTTACTGTATCCCTCTGACCTTCTTATTGATGATGAAACACAGAAATTGCATCGGAATTAAATAGAAATTGCACAATGCCGACTTAAGTACAAGAAGACAGTCTCTCCTTACTGTCTATGTTTTGAACCGAACCTGTTACACTAGTTATAGATTCCGATGCTTCACTTCAGGTTAACTGTATCCCTTGGACCTTGTTATTGACGATGAAACACCGAAACTGCATCGGAATTAAATACGAAAATCACAATGCCGACTTAAGTACAGGAAGACCGACTCTTCTTACTGACTATATTTTGAACCATTCCTGCGACACCACTTATAGATTCTGATGCTTCACTTCAGGTTTACTGTATTCCTTGGACCTTCATATTGTCGATGAAACACAGAAATTTCATCGGAATTAAATACAAAAGGCACAATGCCGACTTAAGTACAAGATGACTGCCTCTTCCTACTGTCTATGCTTTGAACCATTCCTGTGACACTAGTTATAGATTCTGATGCTTCACTTCAGGTTTACCGCATCCCTTTGACCTTCTTATTGACGATGAAACACAGAAATTGCATCGGAATTAAACAGGAAAGGCACAATGCCGACTTAAGTACAAGAAGACTGAGTCTTCTTACTGTCTATGATTTGAACTATTCCTGCGACACTAGTTATAGATTCCGATGCCTCACTTCAGATTTACTGTATCCCTTGGACCTTCATATTGACGATGAAACACAGAAATTGCATCGGAATTAAATACAAAAGGCACAATACCGACTTAAATACAAGTAGACTGACTCTTCTTACTGTCTATGTTTTGAACCATTCCTGTGACACTAGTTATAGAATCTGATGGTTCACTTCAGGTTTACTGTATCCCTCTGACCCTCTTGTTGACGATGAAACACAGAAATTGCATCGGAATTAAATACAAAAGGCACAATGCCGACTTAAGTACAAGAAGACTGACTCTTCTTACTGACTATGCTTTCAACCATTCCTGTGACACTAGTTATAGATTCCGATGCCTCACTTCAGGTTTACAGTATACCTCTGACCTTCTTATTGACGATGAAACACAGATATTGCATCGGAATTAAAGGGAAAAGACAGAATGCCGACTTATGTGCAAGAAGGCAGACTCTTCTTACTGTCTATGTTTTGAACCTAACCTGAGACACTAGTTATAGATTCCGATGCTTCACTTCGGGTTTACTGTATCCCTCTGACCATCTTATTGACGATGAAACACCGAAACTGCATCGGAATTAAATACGAAAGGCACAATGCCGACTGCAGTACAAGAAGACTGACTCTTCTTACTCACTATTCTTTGAACCATTCCTGTGACACCACTTATAGATTCTGATGCTTCACTCCAGGTTTACTGTATCCCTCTGACCTTCTTATTGACGATGAAACACCGAAGTTGCATCGGAATTAAATAGAAAAGGCACAATGCCGACTTAAGTGCAAGAAGACTGACTCTTCTTACTGACTATGTTTTGAACCATTTCTGTGACACCACTTATAGATTCTGATGCTTCACTTCAGGTTTACTGTATTCCTTGGACCTTCATATTGTCGATGAAACACAGAAATTGCATCGGAATTAAATACAAAAAGCACAATGCCGACTTCAGTACAAGAAGACTGACTCTTCCTACTGTCTGTGCCTTGAACCATTCTTGTGACACTAGTTATAAATTCTGATGCTTCACTTCAGGTTTACTGCATCCCCCTGACCTTCTTATAGCCGATGAAACACAGAAATTGCATCGGAATTAAACAGAAAAGGCACAATGCCGATCTAAGTACAAGAAGACTGAGTCTTCTTACTGTCTATGATTTGAACCATTCCTGTGACACTAGTTATAGATTCCGACGCCTCACTTCAGGTTTACTGTATCCCTTGGACCTTCATATTGACGATGAAACACAGAAATTGCATCGGATTTAAATACGAAAGGCACAATGCCGACTTAAGTACAAGAAGACTGACTCTTCTTACTGACTATGTTTGAACCATTCCTGTGACACCACTCTTAGATTCTGATGCTTCACTTCAGGTTTACTGTATTCCTTGGACCTTCATATTGTCGATGAAACACAGAAATTGCATCGGAATTAAATACAAAAGGCACAATGCCGACTTAAGTACAAGATGACTGACTCTTCCTACTGTCTATGCTTTGAACCATTCCTGTGACACTAGTTACAGATTCTGATGCTTCACTTCAGGTTTACTGCATCCCTATGACCTTCTTATTGACGATGAAGCACAGAAATTGCATCGGAATTAAACAGAAAAGGCACAATGCCGACTTAAGTACAAGAAGACTGAGTCTTCTTACTGTCTATGATTTGAACCATTCCTGTGACACTAGTTATAGATTCCGATGCCTCACTTCAGGTTTACTGTATCCCTTGGACCTTCTTATCGACGATGAAACACCGAAACTGCATCGGAATTAAATACGAAAGGCACAATGCCGACTTTAGTACAGGAAGATTGACTCTTCTTACTGACTATATTTTGAACCATTCCTGTGACACTAGTTATAGACTCCGACGCTTCACTTCAGGTTTACTGAATCCCTCTGACCTTCTTATTGATGATGAAACACAGAAATTGCATCGGAATTAAATAGAAATTTCACAATGCCGACTTAAGTACAAGATGACTGACTCTCCCTACTGTCTATGCTTTGAACCATTCCTGTGACACTAGTTATAGATTCTGATGCTTCACTTCAGGTTTACTGCATCCCTATGACCTTCTTATTGACGATGAAGCACAGAAATTGCATCGGAATTAAACAGAAAAGGCACAATGCCGACTTAAGTACAAGAAGACTGAGTCTTCTTACTGTCTATGATTTGAACAATTCCTGTGACACTAGTTATAGATTCCGATGCCTCACTTCAGGTTTACTGTATCCCCTGGACCTTCATATTGACAATGAAACACAGAAATTGCATCGGAATTAAATACAAAAGGCACAATGCCGACTTAAGTACAAGTTGACTGACTCTTCCTACCGTCTATGTTTTGAACCATTCCTGTGACACTAGTTATAGATTCTGATGCTTCACTTCAGGCTTACTGTATCCCTCTGACCTTCTTATTGACGATGAAACACAGAAATTGCATCGGAATCAAACAGAAAAGGCACAATGCCGACTTAAGTACAAGGAGACTGAGTCTTCTTACTGTCTATGTTTAGAACCATTCCTGTGACACTAGTTATAGATTCCGATGCCTCGCTTCAGGTTTACTGTATCCCTTGGACCTTCATATTGACGATGAAACACAGAAATTGCATCGGAATTAAATAGAAAAGGCAGAATGCCGACTTAAGTGCAAGACGACTGACTCTTCTTACAGACTATGTTTTGAACCATTCCAGTGGCACTAGTTATAGACTCCGACGCTTCACTTAAGGTTTACTGTATCCCTCTGACATTCTTATTGATGATGAAACACAGAAATTGCATCGGAATTAAATAGAAATTGCACAATGCCGACTTAAGTACAAGAAGACAGTCTCTCCTTACTGTCTATGTTTTGAACCGAACCTGTTACACTAGTTATAGATTCCGATGCTTCACTTCAGGTTTACTGAATCCCTCTGACCTTCTTATTGATGATGAAACACAGAAATTGCATCGGAATTAAATAGAAATTGCACAATGCCGACTTAAGTACAAGAAGACAGTCTCTCCTTACTGTCTATGTTTTGAACCGAACCTGTTACACTAGTTATAGATTCCGATGCTTCACTTCAGGTTAACTGTATCCCTTGGACCTTGTTATTGACGATGAAACACCGAAACTGCATCGGAATTAAATACGAAAATCACAATGCCGACTTAAGTACAGGAAGACCGACCCTTCTTACTGACTATATTTTGAACCATTCCTGCGACACCACTTATAGATTCTGATGCTTCACTTCAGGTTTACTGTATTCCTTGGACCTTCATATTGTCGATGAAACACAGAAATTTCATCGGAATTAAATACAAAAGGCACAATGCCGACTTAAGTACAAGATGACTGCCTCTTCCTACTGTCTATGATTTGAACCATTCCTGTGACACTAGTTATAGATTCTGATGCTTCACTTCAGGTTTACCGCATCCCTATGACCTTCTTATTGACGATGAAACACAGAAATTGCATCGGAATTAAACAGGAAAGGCACATTGCCGACTTAAGTACAAGAAGACTGAGTCTTCTTACTGTCTATGATTTGAACTATTCCTGTGACACTAGTTATAGATTCCGATGCCTCACTTCAGATTTACTGTATCCCTTGGACCTTCATATTGACGATGAAACACAGAAATTGCATCGGAATTAAATACAAAAGGCACAATACCGACTTAAATACAAGTAGACTGACTCTTCTTACTGTCTATGTTTTGAACCATTCCTGTGACACTAGTTATAGAATCTGATGGTTCACTTCAGGTTTACTGTATCCCTCTGACCCTCTTATTGACGATGAAACACAGAAATTGCATCGGAATTAAATACAAAAGGCACAATGCCGACTTAAGTACAAGAAGACTGACTCTTATTACTGACTATGTTTTCAACCATTCCTGTGACACTAGTTATAGATTCCGATGCCTCACTTCAGGTTTACAGTATACCTCTGACCTTCTTATTGACGATGAAACACAGATATTGCATCGGAATTAAAGGGAAAAGACAGAATGCCGACTTATGTGCAAGAAGGCAGACTCTTCTTACTGTCTATGTTTTGAACCAAACCTGTGACACTAGTTATAGATTCCGATGCTTCACTTCGGGTTTACTGTATCCCTCTGACCATCTTCTTGACGATGAAACACCGAAACTGCATCGGAATTAAATACGAAAGGCACAATGCGGACTTCAGTACAAGAAGACTGACTCTTCTTACTCACTATTCTTTGAACCATTCCTGTGACACTACTTATAGATTCTGATGCTTCACTCCAGGTTTACTGTATCCCTCTGACCTTCTTATTGACGATGAAACACCGAAGTTGCATCGGAATTAAATAGAAAAGGCACAATGCCGACTTAAGTGCAAGAAGACTGACTCTTCTTACTGACTATGTTTTGAACCATTTCTGTGACACCACTTATAGATTCTGATGCTTCACTTCAGGTTTACTGTATTCCTTGGACCTTCATATTGTCGATGAAACACAGATATTGCATCGGAATTAAATACAAAAAGCACAATGCCGACTTCAGTACAAGAAGACTGACTCTTCCTACTGTCTATGGCTTGAACCATTCCTGTGACACTAGTTATAAATTCTGATGCTTCACTTCAGGTTTACTGCATCCCCCTGACCTTCTTATAGCCGATGAAACACAGAAATTGCATCGGAATTAAACAGAAAAGGCACAATGCCGATCTAAGTACAAGAAGACTGAGTCTTCTTACTGTCTATGATTTGAACCATTCCTGTGACACTAGTTATAGATTCCGATGCCTCACTTCAGGTTTACTGTATCCCTTGGACCTTCATATTGACGATGAAACACAGAAATTGCATCGGATTTAAATACGAAAGGCACAATGCCGACTTAAGTACAAGAAGACTGACTCGTCTTACTGACTATGTTTGAACCATTCCTGTGACACCACTCTTAGATTCTGATGCTTCACTTCAGGTTTACTGTATTCCTTGGACCTTCATATTGTCGATGAAACACAGAAATTGCATCGGAATTAAATAGAAATTTCACAATGCCGACTTAAGTACAAGATGACTGACTCTCCCTACTGTCTATGCTTTGAACCATTCCTGTGACACTAGTTATAGATTCTGATGCTTCACTTCAGGTTTACTGCATCCCTATGACCTTCTTATTGACGATGAAGCACAGAAATTGCATCGGAATTAAACAGAAAATGCACAATGCCGACTTAAGTACAAGAAGACTGAGTCTTCTTACTGTCTATGATTTGAACCATTCCTGTGACACTAGTTATAGATTCCGATGCCTCACTTCAGGTTTACTGTATCCCTTGGACCTTCTTATTGACGATGAAACACCGAAACTGCATCGGAATTAAATACGAAAGGCACAATGCCGACTTAAGTACAGGAAGACTGACTCTTCTTACTGACTATATTTTGAACCATTCCTGTGACACCACTTATAGATTCTGAAGCTTCACTTCAGGTTTACTGTATTCCTTTGACCCTCATATTGTCGATGAAACACAGAAATTGCATCGGAATTAAATACAAAAGGCACAATGCCGACTTAAGTACAAGTAGACTGACTCTTCTTACTGTCTATGTTTTGAACCATTCCTGTGACACTAGTTATAGATTCTGATGCTTCACTTCAGGTTTATTGTATCCCTCTGAATCTCCTATTGACGATGAAACACAGAAATTGCATCGGAATTAAACAGAAAAGGCACAATGCCGATCTAAGTACAAGAAGACTGAGTCTTCTTACTGTCTATGATTTGAACCATTCCTGTGACACTAGTTATAGATTCCGATGCCTCACTTCAGGTTTACTGTATCCCTTGGACCTTCATATTGACGATGAAACACAGAAATTGCATCGGAATTAAATACAAAAGGCACAATGCCGACTTAAGTAGAAGTGGACTGACTCTTCTTACTGTCTATGTTTTGAACCATTCCTGTGACACTAGTTATAGATTCTGATGGTTCACTTCAGGTTTGCTGTATCCCTCTGACCCTCTTATTGACGATGAAACACAGAAATTGCATCGGAATTAAATACAAAAGGCACAATGCCGACTTAAGTACAAGGAGACTGAGTCTTCTTACTGTCTATGTTTTGAACCATTCCTGTGACAGTAGTTATAGATTCCGATGCCTCACTTCAGGTTTACTGTATCCCCTGGACCTTCATATTGACAATGAAACACAGAAATTGCATCGGAATTAAATACAAAAGGCACAATGCCGACTTAAGTACAAGTTGACTGACTCTTCCTACCGTCTATGTTTTGAACCATTCCTGTGACACTAGTTATAGATTCTGATGCTTCACTTCAGGCTTACTGTATCCCTCTGACCTTCTTATTGACGATGAAACACAGAAATTGCATCGGAATCAAACAGAAAAGGCACAATGCCGACTTAAGTACAAGGAGACTGAGTCTTCTTACTGTCTATGTTTAGAACCATTCCTGTGACACTAGTTATAGATTCCGATGCCTCGCTTCAGGTTTACTGTATCCCTTGGACCTTCATATTGACGATGAAACACAGAAATTGCATCGGAATTAAATAGAAAAGGCAGAATGCCGACTTAAGTACAAGACGACTGACTCTTCTTACAGACTATGTTTTGAACCATTCCTGTGACACTAGTTATAGACTCCGACGCTTCACTTCAGGTTTACTGTATCCCTCTGACCTTCTTATTGATGATGAAACACAGAAATTGCATCGGAATTAAATAGAAATTGCACAATGCCGACTTAAGTACAAGAAGACAGTCTCTCTTTACTGTCTATGTTTTGAACCGAACCTGTTACTCTAGTTATTGATTCCGATGCTTCACTTCAGGTTAACTGTATCCCTTGGACCTTGTTATTGACGATGAAACACCGAAACTGCATCGGAATTAAATACGAAAATCACAATGCCGACTTAAGTACAGGAAGACCGACTCTTCTTACTGACTATATTTTGAACCATTCCTGCGACACCACTTATAGATTCTGATGCTTCACTTCAGGTTTACTGTATTCCTTGGACCTTCATATTGTCGATGAAACACAGAAATTTCATCGGAATTAAATACAAAAGACACAATGCCGACTTAAGTACAAGATGACTGCCTCTTCCTACTGTCTATGCTTTGAACCATTCCTGTGACACTAGTTATAGATTCTGATGCTTCACTTCAGGTTTACCGCATCCCTATGACCTTCTTATTGACGATGAAACACAGAAATTGCATCGGAAAGAAACAGGAAAGGCACAATGCCGACTTAAGTACAAGAAGACTGAGTCTTCTTACTGTCTATGATTTGAACTATTCCTGTGACACTAGTTATAGACTCCGACGCTTCACTTAAGGTTTACTGTATCCCTCTGACATTCTTATTGATGATGAAACACAGAAATTGCATCGGAATTAAATAGAAATTGCACAATGCCGACTTAAGTACAAGAAGACAGTCTCTCCTTACTGTCTATGTTTTGAACCGAACCTGTTACACTAGTTATAGATTCCGATGCTTCACTTCAGGTTTACTGAATCCCTCTGACCTTCTTATTGATGATGAAACACAGAAATTGCATCGGAATTAAATAGAAATTGCACAATGCCGACTTAAGTACAAGAAGACAGTCTCTCCTTACTGTCTATGTTTTGAACCGAACCTGTTACACTAGTTATAGATTCCGATGCTTCACTTCAGGTTAACTGTATCCCTTGGACCTTGTTATTGACGATGAAACACCGAAACTGCATCGGAATTAAATACGAAAATCACAATGCCGACTTAAGTACAGGAAGACCGACCCTTCTTACTGACTATATTTTGAACCATTCCTGCGACACCACTTATAGATTCTGATGCTTCACTTCAGGTTTACTGTATTCCTTGGACCTTCATATTGTCGATGAAACACAGAAATTTCATCGGAATTAAATTCAAAAGGCACAATGCCGACTTAAGTACAAGATGACTGCCTCTTCCTACTGTCTATGATTTGAACCATTCCTGTGACACTAGTTATAGATTCTGATGCTTCACTTCAGGTTTACCGCATCCCTATGACCTTCTTATTGACGATGAAACACAGAAATTGCATCGGAATTAAACAGGAAAGGCACATTGCCGACTTAAGTACAAGAAGACTGAGTCTTCTTACTGTCTATGATTTGAACTATTCCTGTGACACTAGTTATAGATTCCGATGCCTCACTTCAGATTTACTGTATCCCTTGGACCTTCATATTGACGATGAAACACAGAAATTGCATCGGAATTAAATACAAAAGGCACAATACCGACTTAAATACAAGTAGACTGACTCTTCTTACTGTCTATGTTTTGAACCATTCCTGTGACACTAGTTATAGAATCTGATGGTTCACTTCAGGTTTACTGTATCCCTCTGACCCTCTTATTGACGATGAAACACAGAAATTGCATCGGAATTAAATACAAAAGGCACAATGCCGACTTAAGTACAAGAAGACTGACTCTTATTACTGACTATGTTTTCAACCATTCCTGTGACACTAGTTATAGATTCCGATGCCTCACTTCAGGTTTACAGTATACCTCTGACCTTCTTATTGACGATGAAACACAGATATTGCATCGGAATTAAAGGGAAAAGACAGAATGCCGACTTATGTGCAAGAAGGCAGACTCTTCTTACTGTCTATGTTTTGAACCAAACCTGTGACACTAGTTATAGATTCCGATGCTTCACTTCGGGTTTACTGTATCCCTCTGACCATCTTCTTGACGATGAAACACCGAAACTGCATCGGAATTAAATACGAAAGGCACAATGCGGACTTCAGTACAAGAAGACTGACTCTTCTTACTCACTATTCTTTGAACCATTCCTGTGACACTACTTATAGATTCTGATGCTTCACTCCAGGTTTACTGTATCCCTCTGACCTTCTTATTGACGATGAAACACCGAAGTTGCATCGGAATTAAATAGAAAAGGCACAATGCCGACTTAAGTGCAAGAAGACTGACTCTTCTTACTGACTATGTTTTGAACCATTTCTGTGACACCACTTATAGATTCTGATGCTTCACTTCAGGTTTACTGTATTCCTTGGACCTTCATATTGTCGATGAAACACAGATATTGCATCGGAATTAAATACAAAAAGCACAATGCCGACTTCAGTACAAGAAGACTGACTCTTCCTACTGTCTATGGCTTGAACCATTCCTGTGACACTAGTTATAAATTCTGATGCTTCACTTCAGGTTTACTGCATCCCCCTGACCTTCTTATAGCCGATGAAACACAGAAATTGCATCGGAATTAAACAGAAAAGGCACAATGCCGATCTAAGTACAAGAAGACTGAGTCTTCTTACTGTCTATGATTTGAACCATTCCTGTGACACTAGTTATAGATTCCGATGCCTCACTTCAGGTTTACTGTATCCCTTGGACCTTCATATTGACGATGAAACACAGAAATTGCATCGGATTTAAATACGAAAGGCACAATGCCGACTTAAGTACAAGAAGACTGACTCGTCTTACTGACTATGTTTGAACCATTCCTGTGACACCACTCTTAGATTCTGATGCTTCACTTCAGGTTTACTGTATTCCTTGGACCTTCATATTGTCGATGAAACACAGAAATTGCATCGGAATTAAATAGAAATTTCACAATGCCGACTTAAGTACAAGATGACTGACTCTCCCTACTGTCTATGCTTTGAACCATTCCTGTGACACTAGTTATAGATTCTGATGCTTCACTTCAGGTTTACTGCATCCCTATGACCTTCTTATTGACGATGAAGCACAGAAATTGCATCGGAATTAAACAGAAAATGCACAATGCCGACTTAAGTACAAGAAGACTGAGTCTTCTTACTGTCTATGATTTGAACCATTCCTGTGACACTAGTTATAGATTCCGATGCCTCACTTCAGGTTTACTGTATCCCTTGGACCTTCTTATTGACGATGAAACACCGAAACTGCATCGGAATTAAATACGAAAGGCACAATGCCGACTTAAGTACAGGAAGACTGACTCTTCTTACTGACTATATTTTGAACCATTCCTGTGACACCACTTATAGATTCTGAAGCTTCACTTCAGGTTTACTGTATTCCTTTGACCCTCATATTGTCGATGAAACACAGAAATTGCATCGGAATTAAATACAAAAGGCACAATGCCGACTTAAGTACAAGTAGACTGACTCTTCTTACTGTCTATGTTTTGAACCATTCCTGTGACACTAGTTATAGATTCTGATGCTTCACTTCAGGTTTATTGTATCCCTCTGAATCTCCTATTGACGATGAAACACAGAAATTGCATCGGAATTAAACAGAAAAGGCACAATGCCGATCTAAGTACAAGAAGACTGAGTCTTCTTACTGTCTATGATTTGAACCATTCCTGTGACACTAGTTATAGATTCCGATGCCTCACTTCAGGTTTACTGTATCCCTTGGACCTTCATATTGACGATGAAACACAGAAATTGCATCGGAATTAAATACAAAAGGCACAATGCCGACTTAAGTAGAAGTGGACTGACTCTTCTTACTGTCTATGTTTTGAACCATTCCTGTGACACTAGTTATAGATTCTGATGGTTCACTTCAGGTTTGCTGTATCCCTCTGACCCTCTTATTGACGATGAAACACAGAAATTGCATCGGAATTAAATACAAAAGGCACAATGCCGACTTAAGTACAAGGAGACTGAGTCTTCTTACTGTCTATGTTTTGAACCATTCCTGTGACAGTAGTTATAGATTCCGATGCCTCACTTCAGGTTTACTGTATCCCCTGGACCTTCATATTGACAATGAAACACAGAAATTGCATCGGAATTAAATACAAAAGGCACAATGCCGACTTAAGTACAAGTTGACTGACTCTTCCTACCGTCTATGTTTTGAACCATTCCTGTGACACTAGTTATAGATTCTGATGCTTCACTTCAGGCTTACTGTATCCCTCTGACCTTCTTATTGACGATGAAACACAGAAATTGCATCGGAATCAAACAGAAAAGGCACAATGCCGACTTAAGTACAAGGAGACTGAGTCTTCTTACTGTCTATGTTTAGAACCATTCCTGTGACACTAGTTATAGATTCCGATGCCTCGCTTCAGGTTTACTGTATCCCTTGGACCTTCATATTGACGATGAAACACAGAAATTGCATCGGAATTAAATAGAAAAGGCAGAATGCCGACTTAAGTACAAGACGACTGACTCTTCTTACAGACTATGTTTTGAACCATTCCTGTGACACTAGTTATAGACTCCGACGCTTCACTTCAGGTTTACTGTATCCCTCTGACCTTCTTATTGATGATGAAACACAGAAATTGCATCGGAATTAAATAGAAATTGCACAATGCCGACTTAAGTACAAGAAGACAGTCTCTCTTTACTGTCTATGTTTTGAACCGAACCTGTTACTCTAGTTATTGATTCCGATGCTTCACTTCAGGTTAACTGTATCCCTTGGACCTTGTTATTGACGATGAAACACCGAAACTGCATCGGAATTAAATACGAAAATCACAATGCCGACTTAAGTACAGGAAGACCGACTCTTCTTACTGACTATATTTTGAACCATTCCTGCGACACCACTTATAGATTCTGATGCTTCACTTCAGGTTTACTGTATTCCTTGGACCTTCATATTGTCGATGAAACACAGAAATTTCATCGGAATTAAATACAAAAGACACAATGCCGACTTAAGTACAAGATGACTGCCTCTTCCTACTGTCTATGCTTTGAACCATTCCTGTGACACTAGTTATAGATTCTGATGCTTCACTTCAGGTTTACCGCATCCCTATGACCTTCTTATTGACGATGAAACACAGAAATTGCATCGGAAAGAAACAGGAAAGGCACAATGCCGACTTAAGTACAAGAAGACTGAGTCTTCTTACTGTCTATGATTTGAACTATTCCTGTGACACTAGTTATAGATTCCGATGCCTCACTTCAGATTTACTGTATCCCTTGGACCTTCATATTGACGATGAAACACAGAAATTGCATCGGAATTAAATACAAAAGGCACAATACCGACTTAAATACAAGTAGACTGACGCTTCTTACTGTCTATGTTTTGAACCATTCCTGTGACACTAGTTATAGAATCTGAATGTTCACTTCAGGTTTACTGTATCCCTCTGACCCTCTTATTGACGATGAAACACAGAAATTGCATCGGAATTAAATACAAAAGGCACAATGCCGACTTAAGTACAAGAAGGCTGACTCTTCCTACTGACTGTGTTTTGAACCCTTCCTGTGACACTAGTTATAGATTCCGATGCTTCACTTCAGGTTTACAGTATACCTCTGACCTTCTTATTGACGATGAAACACAGATATTGCATCGGAATTAAAGGGAAAAGACAGAATGCCGACTTATGTGCAAGAAGGCAGACTCTTCTTACTGTCTATGTTTTGAACCTAACCTGTGACACTAGTTATAGATTCCGATGCTTCACTTCGGGTTTACTGTATCCCTCTGACCATCTTATTGACGATGAAACACCGAAACTGCATCGGAATTAAATACGAAAGGCACAATGCCGACTTCAGTACAAGAAGACTGACTCTTCTTACTCACTATTCTTTGAACCATTCCTGTGACACCACTTATAGATCCTGATGCTTCACTCCAGGTTTACTGTATTCCTTGGACCTTCATATTGTCGATGAAACACAGAAATTCCATCGGAATTAAATACAAAAGGCACAATGCCGACTTAAGTACAAGATGACTGACTCTTCCTACTGTCTATGCTTTGAACCATTCCTGTGACACTAGTTATGGATTCTGATGCTTCACTTCAGGTTTACTGCATCCCCCTGACCTTCTTATTAGCGATGAAACACAGAAATTGCATCGGAATTAAACAGAAAAGGCACAATGCCGACTTAAGTACAAGAAGAATGAGTCTTCTTACTGTCTATGATTTGAACCATTCCTGTGACACTAGTTATAGATTCCGATGGCTCACTTCAGGTTTACTGTATCCCTTGGACCTTCATATTGACGATGAAACACAGAAATTGCATCGGAATTAAATACAAAAGGCACAATGCCGACTTAAGTACAAGTAGACTGACTCTTCTTACTGTCTATGTTTTGAACCATTCCTGTGACACTAGTTATAGATGCTGATGCTTCACTTCAGGTTTATTGTATCGTTCTGACCCTGTTATTGACGATGAAACACAGATATTGCATCGGAATTAAATACAAAAGGCACAATGCCGACTTAAGTGCAAGAAGACTGACTCTTCTTACTGACTATGTTTGAACCATTCCTGTGACACCACATATAGATTCTGAAGCTTCACTTCAGGTTTACTGTATTCCTTGGACATTCATATTGTCGATGAAACACAGAAATTGCATCGGAATTAAATACAAAAGTCACAATGCCGACTTAAGTACAAGTAGAAAGGCTCTTCTTACTGTCTATGATTTGAACCATTCCTGTGACACTAGTTATAGATTCTGATGCTTCACTTCAGGTTAACTGTATCCCTCTGACCCTCTTATTGACGGTGAAACACAGAAATTGCATCGGAATTAAATACAAAAGGCACAATGCCGACTTAAGTGCAAGAAGACTGACTCTTCTTACTGACTACGTTTTGAACCATTCCTGTGACACTAGTTATAGACTCCGATGCTTCACTTCAGGTTTACTGTATCCGTCTGACCTTCTTATAGATGATGAAACACAGAAATTGCATCGGAATTAAATAGAAATTGCACAATGCCTACTTAAGTACAAGAAGACAGACTCTTCTTACTGTCATTGTTTGGAATCGAACCTGTTACACTAGTTAAAGATTCCGATGCTTCACTTCAGGTTTACTGTATCCCTTGGACCTCCTTATTGACGATGAAACACCGAAACTGCATCGGAATTAAATACGAAAGGCACAATGCCGACATAAGTACAAGAAGACTGACTCTTCTTACTGACTATGTTTGAACCATTCCTGTGACACCACATATAGATTCTGAAGCTTCACTTCAGGTTTACTGTATTCCTTGGACATTCATATTGTCGATGAAACACAGAAATTGCATCGGAATTAAATACAAAAGTCACAATGCCGACTTAAGTACAAGTAGAAAGGCTCTTCTTACTGTCTATGATTTGAACCATTCCTGTGACACTAGTTATAGATTCTGATGCTTCACTTCAGGTTTACTGTATCCCTCTGACCCTCTTATTGACGGTGAAACACAGAAATTGCATCGGAATTAAATACAAAAGGCACAATGCCGACTTAAGTACAAGAAGACTGACTCTTCTTACTGACTATGTTTTCAACCATTCCTGTGACACTAGTTATAGAATCCGATGCCTCACTTCACGTTTACAGTATACCTCTGACCTTCTTGTTGACGATGAAAGACAGATATTGCATCGGAATTAAAGAGAAAAGGCAGAATGACGACTTAAGTGCAAGAAGAGTGACTCTTCTTACTGACTTTGTTTTGAACCATTCCTGTGACACTAGTTATAGAGTCCGGTGCTTCATTTCAGGTTTACTGTATCCTTCTGACCTTCTTATTGATGATGAAACACAAAAATTGCATTGGAATTATATAGAAATTGCACAATGCCGACTTAAGTACAAGAAGACAGACTCTTCTTACTGTCTATGATTTGAACCGAACCTGTGACACTAGTTATAGATTCCGATGCTTCACTTCGGGTTTACTGTATCCCTCTGACCATCTTATTGACGATGAAACACCGAAACTGCATCGGAATTAAATACGATAGGCACAATGCCGACTTAAGTACAAGAAGACTGACTCTTCTTACTCACTATGCTTTGAACCATTCCTGTGACACCACTTATAGATTCTGATGCTTCACTCCAGGTTTACTGTATCCCTCTGACCATCTTATTAACGATGAAACACCGAAGTTGCATCGGAATTAAATGGTAAAGGCACAATGCCGACTTAAGTGCAAGAAGACTGACTCTTCCTACTGACTATGCTTTCAACCATTTCTGTGACACTAGTTATAGATTCCGATGCCTCACTTCAGGTTCAAATCCCATGGACCTTCATATTGACGATGAAACACAGTAATTGCATCGTAATTATATACAAAAGGCACAATGCCGACTTAAGTACAGGAAGACTGACTCTTCCTACTGTCTATGTTTTGAACCACTCCTGAGACACTAGTTATAGACTCCGATGCTTCACTTCAGGTTTACTGTATCCCTCTGACCTTCTTATTGATGATGAAACACAGAAATTGCATCAGAATTAAACAGAAATAGCACAATGCCGACTTAAGTACAAGTAGACTGACTCTTCTTACTGTCTATGTTTTGAACCGAACCTGTTTCACTAGTTATAGATTCCGATGCTTCACTTCAGGTGTACTGCATCCCTTGGACCTTCTGTTTGACGATGAAACACAGAAATTGCATCCGAATTAAATAGAAAAGGCACAATGACGGCTTAAGTACAAGAAGACTGAGTCTTCTTACTGTGTATGTTTGGAACCATTCCTGTGACACTAGTTATAGATTCCGATGCCTCACTTCAGGTTTACTGTATCCCATGGACTTTCATATTGACGATGAAACACATAAATTGCATCGGAATTACATACAAAAGGCACAATGCCGACATAAGTACAAGTAGACTGACTCTTCCTACTGTCTATGTTTTGAACCATTGCTGTGCACTAGTTACAGATTCCGATGCTTCACTTCAGGTTTACGGTATCCCTCTGTCCTTCTTATTGACGATGAAACATAGAAACTGCATCGGAATTAAATAGAAAAGGCACAATGCCGACTTAAGTACAAGAAGACTGACTCTTCCTACTGTCTATGTTTTGAACCATTCCTGTGACACTAGTTACTGATTCCGATACTACACTTCTGGTTTACTGTATCCCTCTGACCTTCTTATTGACGACGAAAAACAGAAATTGCATCTGAATTAAATACGAAACGCACAATGCCGACTCAAGTACAAGAAGACTGACTCTTTCTACTGTCTTTGTTTTGAACCATTCCTGTGACACTAGCTATAGATTCCGATGCTTCACTTCAGGTTTACTGTATCCTTCTGACCTTCTTATTGACGATGAAACACAGAAATTGCATCGGAATTAAATAGAAAGGGCACAATGCCGACTTAAGTACAAGAAGAATGACTCTTCTTACTGTGTATGATTTGAACCATTCCTGTGACACTAGTTATAGATTCCGATGCTTTACTTCAGGTGTACTGTATACCTCTGTCCTTCTTATTGACGATGAAACACAGAAATTGCATCGGAATTAAAAACAAAAGGCACAATGCCGACTTAAGTTCAAGTACACTGACTCTTCTTACTGTCTATGATTTGAACCATTCCTGTGACACTAGATATAGATTCTGATGCTTCACTTCAGGTTTACTGTATCCCTCTCACCCTCTTATTGACGATGAAACACAGATATTACATCGGAATTAAATAGAAAAGGCACAATGCCGACTTAAGTACAAGACTTCAGACTCTTCTTACAGTCTATGTTTTGAACCGAACCTGTGACACTGGTAATAGATTCCGATGCTTCACTTCAGGTTTACTGTATTCCTCTGACCTTCTTATTGATGATGAAACACAGAAATTGCAACGGAAGTGAATAGAAAAGGCACAATGCCGACTTAAGTACAAGAAGACAGACTCTTCTTACTGTCTATGATTTGAACCGAACCTGTGACACCACTTATAGATTCTGATGCTTCACTTCAGGTTTACTGTATCCCTCTGACTTTCTTTTTGTCGATGAAACACAGAAATTGCATCGGAAATAAATAGGAAAGGAACAATGCCGACTTAAGTAAAAGAAGACAGACTCTTCTTACTGTCTATGATTTGAACCGAACCTGTGACACCACTTATAGATTCTGATGCTTCACTTCAGGTTTACTGTATCCCTCTGACTTTCTTTTTGTCGATGAAACACAGAAATTGCATCTGAATTAAATAGAAATGGCACAACTCCGACTTAAGTACAAGAAGACTGACTCTTATTACAGACTATGTTTTGAACCATTCCTGTGACACTAGTTACAGATTCCGATGCCTCACCTCATGTTTACTGTATCCCTTGGACCTTCTTATTGGCGATGAAACGCAGAAATTGCAATGGAATCAAATACAAAAGGCACAATGCCGACTTAAGTACGAGAAGACTGACTCCTCCTACTGACTATGTTTTGAACCATTTCTGTGACACCACTTATAGATTCTGATGCTTCACTTCAGGTTTACTGTATTCCTTGGACCTTCATATTGGCGATGAAACACAGAAATTGCATCGGATTTAAATACGAAAGGCACAATGCCGACTTAAGTACAAGAAGACTGACTCGTCTTACTGACTATGTTTGAACCATTCCTGTGACACCACTCTTAGATTCTGATGCTTCACTTCAGGTTTACTGTATTCCTTGGACCTTCATATTGTCGATGAAACACAGAAATTGCATCGGAATTAAATAGAAATTTCACAATGCCGACTTAAGTACAAGATGACTGACTCTCCCTACTGTCTATGCTTTGAACCATTCCTGTGACACTAGTTATAGATTCTGATGCTTCACTTCAGGTTTACTGCATCCCTATGACCTTCTTATTGACGATGAAGCACAGAAATTGCATCGGAATTAAACAGAAAATGCACAATGCCGACTTAAGTACAAGAAGACTGAGTCTTCTTACTGTCTATGATTTGAACCATTCCTGTGACACTAGTTATAGATTCCGATGCCTCACTTCAGGTTTACTGTATCCCTTGGACCTTCTTATTGACGATGAAACACCGAAACTGCATCGGAATTAAATACGAAAGGCACAATGCCGACTTAAGTACAGGAAGACTGACTCTTCTTACTGACTATATTTTGAACCATTCCTGTGACACCACTTATAGATTCTGAAGCTTCACTTCAGGTTTACTGTATTCCTTTGACCCTCATATTGTCGATGAAACACAGAAATTGCATCGGAATTAAATACAAAAGGCACAATGCCGACTTAAGTACAAGTAGACTGACTCTTCTTACTGTCTATGTTTTGAACCATTCCTGTGACACTAGTTATAGATTCTGATGCTTCACTTCAGGTTTATTGTATCCCTCTGAATCTCCTATTGACGATGAAACACAGAAATTGCATCGGAATTAAACAGAAAAGGCACAATGCCGATCTAAGTACAAGAAGACTGAGTCTTCTTACTGTCTATGATTTGAACCATTCCTGTGACACTAGTTATAGATTCCGATGCCTCACTTCAGGTTTACTGTATCCCTTGGACCTTCATATTGACGATGAAACACAGAAATTGCATCGGAATTAAATACAAAAGGCACAATGCCGACTTAAGTAGAAGTGGACTGACTCTTCTTACTGTCTATGTTTTGAACCATTCCTGTGACACTAGTTATAGATTCTGATGGTTCACTTCAGGTTTGCTGTATCCCTCTGACCCTCTTATTGACGATGAAACACAGAAATTGCATCGGAATTAAATACAAAAGGCACAATGCCGACTTAAGTACAAGGAGACTGAGTCTTCTTACTGTCTATGTTTTGAACCATTCCTGTGACAGTAGTTATAGATTCCGATGCCTCACTTCAGGTTTACTGTATCCCCTGGACCTTCATATTGACAATGAAACACAGAAATTGCATCGGAATTAAATACAAAAGGCACAATGCCGACTTAAGTACAAGTTGACTGACTCTTCCTACCGTCTATGTTTTGAACCATTCCTGTGACACTAGTTATAGATTCTGATGCTTCACTTCAGGCTTACTGTATCCCTCTGACCTTCTTATTGACGATGAAACACAGAAATTGCATCGGAATCAAACAGAAAAGGCACAATGCCGACTTAAGTACAAGGAGACTGAGTCTTCTTACTGTCTATGTTTAGAACCATTCCTGTGACACTAGTTATAGATTCCGATGCCTCGCTTCAGGTTTACTGTATCCCTTGGACCTTCATATTGACGATGAAACACAGAAATTGCATCGGAATTAAATAGAAAAGGCAGAATGCCGACTTAAGTACAAGACGACTGACTCTTCTTACAGACTATGTTTTGAACCATTCCTGTGACACTAGTTATAGACTCCGACGCTTCACTTCAGGTTTACTGTATCCCTCTGACCTTCTTATTGATGATGAAACACAGAAATTGCATCGGAATTAAATAGAAATTGCACAATGCCGACTTAAGTACAAGAAGACAGTCTCTCTTTACTGTCTATGTTTTGAACCGAACCTGTTACTCTAGTTATTGATTCCGATGCTTCACTTCAGGTTAACTGTATCCCTTGGACCTTGTTATTGACGATGAAACACCGAAACTGCATCGGAATTAAATACGAAAATCACAATGCCGACTTAAGTACAGGAAGACCGACTCTTCTTACTGACTATATTTTGAACCATTCCTGCGACACCACTTATAGATTCTGATGCTTCACTTCAGGTTTACTGTATTCCTTGGACCTTCATATTGTCGATGAAACACAGAAATTTCATCGGAATTAAATACAAAAGACACAATGCCGACTTAAGTACAAGATGACTGCCTCTTCCTACTGTCTATGCTTTGAACCATTCCTGTGACACTAGTTATAGATTCTGATGCTTCACTTCAGGTTTACCGCATCCCTATGACCTTCTTATTGACGATGAAACACAGAAATTGCATCGGAAAGAAACAGGAAAGGCACAATGCCGACTTAAGTACAAGAAGACTGAGTCTTCTTACTGTCTATGATTTGAACTATTCCTGTGACACTAGTTATAGATTCCGATGCCTCACTTCAGATTTACTGTATCCCTTGGACCTTCATATTGACGATGAAACACAGAAATTGCATCGGAATTAAATACAAAAGGCACAATACCGACTTAAATACAAGTAGACTGACGCTTCTTACTGTCTATGTTTTGAACCATTCCTGTGACACTAGTTATAGAATCTGAATGTTCACTTCAGGTTTACTGTATCCCTCTGACCCTCTTATTGACGATGAAACACAGAAATTGCATCGGAATTAAATACAAAAGGCACAATGCCGACTTAAGTACAAGAAGGCTGACTCTTCCTACTGACTGTGTTTTGAACCCTTCCTGTGACACTAGTTATAGATTCCGATGCTTCACTTCAGGTTTACAGTATACCTCTGACCTTCTTATTGACGATGAAACACAGATATTGCATCGGAATTAAAGGGAAAAGACAGAATGCCGACTTATGTGCAAGAAGGCAGACTCTTCTTACTGTCTATGTTTTGAACCTAACCTGTGACACTAGTTATAGATTCCGATGCTTCACTTCGGGTTTACTGTATCCCTCTGACCATCTTATTGACGATGAAACACCGAAACTGCATCGGAATTAAATACGAAAGGCACAATGCCGACTTCAGTACAAGAAGACTGACTCTTCTTACTCACTATTCTTTGAACCATTCCTGTGACACCACTTATAGATCCTGATGCTTCACTCCAGGTTTACTGTATTCCTTGGACCTTCATATTGTCGATGAAACACAGAAATTCCATCGGAATTAAATACAAAAGGCACAATGCCGACTTAAGTACAAGATGACTGACTCTTCCTACTGTCTATGCTTTGAACCATTCCTGTGACACTAGTTATGGATTCTGATGCTTCACTTCAGGTTTACTGCATCCCCCTGACCTTCTTATTAGCGATGAAACACAGAAATTGCATCGGAATTAAACAGAAAAGGCACAATGCCGACTTAAGTACAAGAAGAATGAGTCTTCTTACTGTCTATGATTTGAACCATTCCTGTGACACTAGTTATAGATTCCGATGGCTCACTTCAGGTTTACTGTATCCCTTGGACCTTCATATTGACGATGAAACACAGAAATTGCATCGGAATTAAATACAAAAGGCACAATGCCGACTCAAGTACAAGTAGACTGACTCTTCTTACTGTCTATGTTTTGAACCATTCCTGTGACACTAGTTATAGATGCTGATGCTTCACTTCAGGTTTATTGTATCGTTCTGACCCTGTTATTGACGATGAAACACAGATATTGCATCGGAATTAAATACAAAAGGCACAATGCCGACTTAAGTGCAAGAAGACTGACTCTTCTTACTGACTATGTTTGAACCATTCCTGTGACACCACATATAGATTCTGAAGCTTCACTTCAGGTTTACTGTATTCCTTGGACATTCATATTGTCGATGAAACACAGAAATTGCATCGGAATTAAATACAAAAGTCACAATGCCGACTTAAGTACAAGTAGAAAGGCTCTTCTTACTGTCTATGATTTGAACCATTCCTGTGACACTAGTTATAGATTCTGATGCTTCACTTCAGGTTTACTGTATCCCTCTGACCCTCTTATTGACGGTGAAACACAGAAATTGCATCGGAATTAAATACAAAAGGCACAATGCCGACTTAAGTGCAAGAAGACTGACTCTTCTTACTGACTACGTTTTGAACCATTCCTGTGACACTAGTTATAGACTCCGATGCTTCACTTCAGGTTTACTGTATCCGTCTGACCTTCTTATAGATGATGAAACACAGAAATTGCATCGGAATTAAATAGAAATTGCACAATGCCTACTTAAGTACAAGAAGACAGACTCTTCTTACTGTCATTGTTTGGAATCGAACCTGTTACACTAGTTAAAGATTCCGATGCTTCACTTCAGGTTTACTGTATCCCTTGGACCTCCTTATTGACGATGAAACACCGAAACTGCATCGGAATTAAATACGAAAGGCACAATGCCGACATAAGTACAAGAAGACTGACTCTTCTTACTGACTATGTTTGAACCATTCCTGTGACACCACATATAGATTCTGAAGCTTCACTTCAGGTTTACTGTATTCCTTGGACATTCATATTGTCGATGAAACACAGAAATTGCATCGGAATTAAATACAAAAGTCACAATGCCGACTTAAGTACAAGTAGAAAGGCTCTTCTTACTGTCTATGATTTGAACCATTCCTGTGACACTAGTTATAGATTCTGATGCTTCACTTCAGGTTTACTGTATCCCTCTGACCCTCTTATTGACGGTGAAACACAGAAATTGCATCGGAATTAAATACAAAAGGCACAATGCCGACTTAAGTACAAGAAGACTGACTCTTCTTACTGACTATGTTTTCAACCATTCCTGTGACACTAGTTATAGAATCCGATGCCTCACTTCACGTTTACAGTATACCTCTGACCTTCTTGTTGACGATGAAAGACAGATATTGCATCGGAATTAAAGAGAAAAGGCAGAATGACGACTTAAGTGCAAGAAGAGTGACTCTTCTTACTGACTTTGTTTTGAACCATTCCTGTGACACTAGTTATAGAGTCCGGTGCTTCATTTCAGGTTTACTGTATCCTTCTGACCTTCTTATTGATGATGAAACACAAAAATTGCATTGGAATTATATAGAAATTGCACAATGCCGACTTAAGTACAAGAAGACAGACTCTTCTTACTGTCTATGATTTGAACCGAACCTGTGACACTAGTTATAGATTCCGATGCTTCACTTCGGGTTTACTGTATCCCTCTGACCATCTTATTGACGATGAAACACCGAAACTGCATCGGAATTAAATACGATAGGCACAATGCCGACTTAAGTACAAGAAGACTGACTCTTCTTACTCACTATGCTTTGAACCATTCCTGTGACACCACTTATAGATTCTGATGCTTCACTCCAGGTTTACTGTATCCCTCTGACCATCTTATTAACGATGAAACACCGAAGTTGCATCGGAATTAAATGGTAAAGGCACAATGCCGACTTAAGTGCAAGAAGACTGACTCTTCCTACTGACTATGCTTTCAACCATTTCTGTGACACTAGTTATAGATTCCGATGCCTCACTTCAGGTTCAAATCCCATGGACCTTCATATTGACGATGAAACACAGTAATTGCATCGTAATTATATACAAAAGGCACAATGCCGACTTAAGTACAGGAAGACTGACTCTTCCTACTGTCTATGTTTTGAACCACTCCTGAGACACTAGTTATAGACTCCGATGCTTCACTTCAGGTTTACTGTATCCCTCTGACCTTCTTATTGATGATGAAACACAGAAATTGCATCAGAATTAAACAGAAATAGCACAATGCCGACTTAAGTACAAGTAGACTGACTCTTCTTACTGTCTATGTTTTGAACCGAACCTGTTTCACTAGTTATAGATTCCGATGCTTCACTTCAGGTGTACTGCATCCCTTGGACCTTCTGTTTGACGATGAAACACAGAAATGGCATCCGAATTAAATAGAAAAGGCACAATGACGGCTTAAGTACAAGAAGACTGAGTCTTCTTACTGTGTATGTTTGGAACCATTCCTGTGACACTAGTTATAGATTCCGATGCCTCACTTCAGGTTTACTGTATCCCATGGACTTTCATATTGACGATGAAACACATAAATTGCATCGGAATTACATACAAAAGGCACAATGCCGACATAAGTACAAGTAGACTGACTCTTCCTACTGTCTATGTTTTGAACCATTGCTGTGCACTAGTTATAGATTCCGATGCTTCACTTCAGGTTTACGGTATCCCTCTGTCCTTCTTATTGACGATGAAACATAGAAACTGCATCGGAATTAAATAGAAAAGGCACAATGCCGACTTAAGTACAAGAAGACTGACTCTTCCTACTGTCTATGTTTTGAACCATTCCTGTGACACTAGTTACTGATTCCGATACTACACTTCTGGTTTACTGTATCCCTCTGACCTTCTTATTGACGACGAAAAACAGAAATTGCATCTGAATTAAATACGAAACGCACAATGCCGACTCAAGTACAAGAAGACTGACTCTTTCTACTGTCTTTGTTTTGAACCATTCCTGTGACACTAGCTATAGATTCCGATGCTTCACTTCAGGTTTACTGTATCCTTCTGACCTTCTTATTGACGATGAAACACAGAAATTGCATCGGAATTAAATAGAAAGGGCACAATGCCGACTTAAGTACAAGAAGAATGACTCTTCTTACTGTGTATGATTTGAACCATTCCTGTGACACTAGTTATAGATTCCGATGCTTTACTTCAGGTGTACTGTATACCTCTGTCCTTCTTATTGACGATGAAACACAGAAATTGCATCGGAATTAAAAACAAAAGGCACAATGCCGACTTAAGTTCAAGTACACTGACTCTTCTTACTGTCTATGATTTGAACCATTCCTGTGACACTAGATATAGATTCTGATGCTTCACTTCAGGTTTACTGTATCCCTCTCACCCTCTTATTGACGATGAAACACAGATATTACATCGGAATTAAATAGAAAAGGCACAATGCCGACTTAAGTACAAGACTTCAGACTCTTCTTACAGTCTATGTTTTGAACCGAACCTGTGACACTGGTAATAGATTCCGATGCTTCACTTCAGGTTTACTGTATTCCTCTGACCTTCTTATTGATGATGAAACACAGAAATTGCAACGGAAGTGAATAGAAAAGGCACAATGCCGACTTAAGTACAAGAAGACAGACTCTTCTTACTGTCTATGATTTGAACCGAACCTGTGACACCACTTATAGATTCTGATGCTTCACTTCAGGTTTACTGTATCCCTCTGACTTTCTTTTTGTCGATGAAACACAGAAATTGCATCGGAAATAAATAGGAAAGGAACAATGCCGACTTAAGTAAAAGAAGACAGACTCTTCTTACTGTCTATGATTTGAACCGAACCTGTGACACCACTTATAGATTCTGATGCTTCACTTCAGGTTTACTGTATCCCTCTGACTTTCTTTTTGTCGATGAAACACAGAAATTGCATCTGAATTAAATAGAAATGGCACAACTCCGACTTAAGTACAAGAAGACTGACTCTTATTACAGACTATGTTTTGAACCATTCCTGTGACACTAGTTACAGATTCCGATGCCTCACCTCATGTTTCCTGTATCCCTTGGACCTTCTTATTGGCGATGAAACGCAGAAATTGCAATGGAATCAAATACAAAAGGCACAATGCCGACTTAAGTACGAGAAGACTGACTCCTCCTACTGACTATGTTTTGAACCATTTCTGTGACACCACTTATAGATTCTGATGCTTCACTTCAGGTTTACTGTATTCCTTGGACCTTCATATTGTCGATGAAACACAGAAATTTCATCGGAATTAAATACAAAAGGCACAATGCCGACTTAAGTACAAGATGACTGACTCTTCCTACTGTCTATGCTTTGAACCATTCCTGTGACACTAGTTATGGATTCTGATGCTTCACTTCAGGTTTACTGCATCCCCCTGACTTTCTTATTGACGATGAAGCACAGAAATTGCATCGGAATTAAACAGAAAAGGCACAATGCCGACTTAAGTATAAGAAGAATGAGTCTTCTTACTGTCTATGATTTGAACCATTCCTGTGACACTAGTTATAGATTCCGATGGCTCACTTCAGGTTTACTGTATCCCTTGGACCTTCATATTGACGATGAAACACAGAAATTGCATCGGAATTAAATACAAATGGCACAATGCCGACTTAAGTACAAGTAGACTGACTCTTCTTACTGTCTATGTTTTGGACCATTCCTGTGACACTAGCTATAGATGCTGATGCTTCACTTCAGGTTTATTGTATCCCTCTGACCTTCTTATTGACGATGAAACACAGAAATTGCATCGGAATTAAATACAAAAGGCACAATGCCGACTTAAGTACAAGAAGACTGACTCTTCTTACTGACTATGTTTTGAACCATTCCTGTGACACTAGTTATAATTTCCGATGCCTCACTTCAGGTTTACAGTATACCTCTGACCTTCTTATTGACGATGAAACACATATATTGCATCGGAATTAAATAGAAAAGGCAGAATGCCGACTTAAGTGCAAGAAGACTGACTCTTCTTACTGACTACGTTTTGAACCATCCCTGTGACACTAGTTATAGACTCCGATGCTTCACTTCAGGTTTACTGTATCCGTCTGACCTTCTTATAGATGATGAAACACAGAAATTGCATCGGAATTAAATAGAAATTGCACAATGCCTACTTAAGTACAAGAAGACAGACTCTTCTTACTGTCATTGTTCGGAATCGAACCTGTTACACTAGTTATAGATTCCGATGCTTCACTTCAGGTTTACTGTATCACTTGGACCTCCTTATTGACGATGAAACTCCGAAACTGCATCGGAATTAAATACGAAAGGCACAATGCCGACATAAGTACACGAAGACTGACTCTTCTTACTGACTATGTTTGAACCATTCCTGTGACACCACTTATAGATTCTGAAGCTTCACGTCAGGTTTACTGTATTCCTTGGACATTCATATTGTCGATGAAACACAGAAATTGCATCGGAATTAAATACAAAAGTCACAATGCCGACTTAAGTACAAGTAGACTGACTCTTCTTACTGTCTATGTTTTGAACCATTCCTGTGACACTAGTTATAGATTCTGATGCTTCACTTCAGGTTTACTGTATCCCTCTGACCCTCTTATTGACGGTGAAACACAGAAATTGCATCGGAATTAAATACAAAAGGCACAATGCCGACTTAAGTACAAGAAGACTGACTCTTCTTACTGACTATGTTTTGAACCATTCCTGTGACACTAGTTATAGAATCCGATGCCTCACTTCACGTTTACAGTATACCTCTGACCTTCTTGTTGACGATGAAAGACAGATATTGCATCGGAATTAAAGAGAAAAGGCAGAATGACGACTTAAGTGCACGAAGAGTGACTCTTCTTACTGACTTTGTTTTGAACCATTCCTGTGACACTAGTTATAGAGTCCGGTGCTTCATTTCAGGTTTACTGTATCCTTCTGACCTTCTTATTGATGATGAAACACAAAAATTGCATCGGAATTAAATAGAAATTGCACAATGCCGACTTAAGTACAAGAAGACAGACTCTTCTTACTGTCTATGATTTGAACCGAACCTGTGACACTAGTTATAGATTCCGATGCTTCACTTCGGGTTTACTGTATCCCTCTGACCATCTTATTGACGATGAAACACCGAAACTGCATCGGAATTAAATACGATAGGCACAATGCCGACTTAAGTACAAGAAGACTGACTCTTCTTACTCACTATGCTTTGAACCATTCCTGTGACACCACTTATAGATTCTGATGCTTCACTCCAGGTTTACTGTATCCCTCTGACCATCTTATTGACGATGAAACACCGAAGTTGCATCGGAATAAAATGGTAAAGGCACAATGCCGACTTAAGTGCAAGAAGACTGACTCTTCCTACTGACTATGCTTTCAACCACTTCTGTGACACTAGTTATAGATTCCGATGCCTCACTTCAGGTTCAAATCCCATGGACCTTCATATTGACGATGAAACACAGAAATTGCATCGGAATTATATACAAAAGGCACAATGCCGACTTAAGTACAGGAAGACTGACTCTTCCTACTGTCTATGTTTTGAACCACTCCTGAGACACTAGTTATAGACTCCGATGCTTCACTTCAGGTTTACTGTATCCCTCTGACCTTCTTATTGATGATGAAACACAGAAATTGCATCAGAATTAAACAGAAATAGCACAATGCCGACTTAAGTACAAGTAGATTGACTCTTCTTACTGTCTATGTTTTGAACCGAACCTGTTTCACTAGTTATAGATTCCGATGCTTCACTTCAGGTGTACTGCATCCCTTGGACCTTCTTTTTGACGATGAAACACAGAAATTGCATCCGAATTAAATAGAAAAGGCACAATGACGGCTTAAGTACAAGAAGACTGAGTCTTCTTACTGTGTATGTTTGGAACCATTCCTGTGACACTAGTTATAGATTCCGATGCCTCACTTCAGGTTTACTGTATCCCATGGACTTTCATATTGACGATGAAACACATAAATTGCATCGGAATTACATACAAAAGGCACAATGCCGACATAAGTACAAGTAGACTGACTCTTCCTACTGTCTATGTTTTGAACCATTGCTGTGCACTAGTTATAGATTCCGATGCTTCACTTCAGGTTTACGGTATCCCTCTGTCCTTCTTATTGACGATAAAACATAGAAACTGCATCGGAATTAAATAGAAAAGGCACAATGCCGACTTAAGTACAAGAAGACTGACTCTTCCTACTGTCTATGTTTTGAACCATTCCTGTGACACTAGCTATAGATTCCGATGCTTCACTTCAGGTTTACTGTATCCTTCTGACCTTCTTATTGACGATGAAACACAGAAATTGCATCGGAATTAAATAGAAAGGGCACAATGCCGACTTAAGTACAAGAAGAATGACTCTTCTTACTGTGTATGATTTGAACCATTCCTGTGACACTAGTTATAGATTCCGATGCTTTACTTCAGGTGTACTGTATACCTCTGTCCTTCTTATGGACGATGAAACACAGAAATTGCATCGGAATTAAAAACAAAAGGCACAATGCCGACTTAAGTTCAAATACACTGACTCTTCTTACTGTCTATGATTTGAACCATTCCTGTGACACTAGATATAGATTCTGATGCTTCACTTCAGGTTTACTGTATCCCTCTCACCCTCTTATTGACGATGAAACACAGATATTGCATCGGAATTAAATAGAAAAGGCACAATGCCGACTTAAGTACAAGAGGACAGACTCTTCTTACTGTCTATGTTTTGAACCGAACCTGTGACACTGGTAATAGATTCCGATGCTTCACTTCAGGTTTACTGTATTCCTCTGACCTTCTTATTGATGATGAAACACAGAAATTGCAACGGAAGTGAATAGAAAAGGCACAATGCCGACTTAAGTACAAGAAGACAGACTCTTCTTACTGTCTATGATTTGAACCGAACCTGTGACACCACTTATAGATTCTGATGCTTCACTTCAGGTTTACTGTATCCCTCTGACTTTCTTTTTGTCGATGAAACACAGAAATTGCATCGGAATTAAATACAAAAGGCACAATGCCGACTTAAGTACAAGATGACTGACTCTTCCTACTGTCTATGCTTTGAACCATTCCTGTGACACTAGTTATGGATTCTGATGCTTCACTTCAGGTTTACTGCATCCCCCTGACTTTCTTATTGACGATGAAGCACAGAAATTGCATCGGAATTAAACAGAAAAGGCACAATGCCGACTTAAGTACAAGAAGAATGAGTCTTCTTACTGTCTATGATTTGAACCATTCCTGTGACACTAGTTATAGATTCCGATGGCTCACTTCAGGTTTACTGTATCCCTTGGACCTTCATATTGACGATGAAACACAGAAATTGCATCGGAATTAAATACAAAAGGCACAATGCCGACTTAAGTACAAGTAGACTGACTCTTCTTACTGTCTATGTTTTGAACCATTCCTGTGACACTAGTTATAGATGCTGATGCTTCACTTCAGGTTTATTGTATCCCTCTGACCTTCTTATAGACGATGAAACCCAGAAATTGCATCGGAATTAAATACAAAAGGCACAATGCCGACTTAAGTGCAAGAAGACTGACTCTTCTTACTGACTACGTTTTGAACCATCCCTGTGTCACTAGTTATAGACTCCGATGCTTCACTTCAGGTTTACTGTATCCGTCTGACCTTCTTATAGATGATGAAACACAGAAATTGCATCGGAATTAAATAGAAATTGCACAATGCCTACTTAAGTACAAGAAGACAGACTCTTCTTACTGTCATTGTTTGGAATCGAACCTGTTACACTAGTTATAGATTCCGATGCTTCACTTCAGGTTTACTGTATCCCTTGGACCTCCTTATTGACGATGAAACTCCGAAACTGCATCGGAATTAAATACGAAAGGCACAATGCCGACATAAGTACACGAAGACTGACTCTTCTTACTGACTATGTTTGAACCATTCCTGTGACACCACTTATAGATTCTGAAGCTTCACTTCAGGTTTACTGTATTCCTTGGACATTCATATTGTCGATGAAACACAGAAATTGCATCGGAATTAAATACAAAAGTCACAATGCCGACTTAAGTACAAGTAGACTGACTCTTCTTACTGTCTATGTTTTGAACCATTCCTGTGACACTAGTTATAGATTCTGATGCTTCACTTCAGGTTTACTGTATCCCTCTGACCCTCTTATTGACGGTGAAACACAGAAATTGCATCGGAATTAAATACAAAAGGCACAATGCCGACTTAAGTACAAGAAGACTGACTCTTCTTACTGACTATGTTTTGAACCATTCCTGTGACACTAGTTATAGAATCCCATGCCTCACTTCACGTTTACAGTATACCTCTGACCTTCTTGTTGACGATGAAACACAGATATTGCATCGGAATTAAAGAGAAAAGGCAGAATGACGACTTAAGTGCAAGAAGAGTGACTCTTTTTACTGACTTTGTTTTGAACCATTCCTGTGACACTAGTTATAGAGTCCGGTGCTTCATTTCAGGTTTACTGTATCCTTCTGACCTTCTTATTGATGATGAAACACAAAAATTGCATCGGAATTAAATAGAAATGGCACAATGCCGACTTAAGTACAAGAAGACAGACTCTTCTTACTGTCTATGATTTGAACCGAACCTGTGACACTAGTTATTGATTCCGATGCTTCACTTCGGGTTTACTGTATCCCTCTGACCATCTTATTGACGATGAAACACCGAAACTGCATCGGAATTAAATAGAAAAGGCACAATGCCGACTTAAGTGCAAGAAGACTGACTCTTCCTACTGACTATGCTTTCAACCATTTCTGTGACACTAGTTATAGATTCCGATGCCTCACTTCAGGTTCAAATCCCATGGACCTTCATATTGACGATGAAACACAGAAATTGCATCGGAATTATATACAAAAGGCACAATGCCGACTTAAGTCCAAGAAGACTGACTCTTCCTACTGTCTATGTTTTGAACCACTCCTGAGACACTAGTTGTAGACTCCGATGCTTCACTTCAGGTTTACTGTATCCCTCTGACCTTCTTATTGATGATGAAACACAGAAATTGCATCAGAATTAAATAGAAATAGCACAATGCCGACTTAAGTACAAGAAGACTGACTCTTCTTACTGTCTATGTTTTGAACCGAACCTGTTTCACTAGTTATAGATTCCGATGCTTCACTTCAGGTGTACCGCATCCCTTGGACCTTCTTTTTGACGATGAAACACAGAAATTGCATCCGAATTAAATAGAAAAGGCACAATGCTGTCTTAAGTACAAGAAGACTGAGTCTTCTTACTGTGTATGTTTGGAACCATTCCTGTGACACTAGTTATAGATTCCGATGCCTCACTTCAGGTTTACTGTATCCCATGGACCTTCATATTGACGATGAAACACATAAATTGCATCGGAATTACATACAAAAGGCACAATGCCGACATAAGTACAAGTAGACTGACTCTTCCTACTGTCGATGTTTTGAACCATTGCTGTGCACTAGTTAGATTCTGATGCTTCGCTTCAGGTTTACGGTATCCCTCTGTCCTTCTTATTGACGATGAAACATAGAAACTGCATCGGAATTAAATAGAAAAGGCACAATGCCGACTTAAGTACAAGAAGACTGACTCTTCCTACTGTCTTTGTTTTGAACCATTCCTGTGACACTAGTTACTGATTCCGATACTACACTTCTGGTTTACTGTATCCCTCTGACCTTCTTATTGACGACGAAAAACAGAAATTGCATCGGAATTAAATACGAATGGCACAATGCCGACTCAAGTACAAGAAGACTGACTCTTTCTACTGTCTTTGTTTTGAACCATTCCTGTGACACTAGCTATAGATTCCGATGCTTCACTTCAGGTTTACTGTATCCTTCTGACCTTCTTATTGACGATGAAACACAGAAATTGCATCGGAATTAAATAGAAAGGGCACAATGCCGACTTAAGTACAAGAGAATGACTCTTCTTACTGTGTATGATTTGAACCATTCCTGTGACACTAGTTATAGATTCCGATGCTTTACTTCAGGTGTACTGTATACCTCTGTCCTTCTTATTGACGATGAAACACAGAAATTGCATCGAAATTAAAAACAAAAGGCACAATGCCGACTTAAGTTCAAGTACACTGACTCTTCTTACTGTCTATGATTTGAACCATTCCTGTGACACTAGATATAGATTCTGATGCTTCACTTCAGGTTTACTGTATCCCTCTCACCCTCTTATTGACGATGAAACACAGATATTGCATCGGAATTAAATAGAAAAGGCACAATGCCGACTTAAGTACAAGAGGACAGACTCTTCTTACTGTCTATGATTTGAACCGAACCTGTGACACTGGTAATAGATTCCGATGCTTCACTTCAGGTTTACTGTATTCCTCTGACCTTCTTATTGATGATGAAACACAGAAATTGCAACGGAAGTAAATAGGAAAGGCACAATGCCGGCTTAAGTACAAGAAGACAGACTCTTCTTACTGTCTATGATTTGAACCGAACCTGTGACACCACTTATAGATTCTGATGCTTCACTTCAGGTTTACTGTATCCCTCTGACTTTCTTATTGACGATGAAACACAGAAATTGCATCGGAATTAAATAGGAAAGGAACAATGCCGACTTAAGTACAAGAAGACTGACTCTTCTTACTGTCTATGATTTGAACCATTCCTGTGACACTAGTTATAGATTCCGATGCTTCACTTCATGTGTACTGCATCCCTGGGATCTTCTTATTGTCGATGAAACACAGAAATTGCATCGGAATTAAATACAAAAGGCACAATGCTGACTTAAGTACATGTAGACTGACTCTTGTTACTGTCTACGTTTTGAACCATCCCTGTGACACTAGTTATAGATTTCGATGCTTCACTTCAGGTTTACTGTGTCCCTCTGAGATTCTTATTGACGATAAAACACAGAAATTGCATCGGAATTAAATAGAAAAGGCACAATGCCGACTTAAGTACAAGAAGACTGACTCGTCTTACTGTCTATGATTTGAACCATTCCTGTGACACTAGTTATAGATACGATGCTTCACTTCATGTGTACTGTATCCCTTGGAACTTCTCATTGACGATGAAACACAGAAATTGCATCTTAAATAAATTCAAAATTCACAATGCCGACTCAAATACAAGATGACTGGCTCTTCTTACTCTCTATGTTTTCAAACTTTCCTGTGAGACCGGTTTTAGATTCCAATAATTCACTTCAGGTTTAATGTATCCCTCTGACCCTCTTATTCACGATGAAACACTGAAATTGCATCGGAATTAAATACAAAATGCACAATGCCGACTCAATTACAAGATGACTGGCTCTTCTTACTCTCAATGATTTCAGACTTTCCTGTTAGACCGGTTTTAGATTCCGATGCTTCACTTCTGGTTTACTGTATCCCTTGGACCTTCTTATTGACGACGTAACACAGAAATTGCATGGGAATTAATTAGAAAAGGCACAACGCCGACTAAAGTACAAGGAGACTGACTCTTCTTACTGACTATGTTTTGAACATTTCCTGTGATACCAAGTTTAGATTCCGATGCTTCACTATATGTTTACTGTATCCCTTGGACCATCTTATTGACGATGAAACACAGAAATTGCACCGGAATTAAATACAAAAGGCACAATGCCGACTTAAGTACAAGAAGACTGACACTTCTTACTGACTATGTTTTGAACCATTCCTGTGACACTAGTTATAGACTCCGATGCTTCAATACAGGTCTACTGTATCCCTCTAACCTTCTTATTGATGATGAAACAAAGAAATTGCATTGCAATTAAATCGAAATGCACAATGCCCACTTAAGTACAAGAAGACTGACTCTTCTTACTGTCTATGATTTGAACCATTCCTGTGACACTAGTTGTAGATTCCGATGCTTCACTTCATGTGTACTATATCCCTTGGACATTCTTATTGACGATGAAACACAGAAATTGCATCGGAATTAAATACGAAAGGCACAATGCCGACTTAAGTACAAGAAGTCTGACTCATCTTACTGACTAAGATTTGAACCATTCCTGTGACACCACTTATAGTTCCGATGCTTCACTTCAGGTTTACTCTATCCCTCTGACCTCCTTATGGACGATGAAACACAGAAATTGCATCGGAAATAAAAAGAAAACGCACAATGCCGATTCAGTACAAGAAGACTGACTCTTCTTACTGTCTATGATTTGAACCATTCCTGTGACACTAGTTATAGATTCCGGTGCTGCACTTCAGGTTTCCTGCATCCCTCTGACCTTCTTCTTCATGAAGATACACGAAATTGCATCTGAATTAAATAGAAATGGCACAACTCCGACTTAAGTACAAGAAGACTGACTCTTATTACAGACTATGTTTTGAACCATTCCTGTGACACTAGTTACAGATTCCGATGCCTCACCTCATGTTTACTGTATCCCTTGGACCTTCTTATTGGCGATGAAACGCAGAAATTGCAATGGAATCAAATACAAAAGGCACAATGCCGACTTAAGTACGAGAAGACTGACTCCTCCTACTGACTATGTTTTGAACCATTTCTGTGACACCACTTATAGATTCTGATGCTTCACTTCAGGTTTACTGTATTCCTTGGACCTTCATATTTTCGATGAAACACAGAAATTGCATCGGAATTAAATACAAAAGGCACAATGCCGACTTAAGTACAAGATGACTGACTCTTCCTACTGTCTATGCTTTGAACCATTCCTGTGACACTAGTTATGGATTCTGATGCTTCACTTCAGGTTTACTGCATCCGCCTGACTTTCTTATTGACGATGAAGCACAGAAATTGCATCGGAATTAAACAGAAAAGGCACAATGCCGACTTAAGTACAAGAAGAATGAGTCTTCTTACTGTCTATGATTTGAACCATTCCTGTGACACTAGTTATAGATTCCGATGGCTCACTTCAGGTTTACTGTATCCCTTGGACCTCCATATTGACGATGAAACACAGAAATTGCATCGGAATTAAATACAAAAGGCACAATGCCGACTTAAGTACAAGTAGACTGACTCTTCTTACTGTCTATGTTTTGAACCATTCCTGTGACACTAGTTATAGATGCTGATGCTTCACTTCAGGTTTATTGTATCCCTCTGACCTTCTTATTGACGATGAAACACAGAAATTGCATCGGAATTAAATACAAAAGGCACAATGCCGACTTAAGTACAAGAAGACTGACTCTTCTTACTGACTATGTTTTGAACCATTCCTGTGACACTAGTTATAATTTCCGATGCCTCACTTCAGGTTTACAGTATACCTCTGACCTTCTTATTGACGATGAAACACATATATTGCATCGGAATTAAATAGAAAAGGCAGAATGCCGACTTAAGTGCAAGAAGACTGACTCTTCTTACTGACTACGTTTTGAACCGTCCCTGTGACACTAGTTATAGACTCCGATGCTTCACTTCAGGTTTACTGTATCCGTCTGACCTTCTTATAGATGATGAAACACAGAAATTGCATCGGAATTAAATAGAAATTGCACAATGCCTACTTAAGTACAAGAAGACAGACTCGTCTTACTGTCATTGTTTGGAATCGAACCTGTTACACTAGTTATAGATTCCGATGCTTCACTTCAGGTTTACTGTATCCCTTGGACCTCCTTATTGACGATGAAACTCCGAAACTGCATCGGAATTAAATACGAAAGGCACAATGCCGACATAAGTACACGAAGACTGACTCTTCTTACTGACTATGTTTGAACCATTCCTGTGACACCACTTATAGATTCTGAAGCTTCACTTCAGGTTTACTGTATTCCTTGGACATTCATATTGTCGATGAAACACAGAAATTGCATCGGAATTAAATACAAAAGTCACAATGCCGACTTAAGTACAAGTAGACTGACTCTTCTTACTGTCTATGTTTTGAACCATTCCTGTGACACTAGTTATAGATTCCGATGCTTCACTTCAGGTTTACTGTATCCCTCTGACCCTCTTATTGACGGTGAAACACAGAAATTGCATCGGAATTAAATACAAAAGGCACAATGCCGACTTAAGTACAAGAAGACTGACTCTTCTTACTGACTATGTTTTGAACCATTCCTGTGACACTAGTTATAGAATCCCATGCCTCACTTCACGTTTACAGTATACCTCTGACCTTCTTGTTGACGATGAAACACAGATATTGCATCGGAATTAAAGAGAAAAGGCAGAATGACGACTTAAGTGCAAGAAGAGTGACTCTTCTTACAGACTTTGTTTTGAACCATTCCTGTGACACTAGTTATAGAGTCCGGTGCTTCATTTCAGGTTTACTGTATACTTCTGACCTTCTTATTGATGATGAAACACAAAAATTGCATCGGAATTAAATAGAAATGGCACAATGCCGACTTAAGTACAAGAAGACAGACTCTTCTTACTGTCTATGATTTGAACCGAACCAGTGACACTAGTTATTGATTCCGATGCTTCACTTCGGGTTTTCTGTATCCCTCTGACCATCTTATTGACGATGAAACACCGAAACTGCATCGGAATTAAATAGAAAAGGCACAATGCCAACTTAAGTGCAAGAAGACTGACTCTTCCTACTGACTATGCTTTCAACCATTTCTGTGACACTAGTTATAGATTCCGATGCCTCACTTCAGGTTCAAATCCCATGGACCTTCATATTGACGATGAAACACAGAAATTGCATCGGAATTATATACAAAAGGCACAATGCCGACTTAAGTCCAAGAAGACTGACTCTTCCTACTGTCTATGTTTTGAACCACTCCTGAGACACTAGTTGTAGACTCCGATGCTTCACTTCAGGTTTACTGTATCCCTCTGACCTTCATATTGATGATGAAACACAGAAATTGCATCAGAATTAAATAGAAATAGCACAATGCCGACTTAAGTACAAGAAGACTGACCCTTCTTACTGTCTATGTTTTGAACCGAACCTGTTTCACTAGTTATAGATTCCGATGCTTCAGTTCAGGTGTACTGCATCCCTTGGACCTTCTTTTTGACGATGAAACACAGAAATTGCATCCGAATTAAATAGAAAAGGCACAATGCCGGCTTAAGTACAAGAAGACTGAGTCTTCTTACTGTGTATGTTTGGAACCATTCCTGTGACACTAGTTATAGATTCCGATGCCTCACTTCAGGTTTACTGTATCCCATGGACCTTCATATTGACGATGAAACACATAAATTGCATCGGAATTACATACAAAAGGCACAATGCCGACATAAGTACAGAAGACTGACTCTTCCTACTGTCTATGTTTTGAACCATTCCTGTGACACTAGTTACTGATTCCGATACTACACTTCTGGTTTACTGTATCCCTCTGACCTTCTTATTGACGACGAAAAACAGAAATTGCTTCGGAATTTAATACGAAACGCACAATGCCGACTCAAGTACAAGAAGACTGACTCTTTCTACTGTCTTTGCTTTGAACCATTCCTGTGACACTAGCTATAGATTCCGATGCTTCACTTCAGGTTTACTGTATTCCTCTGACCTTCTTATTGATGATGAAACACAGAAATTGCAACGGAAGTAAATAGAAAAGGCACAATGCCGGCTTAAGTACAAGAAGACAGACTCTTCTTACTGTCTATGATTTGAACCGAACCTGTGACACCACTTATAGATTCTGATGCTTCACTTCAGGTTTACTGTATCCCTCTGACTTTCTTATTGACGATGAAACACAGAAATTGCATCGGAATTAAATAGGAAAGGAACAATGCCGACTTAAGTACAAGAAGACTGACTCTTCTTACTGTCTATGATTTGAACCATTCCTGTGACACTAGTTATAGATTCCGATGCTTCACTTCATGTGTACTGCATCCCTGGGATCTTCTTATTGTCGATGAAACACAGAAATTGCATCGGAATTAAATACAAAAGGCACAATGCTGACTTAAGTACATGTAGACTGACTCTTGTTACTGTCTACGTTTTGAACCATCCCTGTGACACTAGTTATAGATTTCGATGCTTCACTTCAGGTTTACTGTGTCCCTCTGAGATTCTTATTGACGATAAAACACAGAAATTGCATCGGAATTAAATAGAAAAGGCACAATGCCGACTTAAGTTCAAGAAGACTGACTCGTCTTACTGTCTATGATTTGAACCATTCCTGTGACACTAGTTATAGATACGATGCTTCACTTCAAGTGTACTGTATCCCTTGGAACTTCTCATTGACGATGAAACACAGAAATTGCATCTTAAATAAATACAAAATTCACAATGCCGACTCAAATACAAGATGACTGGCACTTCTTACTCTCTATGTTTTCAAACTTTCCTGTGAGACCGGTTTTAGATTCCAATAATTCACTTCAGGTTTAATGTATCCCTCTGACCCTCTTATTCACGATGAAACACTGAAATTGCATCGGAATTAAATACAAAATGCACAATGCCGACTCAATTACAAGATGACTGGCTCTTCTTACTCTCAATGATTTCAGACTTTCCTGTTAGACCGGTTTTAGATTCCGATGCTTCACTTCTGGTTTACTGTATCCCTTGGACCTTCTTATTGACGACGTAACACAGAAATTGCATGGGAATTAAATAGAGAAGGCACAACGCCGACTAAAGTACAAGGAGACTGACTCTTCTTACTGACTATGTTTTGAACATTTCCTGTAATACCAAGTTTAGATTCCGATGCTTCACTATATGTTTACTGTATCCCTTGGACCATCTTATTGACGATGAAACACAGAAATTGCACCGGAATTAAATACAAAAGGCACAATGCCGACTTAAGTACAAGAAGACTGACACTTCTTACTGACTATGTTTTGAACCATTCCTGTGACACTAGTTATAGACTCCGATGCTTCAATACAGGTCTACTGTATCCCTCTAACCTTCTTATTGATGATGAAACAAAGAAATTGCATTGCAATTAAATCGAAAAGGCACAATGCCCACTTAAGTACAAGAAGACTGACTCTTCTTACTGTCTATGATTTGAACCATTCCTGTGACACTAGTTGTAGATTCCGATGCTTCACTTCATGTGCACTATATCCCTTGGACATTCTTATTGACGATGAAACACAGAAATTGCATCGGAATTAAATACGAAAGGCACAATGCCGACTTAAGTACAAGAAGACTGACTCATCTTACTGACTAAGATTTGAACCATTCCTGTGACACCACTTATAGTTCCGATGCTTCACTTCAGGTTTACTCTATCCCTCTGACCTCCTTATGGACGATGAAACACAGCAATTGCATCGGAATTAAAAAGAAAACGCACAATGCCGATTCAGTACAAGAAGACTGACTCTTCTTACTGTCTATGATTTGAACCATTCCTGTGACACTAGTTATAGATTCCGGTGCTTCACTTCAGGTTTCCTGCATCCCTCTGACCTTCTTCTTCATGAAGATACACAGAAATTGCATCTGAATAAAATAGAAATGGCACAACTCCGACTTAAGTACAAGAAGACTGACTCTTATTACTGACTATGTTTTGAACCATTCCTGTGACACTAGTTACAGATTCCGATGCCTCACCTCATGTTTACTGTATCCCTTGGACCTTCTTACTGGCGATGAAACGCAGAAATTGCATTGGAATCACATACAAAAGGCACAATGCCGACTTAAGTACGAGAAGACTGACTCCTCCTACTGTCTATGTTTTGAACCATTCCTGTGACACTAGTTATAGAAACAGATGCTTCTCTTCAGGTTTACTGTATCCCTCTGACATTCTTAATGACGATGAAACACAGGAATTGCATCGGAATTAAATAGAAAAGGCACAATGCCGACTAAAGTAGAAGATGACTGACTCTCCCTACTGTCTATGTTTTGAACCATTCCTGTGACACTAGTTATAGATTCCGATGCTTCACTTCAGGTTTACTGTATCCTTCTGACCTTCCTATTGACGATGAAACACAGAAATTGCATCGGAATTAAACAGAAAAGGCACAAAGAAGACTTAAGTACAAGAAAACTGACTCTTCTTACTGTCTATACTTTGAACCATTCCTGTGACACTAGTTATAGATTCCGATGCAGCACTTCAGGTTTACTGTATTCCTTGGACCTTCTTATTGACGATGAAACACAGAAATTGCATCGGAATTAAATACAAAAGGCACAATGCCGACTTAAGTACAAGAAGACTGACTCATCCTACTGTCTATGCTTTGAACCATTCCGTTGACACTAGTTATAGATTCCGATGCTTCACTTCAGGCTTACTGTATCCCTGTGACCTTCTTATTGACGATGAAACATAGAAATTGCATCGGAATTAAATAGAAAACGCACAATGCCGACTTAAGGACAAGAAGACTGACTCTTCCTACTGTCTATGTTTTGAACAATTCCTGTGACACTAGTCATAGATACCGATGCTTCACTTCAGGTTTACTGTATCCCTCTGACCATCTTTTCGACGATGAAAAACAGAAATTGCATCGGAATTAAACACAAAAGGCACAATGCCGACTCAAGTACAAGAAGACTGACTCTTCCTACTGTCAATGTTTTGAACCATTCCTGTGACACTAGTTATAGACTCCGATGCTTCACTACAGGTCTACTGTATCCCTCTAACCTTCTTATTGATGATGAAACAAAGAAATTGCATTGCAATTAAATAGAAAAGCACAATGCCCACTTAAGTACAAGAAGACTGACTCTTCTTACTGTCTATGATTTGAACCATTCCTGTGACACTAGTTGTAGATTCCGATGCTTCACTTCATGTGTACTATATCCCTTGGACATTCTTATTGACGATGAAACACCGAAATTGCATCGGAATTAAATACGAAAGGCACAATACCGTCTTCAGTACAAGAAGACTGACTCATCTTACTTACTATGATTTGAACCATTCCTGTGACACCACTTATAGTTCCGATGCTTCACTGTAGGTTTACTCTATCCCTCTGACCTCCTTATGGACGATGAAACACAGAAATTGCATCGGAAATAAAAAGAAACCGCACAATGCCGATTCAGTACAAGAAGACTGACTCTTCTTACTGTCTATGATTTGAACCATTCCTGTGACACTAGTTATAAATTCCGATGCTTCACTTCAGGTTTACTGTATCCTTCTGACCTTATTATTGACGATGAAACACAGAAATTGCATCGGAATTAAACAGAAAAGGCACAATGAAGACTTAAGTACAAGAAGAGTGACTCTTCTTACTGTCTATATTTTGAACCATTCCTGTGACACTAGTTATAGATTCCGATGCCTCACTTCAGGTTTACTGTATCCCTTGGACCTTCTTATTGACGATGAAACACAGAAATTGCATCGGAATTAAATACAAAAGGCACAATGCCGACTTAAGTACAAGAAGACTGACACTTCTTACTGACTATGTTTTGAACCATTCCTGTGACACTAGTTATAGACTCCGATGCTTCAATACAGGTCTACTGTATCCCTCTAACCTTCTTATTGATGATGAAACAAAGAAATTGCATTGCAATTAAATAGAAAAGGCACAATGCCCACTTAAGTACAAGAAGACTGACTCTTCTTACTGTCTATGATTTGAACCATTCCTGTGACACTAGTTGTAGATTCCGATGCTTCACTTCATGTGTACTATATCCCTTGGACATTCTTATTGGCGATGTAACACAGAAATTGCATCGGAATTAAATAAGAAAGGCACAATGCCGACTTAAGTACAAGAAGACTGACTCATCTTACTGACTATGATTTGAACCATTCCTGTGACACCACTTATAGTTCCGATGCTTCACTTCAGGTTTACTCTATCCCTCTGACCTCCTTATGGACGATGAAACACAGAAATTGCATCGGAAATAAGAAGAAAACGCACAATGCCGATTCAGTACAAGAAGACTGACTCTTCTTACTGGCTATGATTTGAACCATTCCTGTGACACTAGTTATAGACTCCGATGCTTCACTTCAGGTTTCCTGCATCCCTCTGACCTTCTTCTTCATGAAGATACACAGAAATTGCATCTGAATTAAATAGAAATGGCACAACTCCGACTTAAGTACAAGAAGACTGACTCTTATTACAGACTATGTTTTGAACCATTCCTGTGACACTAGTTACAGATTCCGATGCCTCACCTCATGTTTACTGTATTCCTTGGACCTTCTTATTGGCGATGAAACGCAGAAATTACATTGGAATCAAATACAAAAGGCACAATGCCGACTTAAGTACGAGAAGACTGACTCCTCCTACTGTCTATGTTTTGAACCATTCCTGTGACACTAGTTATAGAATCAGATACTTCTCTTCAGGTTTACTGTATCCCTCTGACATTCTTAATGACAATGAAACACAGAAATTGCATCGGAATTAAATAGAAAAGGCACAATGCCGACTAAAGTAGAAGATGACTGACTCTCCCTACTGTCTATGTTTTGAACCATTCCTGTGACACTAGTTATAGATTCCGATGCTTCACTTCAGGTATACTGTATCCTTCTGACCTTCCTATTGACGATGAAACACAGAAATTGCATCGGAATTAAACAGAAAAGGCACAATGAAGACTTAAGTACAAGAAAACTGACTCTTCTTTCTGTCTATATTTTGAACCATTCCTGTGACACTAGTTATAGATTCCGATGCATCACTTTAGGTTTACTGTATCCCTTGGACCTTCTTATTGACGATGAAACACAGAAATTGCATCGGAATTAAATACAAAAGGCACAATGCCGACTTAAGTACAAGAAGACTGACTCATCCTACAGTCTATGCTTTGAACCATTCCGTTGACACTAGTTATAGATTCCGATGCTTCACTTCAGGCTTACTGTATACCTGTGACCTTCTTATTGACGAAGAAACATAGAAATTGCATCGGAATTAAATAGAAAACGCACAATGCCGACTTAAGGACAAGAAGACTGACTCTTCCTACTGTCTATGATTTGAACAATTCCTGTGACACTAGTCATAGATACCGATGCTTCACTTCAGGTTTACTGTATCCCTCTGACCATCTTTTTGACGATGAAAAACAGAAATTGCATCGGAATTAAACACAAAAGGCACAATGCCGACTCAAGTACAAGAAGACTGACTCTTCCTACTGTCAATGTTTTGAACCATTCCTGTGACACTAGTTATAGACTCCGATGCTTCACTACAGGTCTACTGTATCCCTCTAACCTTCTTATTGATGATGAAACAAAGAAATTGCATTGCAATTAAATAGAAAAGGCACAATGCCCACTTAAGTACAAGAAGACTGACTCTTCTTACTGTCTATGATTTGAACCATTCCTGTGACACTAGTTGTAGATTCCGATGCTTCACTTCATGTGTACTATATCCCTTGGACATTCTTATTGACGATGAAACACCGAAATTGCATCGGAATTAAATACGAAAGGCACAATACCGTCTTCAGTACAAGAAGACTGACTCATCTTACTGACTATGATTTGAACCATTCCTGTGACACCACTTATAGTTCCGATGCCTCACTTTAGGTTTACTCTATCCCTCTGTCCTCCTTATGGACGATGAAACACAGAAATTGCATCGGAAATAAAAAGAAAACGCACAATGCCGATTCAGTACAAGAAGACTGACTCTTCTTACTGTCTATGATTTGAACCATTCCTGTGACACTAGTTATAGATTCCGATGCTTCACTTCAGGTTTCCTGCATCCCTCTGACCTTCTTCTTCATGAAGATACACAGAAATTGCATCTGAATTAAATAGAAATGGCACAACTCCGACTTAAGTACAAGAAGACTGACTCTTATTACAGACTATGTTTTGAACCATTCCTGTGACACTAGTTACAGATTTCGATGCCTCACCTCATGTTTACTGTATCCCTTGGACCTTCTTATTGGCGATGAAATACAGATAATGCATCGGAATTAAATTGAAAAGGCACAATGCCGACATAAGTACAAGAAGACTGACCCTTCTTACTGTCTATGATTTGAACCATTCCTGTGACACTAGTTATAGATTCCGATTCTTCACTTCAGGTGTGCTGTATCGCTTGGACCTTCTTATTGACGATAAAACACAGAAATTGCATCGGAATTAAATACAAAAGGCACAATGAAGACTTAAGTACAAGTAGACTGACTCTTCTAAATGTCTATGTTTTGAACCATTCCTGTGACACTAGTTAAAGATTCTGATGCTTCACTCAGGTTTACTGTATCCCTCTGACCCTCTTATTGACGGTGAAACACAGAAATTGCATCGGAATTAAATACAAAATTCACAATGCCGACTTAAGTACAAGAAGACTGACTCTTCCTACTGTCTACGTTCTGAACCATCCCTGTGACACTAGTCATAGATTCCGATGCTTCACTTCAGGTTTACTGTATCCCTCTGACCTTCTTATTGACGATAAAACACAGAAATTGCATCAGAATTAAATAGAAAAGGCACAATGCCGACTTACGTACAAGAAGACTTACTCTTCTTACTGAGTATGTTTAGAAACCTTTCCTGTGACACTAGTTTTAGATTCCGATGCTTCACTTTAGGTTTACTGTATCCCCTGGACCTTCTTATTGGCGATGAAACACAGAAATTGCATCGGAATTAAATACAAAAGGCACAATGCCGACTTAAGTACAAGAAGACTGACTCTTCTTACTGTCTATGTTTTGAAACATTCCTGTGACACTAGTTATAGATTCCGATGCTTCACTTCACGTTTACTGTATCCCTCTGACCTTCTTATTGACGATGAAACTTAGAAATTGCATCGGAATTAAATACAAAAGGCACAATGCCGACTCAAATGCAAGTTGACTGGCTCCTATTACTCTCTATGTCTTGAACCTTTCCTGTGAGACCAGTTTTAGATTCCGATGCTTCACTATATGTTTACTGTATCCCTTGGACCTTCTTATTGACGATGAAGCACAGAAATTGCATCGGATTTAAATACAAAAGGCACCATTCCGACTTAAGTACAAGAAGACTGACTCTTCTTACTGACTATGTTTGAACATTTCCTGTGACACTAGTTATAGATTCCGATGCCTCACTACTGGCCTACTGTATCCCTTGGACCTTCATATTGACGACGAAACACAGAAATTGCATCGGTATTAAATAGAAAAGGCACAATGCCGACTTAAGTACAAGAGGACTGACTCTTCTTACTGACTATGTTTTGAACATTTCCTGTTAGACCAGTTTTAGATTCCGATGCTTCACAATTTGTTTACTGCATCCCTTGGACCTTCTTATTGACGATGAAACACAGATATAGCATCGGAAATAAGTAGAAAAGGCACCAAGTCGATTTAAGTACAAGAAGACTGACTTTTCCTACTGTCTATGTTTTGAACCATTCCTGTGACACTAGCTATAGATTCCGATGATTCACTTCACGTTAACTGTATCCCTTTGACCTGCTTATTGACGATGAAACACAGAAATTGCATCGGAATTAAACAGAAAAGGCACAATGCAGACTTAAGGACAAGAAGAATGACTCTTCCTGCTGTCTATGTTTGAACCATTCCTGTGACACTAGTTATAGATTCCGATGCTTCACTTCAGGTTTTCTGTATCCCTCTGACCTTCTTATTGACGATGAAACACAGAAATTGCATCGGAATTAAATAGAAGAGGAACAACGCCGACTTAAGTACAACAAGACTGACTCTTCTTACTGACTATGTTTTGAACCGTTCCTGTGACACTAGTTATAGATTCCGATGCCTCACTTCAGGTTTACTGTATCCCTTGAACATTCTTATTGACGATAAAACACAGAAATTGCATCGGAATTAAATACAAAAGGCACAATGCCGACTTAAGTACAAGAAGACTGACTCTCCCGACTGTCTATGCTTTAAACCATTCCTGTGACACTAGTTATAGATTCCGATGCTTCACTTCAGGTTTGCTGTATCCCTCTGACCTTCTTATTGACGATGAAACACAGAAATTGCATCGGAATTAAATAGAAAGGCACAATGCCGACTTAAGTACAAGTTGACTGACTCTTCCTACTGTCTATGCTTTGAACCATTCCTGTGACACTAGTTACAGATTCCGATGCTTCACTTCAGGGTTACTGTATCCCTCTGACCTTCTTATTGACGACGAAACACAGAAATTGCATCGGAATTAAATACAAAAGGCACAATGCCGACTCAAATACAAGATGACTGGCTTTTCTTACTCTCAATGATTTTAGCCTTTCCTGTTAGACCGGTTTTAGATTCCGATGCTTCACTTCAGGTTTACTGTATCCCTTGGACCTTCTTACTGACGACGTAACACAGAAATTGCATCGGAATTAAATAGAAAAGGCACAATGCCGACTTAAGTACAAGGAGACTGACTCTTCTTCCTGACTATGTTTTGAACATTTACTGTGATACCAGGTTTAGATTCCGATGCTTCACTATATGTTTACTGTATCCCTTGGACCATCTTATTGACGATGAAACACAGAAATTGCATCGGAACTAAATACAAAAGGCACAATGCCGACTTAAGTACAAGAAGACTGGCACTTCTTACTGACTATGTTTGAACCATTCCTGTGACACTAGTTATAGACTCCGATGCTTCACTTCAGGTGTACTGTATCCCTTGGACATTCTTATTGACGATGAAACACCGAAATTGCATCGGAATTAAATACGAAAGGCACAATGCCGACTTAAGTACAAGAAGACTGACTCTTCTTACTGACTATGTTTTGAACCATTCCTGTGACACCACTTATAGTTCCGATGCTTCACTTCAGGTTTACTCTATCCCTCTGACCTTCTTATGGACGATGAAACACAGAAATTGCATCGGAAATAAAACGAAAACACACAATGCCGATTTAAGTACAAGAAGACTGACTCTTCTTACTGTCTATGTTTTGAACCATTCCTGTGACACTAGTCATAGATTCCGATGCTTCACTTCAGGTTTACTGCATCCCTCAGACCTTCTTCTTGATGAAGAAACTCAGAAATTGCATCTGAATAAAATAGAAATGGCATAACTCCGACTTAAGTACAAGAAGACTGACTTTTATTACTGACTATGTTTTGAACCATTCCTGTGACACTAGTTATAGATTCCAATGCCTCACCTCACGTTTACTGTATCCCTTGGACCTTCTTATTGGCGATGAAACGCAGAAATTGCATTGGAATCAAATACAAAAAGGGCAATGCCGACTTAAGTACGGGAAGACTGATTCTTCCTACTGTCTATGATTTGAACCATTCCTGTGACACTAGTTATAGATTCCGATGCCTCACTTCAGGTCTACTGTATCCTTCTGACCTTCCTATTGACGATGAAACACAGAAATTGCATCGGAATTAAACAGAAAACCCACAATGCCGACTTGAGGACAAGAAGACTGACTCTTCCTACTGTCTATGTTTTTAACAATTCCTGTGACACTAGTTATAGATTCCGGTGCTTCACTTCAGGTTTACTGTATCCCTCTGACCATCTTTTTGACGATGAAAAACGGAAATAGCATCGGAATTAAATACAAAAGGCACAATGCCGACTCAAGTACAAGAAGACTGACTCTTCCTACTCTCTATGTTTTGAACCATTCCTGGGACACAAGTTACAGATTCCGATGATTCACTTCAGGTTTACTGTATCCCTCTGACCTTCTTATTGACGATGAAACACAGAAAATGCATCGAAATTAAATAGAAAAGGCACAATGCCGACTTAAGTACAAGAAGACTGACTCTTCCTGCTGTCTATGTTTTGAACCATTCCTGTGACACTAGTTATTGATTCCGATGCTTCACTTCATTTTTTCTGTATCCCTCTGACCTTCGTATTGACGATGAAACACAGAAATTGCATCGGAATTAAATAGAAAAGTAACAACGCCGACTTAAGTACAACAAGACTGACTCTTCTTACCGACTATGTTTTGAACCGTTCCTGTGACACTAGTTATAGATTCCGATGTCTCACTTCAGGTTTACTGTATCCCTTGAACATTCTTATTGACGATAAAACACAGAAATTGCATCGGAATTAAATACAAAAGGCACAATGCCGACTTAAGTACGAGAAGACTGACTCTCCCGACTGTCTATGCTTTAAACCATTCCTGTGACACTAGTTATAGATTCCGATGCTTCACTTCAGGTTTGCTGTATCCCTCTGACCTTCTTATTGACGATGAAACACAGAAATTGCATCGGAATTAAATAGAAAGGCACAATGCCGACTTAAGTACAAGTTGACTGACTCTTCCTACTGTCTATGCTTTGAAACATTCCTGTGACACTAGTTACAGATTCCGATGCTTCACTTCAGGGTTACTGTATCCCTCTGACCTTCTTATTGACTACGAAACACAGAAATTGCATCGGAATTAAATACAAAAGGCACAATGCCGACTCAAATACAAGATGACTGGCTTTTCTTACACTCAATGATTTCAGCCTTTCCTGTTAGACCGGTTTTAGATTCCGATGCTTCACTTCAGGTTTACTGTATCCCTTGGACCTTCTTACTGACGACGTAACACAGAAATTGCATCGGAATTAAATAGAAAAGGCACAATGCCGACTTAAGTACAAGGAGACTGACTCTTCTTACTGACTATGTTTTGAACATTTACTGTGATACCAGGTTTAGATTCCGATGCTTCACTATATGTTTACTGTATCCCTTGGACCATCTTATTGACGATGAAACACAGAAATTGCATCGGAACTAAATACAAAAGGCACAATGCCGACTTAAGTACAAGAAGACTGACACATCTTACTGACTATGTTTGAACCATTCCTGTGACACTAGTTATAGACTCCGATGCTTCACTACAGGTTTACTGTATCCCTCTAACCTTCTTATTGATGATGAAACAAAGAAATTGCATCGGAATTAAATAGAAAAGGCACAATGCGGACATAAGTACAAGAAGACTGACTCTTCTTACTGTCTATGTTTTGAACCATTCCTGTGACACTAGTTATAGATTCCGATGCTTCACTTCAGGTTTACTGCATCCCTCTGACCTTCTTCTTGATGAAGAAACACAGAAATTGCATCTGAATTAAAGAGAAATGGCACAACTCCGACTTAAGTACAAGCAGACTGACTCTTATTACTGACTATGTTTTGAACCATTCCTGTGACACTAGTTATAGATTCCGATGCCTCACCTCATGTTTACTGTATCACTTGGACCTTCTTATTGGCGATGAAACGCAGAAATTGCATTGGAATCAAATACAAAAGGCACAATGCCGACTTAAGTACGAGAAGACTGATTCTTCCAACTGTCTATGATTTGAACCATTCCTGTAACACTAGTTATAGAATCTGATGCCTCACTTCAGGTTTACCGTATCCCTCTGACCTTCTTAATGACGATGAAACACAGAAATTGCATCGAAATTAAATAGAAAAGGCACAATGCCCACTTAAGTAGAAGTTGACTGACTCTCCCTAGTGTCTATGTTTTGAACCATTCCTGTGACACTAGTTATAGATTCCGATGCTTCACTTCAGGTTTACTGCATCCTTCTGACCTTCCTATTGACGATGAAACACAGGAATTGCATCGGAATTAAACAGAAAAGGCACAATGAAGACTTAAGTACAAGAAAACTGACTCTTCTTACTGTCTATACTTTGAACCATTCCTGTGACACTAGTTATAGATTCCGATGCCTCACTTCAGGTTTACTGAATCCCTTGGACCTTCTTACTGACGATGAAACACAGAAATTGCATCGGAATTAAATACAAAAGGCACAATGCCGACTTAAGTACAAGAAGACTGACTCATCCCTTTGTCTATGTTTTGAACCATTCCTTTGACACTAGCTATAGATTCCGATGCTTCACTTCAGGCTTACTGTATCCCTGTGACCTTCTTATTGACGATGAAACATAGAAATTGCATCGGAATTAAATAGAAAACGCACAATGCCGACTTAAGGACAAGAAGACTGACTCTTCCTACTGTCTATGTTTTGAACAATTCCTGTGACACTAGTTATAGATTCCGATGATTCACTTCAGGTTTACTGTATCCCTCTAACAATCTTTTTGACGATGAAAAACGGAAATTGCATCGGAATTAAATACAAAAGGCACAATGCCGACTCAAGTAGGAGAAGACTGACTCTTCCTACAGTCTATTGTTTTGAACCATTCCTGTGACACAAGTTATAGATTCCGATGATTCACTTCAGGTTTACTGTATCCCTCTGACCTTCTTATTGACGATGAAACACAGAAAATGCATCGGAATTAAATAGAAAAGGCACAATGCCGACATAAGTACAAGAAGACTGCCCCTTCTTACTGTCTATGATTTGAACCATTCCTGTGACACTAGTTATAGATTCCGATTCTTCACTTCAGGTGTGCTGTATCCCTTGGACCTTCTTATTGACGATGAAACACAGAAATTGCATCGGAATTAAATACAAAAGGCACAATGAAGACTTAAGTACAAGTAGACTGACTCTTCTAAATGTCTATGTTTTGAACCATTCCTGTGACACTAGTTAAAGATTCTGATGCTTCACTTCAGGTTTACTGTATCCCTCTGACCCTCTTATTGAGGGTGAAACACAGAAATTGCATCGGAATTAAATACAAAAATCACAATGCCGACTTAAGTACAAGAAGATTGACTCTTCCTACTGTCTACGTTCTGAACCATCCCTGTGACACTAGTTATAGATTCCGATGCTTCACTTCAGGTTTACTGTATCCCTCTGACCTTCTTATTGACGATAAAACACAGAAACTGCATCAGAATTAAATAGAAAAGGCACAATGCCGACTTAAGTACAAGAAGACTGACTCTTCTTACTGAGTATGTTTAGAAACCTTTCCTGTGACACTAGTTTTAGATTCCGATGCTTCACTTCAGGTGTACTGTATCCCTTGGACATTCTCATTGACGATGAAACACCGAAATTGCATCTGAATTAAATACGAAAGGCACAATGCCGACTTAAGTACAAGAAGACTGACTCTTCTTTCGGACTATGTTTTGAACCATTCCTGTGACTCTACTTATAGTTCCGATGCTTCACTTCAGGTTTGCTCTATCCCTCTGACCTTCTTATGGACGATGAAACACAGAAATTGCATCGGAAATAAAAAGAAAACACACAATGCCGATTTAAGTACAAGAAGACTGACTCTTCTTACTGTCTATGCTTTGAACCATTCCTGTGACACTAGTTATAGATTCCGATGCCTCACCTCATGTTTACTGTATCCCTTGGACCTTCGTATTGGCGATGAAACGCAGAAATTGCATTGGAATCAAATACAAAAGGCACAATGCCGACTTAAGTACGAGAAGGCTGACTCTTCCTGCTGTCTATGTTTTGACCCATTCCTGTGACACTAGATATAGATTGTGATGCCTCACTTCAGGTTTACTGTATCCCTTGAACATTCTTATTGACGATAAAACACAGAAATTGCATCGGAATTAAATACAAAAGGCACAATGCCGACTTAATTACAAGAAGACTGACTCTCCCGACTGTCTATGCTTTAAACCATTCCTGTGACACTAGTTATAGATTCCGATGCTTCACTTCAGGTTTGCTGTATCCCTCTGACCTTCTTATTGACGATGAAACACAGAAATTGCATTGGAATTAAATAGAAAGGCACAATGCCGATTTAAGTACAAGTTGACTGACTCTTCCTACTGTCTATGCTTTGAACCATTCCTGTGACACTAGTTACTGATTCCGATGCTTCACTTCAGGGTTACTGTATCCCTCTGACCTTCTTATTGACTACGAAACACAGAAATTGCATCGGAATTAAATACAAAAGGCACAATGCCGACTCAAATACAAGATGACTGGCTTTTCTTACTCTCAATGATTTCAGCCTTTCCTGTTAGACTGGTTTTAGATTCCGATGCTTCACCTCAGGTTTACTGTATCCCTTGGACCTTCTTACTGACGACGTAACACAGAAATTGCATCGGAATTAAATAGAAAAGGCACAATGCCGCCTTAAGTACAAGGAGACTGACTCTTCTTACTGACTATGTTTTGAACATTTACTGTGATACCAGGTTTAGATTCCGATGCTTCACTATATGTTTACTGTATCCCATGGACCATCTTATTGACGATGAAACACAGAAATTGCATCGGAACTAAATACAAAAGGCACAATGCCGACTTAAGTACAAGAAGACTGACACTTCTTACTGACTATGTTTGAACCACTCCTGTGACACTAGTTATAGATTCCGATGCCTCGCCTCATGTTTACTGTATCCCTTGGACCTTCTTATTGGCGATGAAACGCAGAAATTGCATTGGAATCAAATACAAAAGGCTCAATGCCGACTTAAGTACGAGAAGACTTATCCTTCCTACTGTCTATGTTTTGAACCATTCCTGTGACACTAGTTATAGATTCCGATGCTTCACTTCAGGTTTACTCTATCCCTCTGACCTTCTTATGGACGATGAAACACAGAAATTGCATCGGAAATAAAAAGAAAACGCACAATGCCGATTTAAGTACAAGAAGACTGACTCTTCTTACTGTCTATGTTTTGAACCATTCCTGTGACACTGGTTATAGATTACGATGCTTCACTTCAGGTTTACTGCATCCCTCTGACCTTCTTCTTGATGAAGAAACACAGAAATTGCATCTGAATTAAAGTGAAATGGCACAACTCCGACTTAAGTACAAGCAGACTGACTCTTATTACTGACTATGTTTTGAATTATTCCTGTGACACTAGTTATAGATTCCGATGCCTCACCTCATGTTTACTGTATCCCTTGGACCTTCTTATTGGCGATGAAACGCAGAAATTGCATTGGAATCAAATACAAAAGGCTCAATGCCGACTTAAGTACGAGAAGACTGATTCTTCCTACTGTCTATGTTTTGAACCATTCCTGTGACACTAGTTATAGAATCAGATGCTTCTCTTCAGGTTTACTGTATCCCTCTGACGTTCTTAATGACGATGAAACACAGAAATGTCATCGGAATTAAATAGAAAAGGCACAATGCCGACTAAAGTAGAAGATGACTAACTCTCCCTACTGTCTATGTTTTGAACCATTCCTGTGACACTAGTTATAGATTCCGATGCTTCACTTCAGGTTTACTGTATCCTTCTGACCTTCCTATTGACGATGAAACACAGAAATTGCATCGGAATTAAACAGAAAAGGCACAATGAAGACTTAAGTACAAGAAAACTGACTCTTCTTACTGTCTATATTTTGAACCATTCCTGTGACACTATTTATAGATTCTGATGCCTCACTTCAGGTTTACTGTATCCCTTGGATCTTCTTATTGACGATGAAACACAGAAATTGCATCGGAATTAAATACAACAGGCACAATGACGACTTAAGTACAAGAAGACTGACACTTCTTACTGACTATGTTTTGAACCATTCCTGTGACAGTAGTTATAGACTCCGATGCTCAATACAGGTCTACTGTATCCCTCTAACCTTCTTATTGATGATGAAACAAAGAAATTGCATTGTAATTAAATAGAAAAGGCACAATGCCCACTTAAGTACAAGGAGACTGACTCTTCTTACTGACTATGTTTTGAACATTTACTGTGATACCAGGTTTAGATTCCGATGCTTCACTACATGTTTACTGTATCCCTTGGACCATCTTATTGACGATGAAACACAGAAATTGCATCGGAACTAAATACAAAAGGCACAATGCCGACTTAAGTACAAGAAGACTGACACATCTTACTGACTATGTTTGAACCATTCCTGTGACACTAGTTATAGACTCCGATGCTTCACTACAGGTTTACTGTATCCCTCTAACCTTCTTATTGATGATGAAACAAAGAAATTGCATCGGAATTAAATAGAAAAGGCACAATGCGGACATAAGTACAAGAAGACTGACTCTTCTTACTGTCTATGTTTTGAACCATTCCTGTGACACTAGTTATAGATTCCGATGCTTCACTTCAGGTTTACTGCATCCCTCTGACCTTCTTCTTGATGAAGAAACACAGAAATTGCATCTGAATTAAAGAGAAATGGCACAACTCCGACTTAAGTACAAGCAGACTGACTCTTATTACTGACTATGTTTTGAACCATTCCTGTGACACTAGTTATAGATTCCGATGCCTCACCTCATGTTTACTGTATCACTTGGACCTTCTTACTGGCGATGAAATGCAGAAATTGCATTGGAATCAAATACAAAAGGCACAATGCCGACTTAAGTACAAGAAGACTGATTCTTCCAACTGTCTATGATTTGAACCATTCCTGTAACACTAGTTATAGAATCAGATGCCTCACTTCAGGTTTACCGTATCCCTCTGACCTTCTTAATGACGATGAAACACAGAAATTGCATCGAAATTAAATAGAAAAGGCACAATGCCCACTTAAGTAGAAGTTGACTGACTCTCCCTAGTGTCTATGTTTTGAACCATTCCTGTGACACTAGTTATAGATTCCGATGCTTCACTTCAGGTTTACTGCATCCTTCTGACCTTCCTATTGACGATGAAACACAGGAATTGCATCGGAATTAAACAGAAAAGGCACAATGAAGACTTAAGTACAAGAAAACTGACTCTTCTTACTGTCTATATTTTGAACCATTCCTGTGACACTAGTTATAGATTCCGATGCCTCACTTCAGGTTTACTGAATCCCTTGGACCTTCTTATTGACGATGAAACACAGAAATTGCATCGGAATTAAATACAAAAGGCACAATGCCGACTTAAGTACAAGAAGACTGACTCATCCCTCTGTCTATGTTTTGAACCATTCCTTTGACACTAGCTATAGATTCCGATGCTTCACTTCAGGCTTACTGTATCCCTGTGACCTTCTTATTGACGATGAAACATAGAAATTGCATCGGAATTAAATAGAAAACGCACAATGACGACTTAAGGACAAGAAGACTGACTCTTCCTACTGTCTATGTTTTGAACAATTCCTGTGACACTAGTTATAGATTCCGATGATTCACTTCAGGTTTACTATATCCCTCTAACAATCTTTTTGACGATGAAAAACGGAAATTGTATCGGAATTAAATACAAAAGGCACAATGCCGACTCAAGTACGAGAAGACTGACTCTTCCTACTGTCTATTGTTTTGAACCATTCCTGTGACACAAGTTATAGATTCCGATGATTCACTTCAGGTTTACTGTATCCCTCTGACCTTCTTATTGACGATGAAACACAGAAAATGCATCGGAATTAAATAGAAAAGGCACAATGCCGACATAAGTACAAGAAGACTGCCCCTTCTTACTGTCTATGATTTGAACCATTCCTGTGACACTAGTTATAGATTCCGATTCTTCACTTCAGGTGTGCTGTATCCCTTGGACCTTCTTATTGACGATGAAACACAGAAATTGCATCGGAATTAAATACAAAAGGCACAATGAAGACTTAAGTACAAGTAGACTGACTCTTCTAAATGTCTATGTTTTGAACCATTCCTGTGACACTAGTTAAAGATTCTGATGCTTCACTTCAGGTTTACTGTTTCCCTCTGACCCTCTTATTGAGGGTGAAACACAGAAATTGCATCGGAATTAAATACAAAAATCACAATGCCGACTTAAGTACAAGAAGATTGACTCTTCCTACTGTCTACGTTCTGAACCATCCCTGTGACACTAGTTATAGATTCCGATGCTTCACTTCAGGTTTACTGTATCCCTCTGACCTTCTTATTGACGATAAAACACAGAAACTGCATCAGAATTAAATAGAAAAGGCACAATGCCGACTTAAGTGCAAGAAGACTGACTCTTCTTACTGAGTATGTTTAGAAACCTTTCCTGTGACACTAGTTTTAGATTCCGATGCTTCACTTCAGGTGTACTGTATCCCTTGGACATTCTTATTGACGATGAAACACCGAAATTGCATCTGAATTAAATACGAAAGGCACAATGCCGACTTAAGTACAAGAAGACTGACTCTTCTTTCTGACTATGTTTTGAACCATTCCTGTGACTCTACTTATAGTTCCGATGCTTCACTTCAGGTTTGCTCTATCCCTCTGACCTTCTTATGAACGATGAAACACAGAAATTGCATCGGAAATAAAAAGAAAACACACAATGCCGATTTAAGTACAAGAAGACTGACTCTTCTTACTGTCTATGCTTTGAACCATTCCTGTGACACTAGTTATAGATTCCGATGCCTCACCTCATGTTTACTGTATCCCTTGGACCTTCGTATTGGCGATGAAACGCAGAAATTGCATCGGAATTAAATACAAAAGGCACAATGCCGACTTAATTACAAGAAGACTGACTCTCCCGACTGTCTATGCTTTAAACCATTCCTGTGACACTAGTTATAGATTCCGATGCTTCACTTCAGGTTTGCTGTATCCCTCTGACCTTCTTATTGACGATGAAACACAGAAATTGCATCGGAATTAAATAGAAAGGCACAATGCCGACTTAAGTACAAGTTGACTGACTCTTCCTACTGTCTATGCTTTGAACCAATCCTGTGACGCTAGTTACAGATTCCGATGCTTCACTTCAGGGTTACTGTATCCCTCTGACCTTCTTATTGACTACGAAACACAGAAATTGCATCGGAATTAAATACAAAAGGCACAATGCCGACTCAAATACAAGATGACTGGCTTTTCTTACTCTCAATGATTTCAGCCTTTCCTGTTAGACTGGTTTTAGATTCCGATGCTTCACCTCAGGTTTACTGTATCCCTTGGACCTTCTTACTGACGACGTAACACAGAAATTGCATCGGAATTAAATAGAAAAGGCACAATGCCGCCTTAAGTACAAGGAGACTGACTCTTCTTACTGACTATGTTTTGAACATTTACTGTGATACCAGGTTTAGATTCCGATGCTTCACTATATGTTTACTGTATCCCATGGACCATCTTATTGACGATGAAACACAGAAATTGCATCGGAACTAAATACAAAAGGCACAATGCCGACTTAAGTACAAGATGACTGACACTTCTTACTGACTATGTTTGAACCACTCCTGTGACACTAGTTATAGATTCCGATGCCTCGCCTCATGTTTACTGTATCCCTTGGACCTTCTTATTGGCGATGAAACGCAGAAATTGCATTGGAATCAAATACAAAAGGCTCAATGCCGACTTAAGTACGAGAAGACTTATCCTTCCTACTGTCTATGTTTTGAACCATTCCTGTGACACTAGTTATAGATTCCGATGCTTCACTTCAGGTTTACTCTATCCCTCTGACCTTCTTATGGACGATGAAACACAGAAATTGCATCGGAAATAAAAAGAAAACGCACAATGCCGATTGAAGTACATGAAGACTGACTCTTCTTACTGTCTATATTTTGAACCATTCCTGTGACACTAGTTATAGATTACGATGCTTCACTTCAGGTTTACTGCATCCCTCTGACCTTCTTCTTGATGAAGAAACACAGAAATTGCATCTGAATTAAAGAGAAATGGCACAACTCCGACTTAAGTACAAGCAGACTGACTCTTATTACTGACTATGTTTTGAATTATTCCTGTGACACTAGTTATAGATTCCGATGCCTCACCTCATGTTTACTGTATCCCTTGGACCTTCTTATTGGCGATGAAACGCAGAAATTGCATTGGAATCAAATACAAAAGGCTCAATGCCGACTTAAGTACGAGAAGACTGATTCTTCCTACTGTCTATGTTTTGAACCATTCCTGTGACACTAGTTATAGAATCAGATGCTTCTCTTCAGGTTTACTGTATCCCTCTGACATTCTTAATGACGATGAAACACAGAAATTGCATCGGAATTAAATAGAAAAGGCACAATGCCGACTAAAGTAGAAGATGACTAACTCTCCCTACTGTCTATGTTTTGAACCATTCCTGTGACACTAGTTATAGATTCCGATGCTTCACTTCAGGTTTACTGTATCCTTCTGACCTTCCTATTGACGATGAAACACAGAAATTGCATCGGAATTAAACAGAAAAGGCACAATGAAGACTTAAGTACAAGAAAACTGACTCTTCTTACTGTCTATATTTTGAACCATTCCTGTGACACTATTTATAGATTCCGATGCCTCACTTCAGGTTTACTGTATCCCTTGGACCTTCTTATTGACGATGAAACACAGAAATTGCATCGGAATTAAATACAAAAGGCACAATGCCGACTTAAGTACAAGAAGACTGACACTTCTTACTGACTATGTTTTGAACCATTCCTGTGACACTAGTTATAGACTCCGATGCTTCAATACAGGTCTACTGTATCCCTCTAACCTTCTTATTGATGATGAAACAAAGAAATTGCATTGTAATTAAATAGAAAAGGCACAATGCCCACTTAAGTACAAGAAGACTGACTCTTCTTACTGTCTATGATTTGAACTATTCCTGTGACACTAGTTGTAGATTCCGATGCTTCACTTCATGTGTACTATATCCCTTGGACATTCTTATTGACGATGAAACACAGAAATTGCATCGGAATTAAATACGAAAGGCACAATGCCGACTTAAGTACAAGAAGACTGACTCATCTTACTGACTATGATTTGAACCATTCCTGTGACACCACTTATAGTTCCGATGCTTCACTTCAGGTTTACTCTATCCCTCTGACCTCCTTATGGACGATGAAACACAGAAATTGCATCGGAAATAAGAAGAAAACGCACAATGCCGATTCAGTACAAGAAGACTGACTCTTCCTACTGTCTATGATTTGAACCATTCCTGTGACACTAGTTATAGATTCCGATGCTTCACTTCAGGTTTCCTGCATCCCTCTGACCTTCTTCTTCATGAAGAACACAGAAATTGCATCTGAATTAAATAGAAATGGCGCAACTCCGACTTAAGTACAAGAAGACTGACTCTTATTACAGACTATGTTTTTAACCATTCCTGTGACACTAGTTACAGATTCCGATGCCTCACCTCATGTTTACTGTATCCGTTGGACCTTCTTATTGGCGATGAAACGCAGAAATTGCATTGGAATCAAATACAAAAGGCACAATGCCGACTCAAGTACAAGAAGACTGACTCTTCCTACTGTCAATGTTTTGAACCATTCCTGTGACACTAGTTATAGACTCCGATGCTTCACTACAGGTCTACTGTATACCTCTAACCTTCTTATTGATGATGAAACAAAGTAATTGCATTGCAATTAAATAGAAAATGCACAATGCCCACTTAAGTACAAGAAGACTGACTCTTCTTACTGTCTATGATTTGAACCATTCCTGTGACACTAGTTGTAGATTCCGATGCTTCACTTCATGTGTACTATATCCCTTGGACATTCTTATTGACGATGAAACACCGAAATTACAGCGGAATTAAATACGAAAGGCACAATACCGTCTTCAGTACAAGAAGACTGACTCATCTTACTGACTATGATTTGAACCATTCCTGTGACACCACTTATAGTTCCGATGCTTCACTTTAGGTTTACTCTATCCCTCTGACCTCCTTATGGACGATGAAACACAGAAATTGCATCGGAAATAAAAAGAAAACGCACAATGACGATTCAGTACAAGAAGACTGACTCTTCTTACTGTCTATGATTTGAACCATTCCTGTGACACTAGTTATAGATTCCGATGCTTCACTTCAGGTTTCCTGCATCCCTCTGACCTTGTTCCTCATGAAGATACACAGAAATTGCATCTGAATTAAATAGAAATGGCACAACTCCGACTTAAGTACAAGAAGACTGACTCTTATTACAGACTATGTTTTGAACCATTCCTGTGACACTAGTTACAGATTCCGATGCCTCACCTCATGTTTACTGTATCCCTTGGACCTTCTTATTGGCGATGAAACGCAGAAATTGCATCGGAATTAAATACAAAAATCACAATGCCGACTTAAGTACAAGAAGATTGACTCTTCCTACTGTCTACGTTCTGAACCATCCCTGTGACACTAGTTATAGATTCCGATGCTTCACTTCAGGTTTACTGTATCCCTCTGACCTTCTTATTGACGATAAAACACAGAAACTGCATCAGAATTAAATAGAAAAGGCACAATGCCGACTTAAGTGCAAGAAGACTGACTCTTCTTACTGAGTATGTTTAGAAACCTTTCCTGTGACACTAGTTTTAGATTCCGATGCTTCACTTCAGGTGTACTGTATCCCTTGGACATTCTTATTGACGATGAAACACCGAAATTGCATCTGAATTAAATACGAAAGGCACAATGCCGACTTAAGTACAAGAAGACTGACTCTTCTTTCTGACTATGTTTTGAACCATTCCTGTGACTCTACTTATAGTTCCGATGCTTCACTTCAGGTTTGCTCTATCCCTCTGACCTTCTTATGAACGATGAAACACAGAAATTGCATCGGAAATAAAAAGAAAACACACAATGCCGATTTAAGTACAAGAAGACTGACTCTTCTTACTGTCTATGCTTTGAACCATTCCTGTGACACTAGTTATAGATTCCGATGCCTCACCTCATGTTTACTGTATCCCTTGGACCTTCGTATTGGCGATGAAACGCAGAAATTGCATCGGAATTAAATACAAAAGGCACAATGCCGACTTAATTACAAGAAGACTGACTCTCCCGACTGTCTATGCTTTAAACCATTCCTGTGACACTAGTTATAGATTCCGATGCTTCACTTCAGGTTTGCTGTATCCCTCTGACCTTCTTATTGACGATGAAACACAGAAATTGCATCGGAATTAAATAGAAAGGCACAATGCCGACTTAAGTACAAGTTGACTGACTCTTCCTACTGTCTATGCTTTGAACCAATCCTGTGACGCTAGTTACAGATTCCGATGCTTCACTTCAGGGTTACTGTATCCCTCTGACCTTCTTATTGACTACGAAACACAGAAATTGCATCGGAATTAAATACAAAAGGCACAATGCCGACTCAAATACAAGATGACTGGCTTTTCTTACTCTCAATGATTTCAGCCTTTCCTGTTAGACTGGTTTTAGATTCCGATGCTTCACCTCAGGTTTACTGTATCCCTTGGACCTTCTTACTGACGACGTAACACAGAAATTGCATCGGAATTAAATAGAAAAGGCACAATGCCGCCTTAAGTACAAGGAGACTGACTCTTCTTACTGACTATGTTTTGAACATTTACTGTGATACCAGGTTTAGATTCCGATGCTTCACTATATGTTTACTGTATCCCATGGACCATCTTATTGACGATGAAACACAGAAATTGCATCGGAACTAAATACAAAAGGCACAATGCCGACTTAAGTACAAGATGACTGACACTTCTTACTGACTATGTTTGAACCACTCCTGTGACACTAGTTATAGATTCCGATGCCTCGCCTCATGTTTACTGTATCCCTTGGACCTTCTTATTGGCGATGAAACGCAGAAATTGCATTGGAATCAAATACAAAAGGCTCAATGCCGACTTAAGTACGAGAAGACTTATCCTTCCTACTGTCTATGTTTTGAACCATTCCTGTGACACTAGTTATAGATTCCGATGCTTCACTTCAGGTTTACTCTATCCCTCTGACCTTCTTATGGACGATGAAACACAGAAATTGCATCGGAAATAAAAAGAAAACGCACAATGCCGATTGAAGTACATGAAGACTGACTCTTCTTACTGTCTATATTTTGAACCATTCCTGTGACACTAGTTATAGATTACGATGCTTCACTTCAGGTTTACTGCATCCCTCTGACCTTCTTCTTGATGAAGAAACACAGAAATTGCATCTGAATTAAAGAGAAATGGCACAACTCCGACTTAAGTACAAGCAGACTGACTCTTATTACTGACTATGTTTTGAATTATTCCTGTGACACTAGTTATAGATTCCGATGCCTCACCTCATGTTTACTGTATCCCTTGGACCTTCTTATTGGCGATGAAACGCAGAAATTGCATTGGAATCAAATACAAAAGGATCAATGCCGACTTAAGTACGAGAAGACTGATTCTTCCTACTGTCTATGTTTTGAACCATTCCTGTGACACTAGTTATAGAATCAGATGCTTCTCTTCAGGTTTACTGTATCCCTCTGACATTCTTAATGACGATGAAACACAGAAATTGCATCGGAATTAAATAGAAAAGGCACAATGCCGACTAAAGTAGAAGATGACTAACTCTCCCTACTGTCTATGTTTTGAACCATTCCTGTGACACTAGTTATAGATTCCGATGCTTCACTTCAGGTTTACTGTATCCTTCTGACCTTCCTATTGACGATGAAACACAGAAATTGCATCGGAATTAAACAGAAAAGGCACAATGAAGACTTAAGTACAAGAAAACTGACTCTTCTTACTGTCTATATTTTGAACCATTCCTGTGACACTATTTATAGATTCCGATGCCTCACTTCAGGTTTACTGTATCCCTTGGACCTTCTTATTGACGATGAAACACAGAAATTGCATCGGAATTAAATACAAAAGGCACAATGCCGACTTAAGTACAAGAAGACTGACACTTCTTACTGACTATGTTTTGAACCATTCCTGTGACACTAGTTATAGACTCCGATGCTTCAATACAGGTCTACTGTATCCCTCTAACCTTCTTATTGATGATGAAACAAAGAAATTGCATTGTAATTAAATAGAAAAGGCACAATGCCCACTTAAGTACAAGAAGACTGACTCTTCTTACTGTCTATGATTTGAACTATTCCTGTGACACTAGTTGTAGATTCCGATGCTTCACTTCATGTGTACTATATCCCTTGGACATTCTTATTGACGATGAAACACAGAAATTGCATCGGAATTAAATACGAAAGGCACAATGCCGACTTAAGTACAAGAAGACTGACTCATCTTACTGACTATGATTTGAACCATTCCTGTGACACCACTTATAGTTCCGATGCTTCACTTCAGGTTTACTCTATCCCTCTGACCTCCTTATGGACGATGAAACACAGAAATTGCATCGGAAATAAGAAGAAAACGCACAATGCCGATTCAGTACAAGAAGACTGACTCTTCCTACTGTCTATGATTTGAACCATTCCTGTGACACTAGTTATAGATTCCGATGCTTCACTTCAGGTTTCCTGCATCCCTCTGACCTTCTTCTTCATGAAGAACACAGAAATTGCATCTGAATTAAATAGAAATGGCGCAACTCCGACTTAAGTACAAGAAGACTGACTCTTATTACAGACTATGTTTTTAACCATTCCTGTGACACTAGTTACAGATTCCGATGCCTCACCTCATGTTTACTGTATCCGTTGGACCTTCTTATTGGCGATGAAACGCAGAAATTGCATTGGAATCAAATACAAAAGGCACAATGCCGACTCAAGTACAAGAAGACTGACTCTTCCTACTGTCAATGTTTTGAACCATTCCTGTGACACTAGTTATAGACTCCGATGCTTCACTACAGGTCTACTGTATACCTCTAACCTTCTTATTGATGATGAAACAAAGTAATTGCATTGCAATTAAATAGAAAATGCACAATGCCCACTTAAGTACAAGAAGACTGACTCTTCTTACTGTCTATGATTTGAACCATTCCTGTGACACTAGTTGTAGATTCCGATGCTTCACTTCATGTGTACTATATCCCTTGGACATTCTTATTGACGATGAAACACCGAAATTACAGCGGAATTAAATACGAAAGGCACAATACCGTCTTCAGTACAAGAAGACTGACTCATCTTACTGACTATGATTTGAACCATTCCTGTGACACCACTTATAGTTCCGATGCTTCACTTTAGGTTTACTCTATCCCTCTGACCTCCTTATGGACGATGAAACACAGAAATTGCATCGGAAATAAAAAGAAAACGCACAATGACGATTCAGTACAAGAAGACTGACTCTTCTTACTGTCTATGATTTGAACCATTCCTGTGACACTAGTTATAGATTCCGATGCTTCACTTCAGGTTTCCTGCATCCCTCTGACCTTGTTCCTCATGAAGATACACAGAAATTGCATCTGAATTAAATAGAAATGGCACAACTCCGACTTAAGTACAAGAAGACTGACTCTTATTACAGACTATGTTTTGAACCATTCCTGTGACACTAGTTACAGATTCCGATGCCTCACCTCATGTTTACTGTATCCCTTGGACCTTCTTATTGGCGATGAAACGCAGAAATTGCATTGGAATCAAATACAAAAGGCACAATGCCGACTTAAGTACGAGAAGACTGACTCCTCCTACTGTCTATGTTTTGAACCATTCCTGTGACACTAGTTATTGAATCAGATGCTTCTCTTCAGGTTTACTGTATCCCTCTGACATTGTTAATGAAGATGAAACACAGATATTGCATCGGAATTAAATAGAAAAGGCACAATGCCGACTAAAGTAGAAGATGACTAACTCTCCCTACTGTCTATGCTTTGAACCATTCCTGTGACACTAGTTATAGATTCCGATGCTTCACTTCAGGTTTACTGTATCCTTCTGACCTTCCTATTGACGATGAAACACAGAAATTGCATCGGAATTAAACAGAAAAGGCACAATGAAGACTTAAGTACAAGAAAACTGACTCTTCTTACTGTCTATATTTTGAACCATTCCTGTGACACTAGTTATAGATTCCGATGCGTCACTTCAGGTTTACTGTATCCCTTGGACCTTCTTATTTACGATGAAACACAGAAATTGCATCGGAATTAAATACAAAAGGCACAATGCCGACTTAAGTACAAGAAGACTGACTCATCCTACTGTCTATGCTTTGAACCATTCCGTTGACACTAGTTATAGATTCCGATGCTTCACTTCAGCCTTACTGTATCCCTGTGACCTTCTTATTGACGATAAAACATAGAAATTGCATCGGAATTAAATAGAAAACGCACAATGCCGACTTAAGGACAAGAAGACTGACTCTTCCTACTGTCTATGTTTTGAACAATTCCTGTGACACTAGTCATAGATTCCGATGCTTCACTTCAGGTTTACTGTATCCCTCTGACCATCTTTTTGACGATGAAAAACAGAAATTGCATCGGAATTAAACACAAAAGGCACAATGCCGACTCAAGTACAAGAAGACTGACTCTTCCTACTGTCAATGTATTGAACCATTCCTGTGACACAAGTTATAGATTCCGATAATTCACTTCAGGTTTACTGTATCCCTCTGACCTTCTTATTGACGATGAAACACAGATAATGCATCGGAATTAAATTGAAAAGGCACAATGCCGACATAAGTACAAGAAGACTGACCCTTCTTACTGTCTATGATTTGAACCATTCCTGTGACACTAGTTACAGATTCCGATTCTTCACTTCAGGTGTGCTGTATCGCTTGGACCTTCTTATTGACGATGAAACACAGAAATTGCATCGGAATTAAATACAAAAGGCACAATGAAGACTTAAGTACAAGTAGACTGACTCTTCTAAATGTCTATGTTTTGAACCATTCCTGCAACACTAGTTAAAGATTCTGATGCTTCACTCAGGTTTACTGTATCCCTCTGACCCTCTTATTGACGGTGAAACACAGAAATTGCATCGGAATTAAATACAAAATTCACAATGCCGACTTAAGTACAAGAAGACTGACTCTTCCTACTGTCTACGTTCTGAACCATCCCTGTGACACTAGTCATAGATTCCGATGCTTCACTTCAGGTTTACTGTATCCCTCTGACCTTCTTATTGACGATAAAACACAGAAATTGCATCAGAATTAAATAGAAACGGCACAATGCCGACTTAAGTACAAGAAGACTGACTCTTCTTACTGAGTATGTTTAGAAACCTTTCCTGTGACACTAGTTTTAGATTCCGATGCTTCACTTTAGGTTTACTGTATCCCCTGGACCTTCTTATTGACGATGAAACACAGAAATTGCATCGGAATTAAATTCAAAAGGCACAATGCCGACTTAAGTACAAGAAGACTGACTCTTCTTACTGTCTATGTTTTGAAACATTCCTGTGACTCTAGTTATAGATTCCGATGCTTCACTTCACGTTCACTGTATCCCTCTGACCTTCTTATTGACGATGAAACTTAGAAATTGCATCGGAATTAAATACAAAAGGCACAATGCCGACTCAAATGCAAGTTGACTGGCTCCTCTTACTCTCTATGTCTTGAACCTTTCCTGTGAGACCAGTTTTAGATTCCGATGCTTCACTATATGTTTACTGTATCCCTTGGACCTTCTTATTGACGATGAAGCACAGAAATTGCATCGGATTTAAATACAAAAGGCACCATTCCGACTTAAGTACAAGAAGACTGACTCTTCTTACTGACTATGTTTGAACAATTCCTGTGACACTAGTTATAGATTCCGATGCCTCACTACTGGCTTACTGTATCCCTTGGACCTTCTTATTGACGACGAAACACAGAAATTGCATCGGTATTAAATAGAAAAGGCACAATGCCGACTTAAGTACAAGAGGACTGACTCTTCTTACTGACTATGTTTTGAACATTTCCTGTTAGACCAGTTTTAGATTCCGATGCTTCACAATTTGTTTACTGCATCCCTTGGACCTTCTTATTGACGATGAAACACAGAAATAGCATCGGAATTAAGTAGAAAAGGCACCATGCCGATTTAAGTACAAGAAAAGTGACTTTTCCTACTGTCTATGTTTTCAACCATTCCTGTGACACTAGCTATAGATTCCGATGATTCACTTCACGTTAACTGTATCCCTTTGACCTGCTTATTGACGATGAAACACAGAAATTGCATCGGAATTAAACAGAAAAGGCACAATGCAGACTTAAGTACAAGAAGAATGACTCTTCCTGCTGTCTATGTTTTGAACCATTCCTGTGACACTAGTTATAGATTCCGATGCTTCACTTCAGGTATTCTTTATCCCTCTGACCTTCTTATTGACGATGAAACACAGAAATTGCATCGGAATTAAATAGAAAAGGAACAACGCCGACTTAAGTACAACAAGACTGACTCTTCTTACTGACTATGTTTTGAACCGTTCCTGTGACACTAGTTATAGATTCCGATGCCTCACTTCAGGTTTACTGTATCCCTTGAACATTCTTATTGACGATAAAACACAGAAATTGCATCGGAATTAAATACAAAAGGCACAATGCCGACTTAAGTACAAGAAGACTGACTCTCCCGACTGTCTATGCTTTAAACCATTCCTGTGACACTAGTTATAGATTCCGATGCTTCACTTCAGGTTTGCTGTATCCCTCTGACCTTCTTATTGACGATGAAACACAGAAATTGCATCGGAATTAAATAGAAAGGCACAATGCCGACTTAAGTACAAGTTGACTGACTCTTCCTACTGTCTATGCTTTGAACCATTCCTGTGACACTAGTTACAGATTCCGATGCTTCACTTCAGGGTTACTGTATCCCTCTGACCTTCTTATTGACGACGAAACACAGAAATTGCATCGGAATTAAATACAAAAGGCACAATGCCGACTCAAATACAAGATGACTGGCTTTTCTTACTCTCAATGATTTCAGCCTTTCCTGTTAGACCGGTTTTAGATTCCGATGCTTCACTTCAGGTTTACCGTATCCCTTGGACCTTCTTACTGACGACGTAACACAGAAATTGCATCGGAATTAAATAGAAAAGGCACAATGCCGACCTAAGTACAAGGAGACTGACTCTTCTTACTGACTATGCTTTGAACATTTACTGTGATACCAGGATTAGATTCCGATGCTTCACTATATGTTTACTGTATCCCTTGGACCATCTTATTGACGATGAAACACAGAAATTGCATCGGAACTAAGTACAAAAGGCACAATGCCGACTTAAGTACAAGAAGACTGACACTTCTTACTGACTATGTTTGAACCATTCCTGTGACACTAGTTATAGACTCCGATGCTTCACTACAGGTTTACTGTATCCCTCTAACGTTCTTATTGATGATGAAACAAAGAAATTGCATCGGAATTAAATAGAAAAGGCACAATGCCGACATAAGTACAAGAAGACTGACTCTTCTTACTGTCTATGATTTGAACCATTCCTGTGACACTAGTTGTAGATTCCGATGCTTCACTTCAGGTGTACTGTAAAACTTGGACATTCTTATTGACGATGAAACACCGAAATTGCATCTGAATTAAATACGAAAGGCACAATGCCGACTAAAGTACAAGAGGACTGACTCTTCTTACTGACTATGTTTTGAACCATTCCTGTGACACCACTTATAGTTCCGATGCTTCACTTCAGGTTTACTCTTTCCCTCTGACCTTCTTATGGACGATGAAACACAGAAATTGCATCGGAAATAAAACGAAAACACACAATGCCGATTTAAGTACAAGAAGACTGACTCTTCTTACTGTCTATGTTTTGAACCATTCCTGTGACACTAGTTATAGATTCCGATGGTTCACTTCAGGTTTACTGCATCCCTCTGACCTTCTTCTTGATGAAGAAACTCAGAAATTGCATCTGAATTAAATAGAAATGGCACAACTCCGACTTAAGTACAAGAAGACTGACTTTTATTACTGACTATGTTTTGAACCATTCCTGTGACACTAGTTATAGATTCCGATGCCTCACCTCATGTTTACTGTATCCCTTGGACCTTCTTATTGGCGATGAAATGCAGAAATTGCATTAGAATCAAATACAAAAAGGACAATGCCGACTTAAGTCCGAGAAGACTGATTCTTCCTACTGTCTATGATTTGAACCATTACTGTGACACTAGTTATAGATTCCGATGCCTCACTTCAGGTCTACTGTATCCTTCTGACCTTCCTATTGACGATGAAACACAGAAATTGCATCGGAATTAAACAGAAAACCCACAATGCCGACTTGAGGACAAGAAGACTGACTCTTCCTACTGTCTATGTTTTGAACAATTCCTGTGACACTAGTTATAGATTCCGATGCTTCGCTTCGGGTTTACTGTATCCCTCTGACCATCTTTCTGACAATGAAAAACGGAAATAGCATCGGAATTAAATACAAAAGGCACAATGCCGACTCAAGTACAAGAAGACTGACTCTTCCTACTCTCTATGTTTTGAACCATTCCTGGGACACAAGTTATAGATTCCGATGATTCACTTCAGGTTTACTGTATCCCTCTGACCTTCTTATTGACGATGAAACACAGAAAATGCATCGGAATTAAATAGAAAAGGCACAATGCCGACATAAGTACAAGAAGACTGCCCCTTCTTACTGTCTATGTTTTGAACCATTCCTGTGACACTAATTATAGATTCCGATTCTTCACTTCAGATGTGCTGTATCCCTTGGACCTTCTTATTGACGATGAAACACAGAAATTGCATCGGAATTAAATACAAAACGCACAATGAAGACTTAAGTACAAGTAGACTGACACTTCTAAATGTCTATGTTTTGAACCATTCCTGTGACACTAGTTAAACATTCTGATGCTTCACTTCAGGTTTACTGTATCCCTCTGACCCTCTTATTGACGGTAAAACACAAAAATTTCATCGGAATTAAATACAAAAATCACAATGCCGACTTAAGTACAAGAAGATCGACTCTTCCTACTGTCTACGTTCTGAACCATCCCTGTGACACTAGTTATAGATTCCGATGCTTCACTTCAGGTTTACTGTATCCCTCTGACCTTCTTATTGACGATAAAACACAGAAATTGCATCAGAATTAAATAGAAAAGGCACAATGCCGACTTAAGTACAAGAAGACTGACTCTTCTTACTGAGTATGTTTAGAAACCTTTCCTGTGACACTAGTTTTAGATTCCGATGCTTCACTTTAGGTTTACTGTATCCCCTGGACCTTCTTATTGAAGATGTAACACAGAAATTGCATCGGAATTAAATACAAAAGGCACAATGCAGACTTAAGTACAAGAAGACTGACTCTTCTTACTGTCTATGCTTCGAAACATTCCTGTGACACTAGTTATAGATTCCGATGCTTCACTTCACGTTTACTGTATCCCTCTGACCTTCTTATTGACGATGAAACTTAGAAATTGCATCAGAATTAAATACAAAAGGCACAATGCCGACTCAAATACAAGTTGACTGGCTCCTCTTACTCTCTATGCTTTGAACCTTTCCTGTGAGACCAGTTTTAGATTCCGATGCTTCACTATATGTTTACTGTATCCCTTGGACCTTCTTATTGACGATGAAACACAGAAATTGCATCGGATTTAAATACAAAAGGCACCATGCCGACTTAAGTACAAGAACACTTACTCTTCTTACTGACTATGTTTGAAAAATTCCTGTGACACTAGTTATAGATTCCGATGCCTCACTCCAGGTTTACTGTATCCCTTGGACCTTCTTATTGACGACGAAACACAGAAATTGCATCGGAATTAAATAGAAAAGGCACAATGCCGACTTAAGTACAAGAAGACTGACTCTTCCTGCTGTCTATGTTTTGAACCATTCCTGTGACACTAGTTATAGATTCCGATGCTTCACTTCATTTTTTCTGTATCCCTCTGACCTTCGTATTGACGATGAAACACAGAAATTGCATCGGAATTAAATAGAAAAGTAACAACGCCGACTTAAGTACAACAAGACTGACTCTTCTTACTGACTATGTTTTGAACCGTTCCTGTGACACTAGTTATAGATTCCGATGTCTCACTTCAGGTTTACTGTATCCCTTAAACATTCTTATTGACGATAAAACACAGAAATTGCATCGGAATTAAATACAAAAGGCACAATGCCGACTTAAGTACAAGAAGACTGACTCTCCCGACTGTCTATGCTTTAAACCATTCCTGTGACACTAGTTATAGATTCCGATGCTTCACTTCAGGTTTGCTGTATCCCTCTGACCTTCTTATTGACGATGAAACACAGAAATTGCATCGGAATTAAATAGAAAGGCACAATGCCGACTTAAGTACAAGTTGACTGACTCTTCCTACTGTCTATGCTTTGAACCATTCCTGTGACACTAGTTACAGATTCCGATGCTTCACTTCAGGGTTACTGTATCCCTCTGACCTTCTTATTGACTACGAAACACAGAAATTGCATCGGAATTAAATACAAAAGGCACAATGCCGACTCAAATACAAGATGACTGGCTTTTCTTACACTCAATGATTTCAGCCTTTCCTGTTAGACCGGTTTTAGATTCCGATGCTTCACTATATGTTTACTGTATCCCTTGGACCTTCTTATTGACGATGAAACACAGAAATTGCATCGGATTTAAATACAAAAGGCGCCATGCCGACTTAAGTACAAGAAGACTTACTCTTCTTACTGACTATGTTTGAACAATTCCTGTGACACTAGTTATAGATTCCGATGCCTCACTCCAGGTTTACTGTATCCCTTGGACCTTCTTATTGACGACGAAACACAGATATTGCATCGGAATTAAATAGAGAAGGCACAATGCCGACTTAAGTACAAGAAGACTGACTCTTCCTGCTGTCTATGTTTTGAACCATTCCTGTGACACTAGTTATAGATTCCGATGCTTCACTTCATTTTTTCTGTATCCCTCTGACCTTCGTATTGACGATGAAACACAGAAATTGCATCGGAATTAAATAGAAAAGTAACAACGCCGACTTAAGTACAACAAGACTGACTCTTCTTACTGACTATGTTTTGAACCGTTCCTGTGACACTAGTTATAGATTCCGATGTCTCACTTCAGGTTTACTGTATCCCTTGAACATTCTTATTGACGATAAAACACAGAAATTGCATCGGAATTAAATACAAAAGGCACAATGCCGACTTAAGTACAAGAAGACTGACTCTTCCGACTGTCTATGCTTTAAACCATTCCTGTGACACTAGTTATAGATTCCGATGCTTCACTTCAGGGTTACTGTATCCCTCTGACCTTCTTATTGACTACGAAACACAGAAATTGCATCGGAATTAAATACAAAAGGCACAATGCCGACTCAAATACAAGATGACTGGCTTTTCTTACACTCAATGATTTCAGCCTTTCCTGTTAGACCGGTTTTAGATTCCGATGCTTCACTTCAGGTTTACTGTATCCCTTGGACCTTCTTACTGGCGACGTAACACAGAAATTGCATCGGAATTAAATAGAAAAGGAACAATGCCGACTTAAGTACAAGGAGACTGACTCTTCTTACTGACTATGTTTTGAACATTTACTGTGATACCAGGTTTAGATTCCGATGCTTCACTATATGTTTACTGTATCCCTTGGACCATCTTATTGACGATGAAACACAGAAATTGCATCGGAACTAAATACAAAAGGCACAATGCCGACTTAGGGTACAAGAAGACTGACACTTCTTACTGACTATGTTTGAACCATTCCTGTGACGCTAGTTATAGACTCCGATGCTTCACTACAGGTTTACTGTATCCCTCTAACCTTCTTATTGATGATGAAACAAAGAAATTGCATCGGAATTAAATAGAAAAGGCACAATGCGGACATAAGTACAAGAAGACTGACTCTTATTACTGTCTATGTTTTGAACCATTCCTGTGACACTAGTTATAGATTCCGATGCTTCACTTCAGGTTTACTGCATCCCTCTGACCTTCTTCTTGATGAAGAAACACAGAAATTGCATCTGAATTAAAGAGAAATGGCACAACTCCGACTTAAGTACAAGCAGACTGACTCTTATTACTGACTATGTTTTGAACCATTCCTGTGACACTAGTTATAGATTCCGATGCCTCACCTCATGTTTACTGTATCCCTTGGACCTTCTTATTGGCGATGAAACGCAGAAATTGCATTGGAATCAAATACAAAAGACACAATGCCGACTTAAGTACGAGAAGACTGATTCTTCCTACTGTCTATGATTTGAACCATTCCTGTAACACTAGTTATAGAATCAGATGCCTCACTTCAGGTTTACCGTATCCCTCTGACCTTCTTAATGACGATGAAACACAGAAATTGCATCGAAATTAAATAGAAAAGGCACAATGATGACTTAAGTAGAAGTTGACTGACTCTCCCTAGTGTCTATGTTTTGAACCATTCCTGTGACACTAGTTATAGATTCCGATGCTTCACTTCAGGTTTACTGCATCCTTCTGACCTTCCTATTGACGATGAAACACAGGAATTGCATCGGAATTAAACAGAAAAGGCACAATGAAGACTTAAGTACAAGAAAACTGACTTTCATTACTGACTATGTTTTGAACCATTCCTGTGACACTAGTTATAGATTCCGATGCCTCACTTCAGGTTTACTGAATCCCTTGGACCTTCTTATTGACGATGAAACACAGAAATTGCATCGGAATTAAATACAAAATTCACAATGCCGACTTAAGTACAAGAAGACTGACTCATCCCTCTGTCTATGTTTTGAACCATTCCTTTGACACTAGTTATAGATTCCGATGCTTCACTTCAGGCTTACTGTATCCCTGTGACCTTCTTATTGACGATGAAACATAGAAATTGCATCGGAATTAAATAGAAAAGGCACAATGCCGACATAAGTACAAGAAGACTGCCCCTTCTTACTGTCTATGATTTGAACCATTCCTGTGACACTAGTTATAGATTCCGATTCTTCACTTCAGGTGTGCTGTATCCCTTGGACCTTCTTATTGACGATGAAACACAGAAATTGCATCGGAATTAAATAGAAAAGGCACAATGCCGACATAAGCACAAGAAGACTGCCCCTTCTTACTGTCTATGATTTGAACCATTCCTGTGACACTAGTTATAGATTCCGATTCTTCACTTCAGGTGTGCTGTATCCCTTGGACCTTCTTATTGACGATGAAACACAGAAATTGCATCGGAATTAAATACAAAAGGCACAATGAAGACTTAAGTACAAGTAGACTGACTCTTCTAAATGTCTATGTTTTGAACCATTCCTGTGACACTACTTAAAGATTCTGATGCTTAACTCAGGTTTACTGTATCCCTCTGACCCTCTTATTGACGGTGAAACACAGAAATTGCATCGGAATTAAATACAAAAATCACAATGCCGACTTAAGTACAAGAAAATTGACTCTTCCCACTGTCTACGTTCTGAACCATCCCTGTGACACTAGTTATAGATTCCGATGCTTCACTTCAGGTTTACTGTATCCCTCTGACCTTCTTATTGACGATAAAACACAGAAATTGCATCAGAATTAAATAGAAAAGGCACAATGCCGACTTAAGTACAAGAAGACTGACTCTTCTTACTGAGTATGTATAGAAACCTTTCCTGTGACACTCGTTATAGATTCCGATGCTTCACTTCAGGTTTACTGAATCCCTCTGACCTTCTTATTGACGATAAAACACAGAAATTGCATCAGAATTAAATACAAAAGGCACAATGCCGACTTAAGTACAAGAAGACTGACTCTTCTTTCTGACTATGTTTTGAACCATTCCTGTGACACCACTTATAGTTCCGATGCTTCACTTCAGGTTTGCTCTATCCCTCTGACCTTCTTATGGACGATGAAACACAGAAATTGCATCGGAAATAAAAAGAAAACACACAATGCAGATTTAAGTACAAGAAGACTGACTCTTCTTACTGTCTATGTTTTGAACCATTCCTGTGACACTAGTTATAGATTCCGATGCTTCACTTCAGGTTTACTGCATCCCTCTGACCTTCTTCTTGATGAAGAAACACAGAAATTGCATCTGAATTAAATAGAAATGGCACAACTCCGACTTAAGTACAAGAAGACTGACTCTTATTACTGACTATGTTTTGAACCATTCCTGTGACACTAGTTATAGATTCCGATGCCTCACCTCAAGTTTACTGTATCCCTTGGACCTTCGTATTGGCGATGAAACGCGGAAATTGCATTGGAATAAATGACAAAAGGCACAATGCCGACTTACGTACGAGAAGACTGACTCTTCCTGCTGTCAATGTTTTGAAGCATTCCTGTGACACTAGTTATAGATTCCGATGCTTCACTTCAGGTTTTCTGTATCCCTCTGACCTTCTTATTGACGATGATCACAGAAATTGCATCGGAAATAAATACAAAAGGAACAACGCCGACTTAAGTACAAGAAGACTGACTCTTCTTACTGTCTATGCTTTGAACCATTCCTGTGACACTAGTTACAGATTCCGATGCTTCACTTCAGGGTTACTGTATCCCTCTGACCTTCTTATTGACTACGAAACACAGAAATTGCATCGGAATTAAATACAAAAGGCACAATGCCGACTCAAATACAAGATGACTGGCTTTTCTTACTCTCAATGATTTCAGCCTTTCCTGTTAGACTGGTTTTAGATTCCGATGCTTCACCTCAGGTTTACTGTATCCCTTGGACCTTCTTACTGACGACGTAACACAGAAATTGCATCGGAATTAAATAGAAAAGGCACAATGCCGACTTAAGTACAAGGAGACTGACTCTTCTTACTGACTATGTTTTGAACATTTACTGTGATACCAGGTTTAGATTCCGATGCTTCACTATATGTTTACTGTATCCCATGGACCATCTTATTGACGATGAAACACAGAAATTACATCGGAACTAAATACAAAAGGCACAATACCGACATAAGCACAAGAAGACTGCCCCTTCTTACTGTCTATGATTTGAACCATTCCTGTGACACTAGTTATAGATTCCGATTCTTCACTTCAGGTGTGCTGTATCCCTTGGACCTTCTTATTGACGATGAAACACAGAAATTGCATCGGAATTAAATAGAAAAGGCACAATGCCGACATAAGCACAATAAGACTGCCCCTTCTTACTGTCTATGATTTGAACCAGTCCTGTGACACTAGTTATAGATTCCGATTCTTCACTTCAGGTGTGCTGTATCCCTTGGACCTTCTTATTGACGATGAAACACAGAAATTGCATCGGAATTAAATACAAAAGGCACAATGAAGACTTAAGTACAAGTAGACTGACTCTTCTAAATGTCTATGTTTTGAACCATTCCTGTGACACTACTTAAAGATTCTGATGCTTAACTCAGGTTTACTGTATCCCTCTGACCCTCTTATTGACGGTGAAACACAGAAATTGCATCGGAATTAAATACAAAAATCACAATGCCGACTTAAGTACAAGAAAATTGACTCTTCCCACTGTCTACGTTCTGAACCATCCCTGTGACACTAGTTATAGATTCCGATGCTTCACTTCAGGTTTACTGTATCCCTCTGACCTTCTTATTGACGATAAAACACAGAAATTGCATCAGAATTAAATAGAAAAGGCACAATGCCGACTTAAGTACAAGAAGACTGACTCTTCTTACTGAGTATGTATAGAAACCTTTCCTGTGACACTCGTTATAGATTCCGATGCTTCACTTCAGGTTTACTGAATCCCTCTGACCTTCTTATTGACGATAAAACACAGAAATTGCATCAGAATTAAATACAAAAGGCACAATGCCGACTTAAGTACAAGAAGACTGACTCTTCTTTCTGACTATGTTTTGAACCATTCCTGTGACACCACTTATAGTTCCGATGCTTCACTTCAGGTTTGCTCCATCCCTCTGACCTTCTTATGGACGATGATACACAGAAATTGCATCGGAAATAAAAAGAAAACACACAATGCAGATTTAAGTACAAGAAGACTGACTCTTCTTACTGTCTATGTTTTGAACCATTCCTGTGACACTAGTTATAGATTCCGATGCTTCACTTCAGGTTTACTGCATCCCTCTGACCTTCTTCTTGATGAAGAAACACAGAAATTGCATCTGAATTAAATAGAAATGGCACAACTCCGACTTAAGTACAAGAAGACTGACTCTTATTACTGACTATGTTTTGAACCATTCCTGTGACACTAGTTATAGATTCCGATGCCTCACCTCAAGTTTACTGTATCCCTTGGACCTTCGTATTGGCGATGAAACGCGGAAATTGCATTGGAATCAAATACAAAAGGCACAATGCCGACTTAAGTACGAGAAGACTGACTCTTCCTGCTGTCAATGTTTTGAAGCATTCCTGTGACACTAGTTATAGATTCCGATGCTTCACTTCAGGTTTTCTGTATCCCTCTGACCTTCTTATTGACGATGATCACAGAAATTGCATCGGAAATAAATACAAAAGGAACAACGCCGACTTAAGTACAACAAGACTGACTCTTCTTACTGACTATGTTTTGAACCGTTCCTGTGACACTAGTTATAGATTCCGATGCCTCACTTCAGGTTTACTGTATCCCTTGAACATTCTTATTGACGATAAAACACAGAAATTGCATCGGAATTAAATACAATAGGCACAATGCCGACTTAATTACAAGTTGACTGACTCTTCCTACTGTCTATGCTTTGAACCATTCCTGTGACACTAGTTACAGATTCCGATGCTTCACTTCAGGGTTACTGTATCCCTCTGACCTTCTTATTGACTACGAAACACAGAAATTGCATCGGAATTAAATACAAAAGGCACAATGCCGACTCAAATACAAGATGACTGGCTTTTCTTACTCTCAATGATTTCAGCCTTTCCTGTTAGACTGGTTTTAGATTCCGATGCTTCACCTCAGGTTTACTGTATCCCTTGGACCTTCTTACTGACGACGTAACACAGAAATTGCATCGGAATTAAATAGAAAAGGCACAATGCCGACTTAAGTACAAGGAGACTGACTCTTCTTACTGACTATGTTTTGAACATTTACTGTGATACCAGGTTTAGATTCCGATGCTTCACTATATGTTTACTGTATCCCATGGACCATCTTATTGACGATGAAACACAGAAATTACATCGGAACTAAATACAAAAGGCACAATACCGACATAAGCACAAGAAGACTGCCCCTTCTTACTGTCTATGATTTGAACCATTCCTGTGACACTAGTTATAGATTCCGATTCTTCACTTCAGGTGTGCTGTATCCCTTGGACCTTCTTATTGACGATGAAACACAGAAATTGCATCGGAATTAAATAGAAAAGGCACAATGCCGACATAAGCACAATAAGACTGCCCCTTCTTACTGTCTATGATTTGAACCATTCCTGTGACACTAGTTATAGATTCCGATTCTTCACTTCAGGTGTGCTGTATCCCTTGGACCTTCTTATTGACGATGAAACACAGAAATTGCATCGGAATTAAATACAAAAGGCACAATGAAGACTTAAGTACAAGTAGACTGACTCTTCTAAATGTCTATGTTTTGAACCATTCCTGTGACACTACTTAAAGATTCTGATGCTTAACTCAGGTTTACTGTATCCCTCTGACCCTCTTATTGACGGTGAAACACAGAAATTGCATCGGAATTAAATACAAAAATCACAATGCCGACTTAAGTACAAGAAAATTGACTCTTCCCACTGTCTACGTTCTGAACCATCCCTGTGACACTAGTTATAGATTCCGATGCTTCACTTCAGGTTTACTGTATCCCTCTGACCTTCTTATTGACGATAAAACACAGAAATTGCATCAGAATTAAATAGAAAAGGCACAATGCCGACTTAAGTACAAGAAGACTGACTCTTCTTACTGAGTATGTATAGAAACCTTTCCTGTGACACTCGTTATAGATTCCGATGCTTCACTTCAGGTTTACTGAATCCCTCTGACCTTCTTATTGACGATAAAACACAGAAATTGCATCAGAATTAAATACAAAAGGCACAATGCCGACTTAAGTACAAGAAGACTGACTCTTCTTTCTGACTATGTTTTGAACCATTCCTGTGACACCACTTATAGTTCCGATGCTTCACTTCAGGTTTGCTCTATCCCTCTGACCTTCTTATGGACGATGAAACACAGAAATTGCATCGGAAATAAAAAGAAAACACACAATGCAGATTTAAGTACAAGAAGACTGACTCTTCTTACTGTCTATGTTTTGAACCATTCCTGTGACACTAGTTATAGATTCCGATGCTTCACTTCATTTTTTCTGTATCCCTCTGACCTTCGTATTGACGATGAAACACAGAAATTGCATCGGAATTAAATAGAAAAAGTAACAACGCCGACTTAAGTACAACAAGACTGACTCTTCTTACTGACTATGTTTTGAACCGTTCCTGTGACACTAGTTATAGATTCCGATGTCTCACTTCAGGTTTACTGTATCCCTTAAACATTCTTATTGACGATAAAACACAGAAATTGCATCGGAATTAAATACAAAAGGCACAATGCCGACTCAAATACAAGATGACTGGCTTTTCTTACACTCAATGATTTCAGCCTTTCCTGTTAGACCGGTTTTAGATTCCGATGCTTCACTATATGTTTACTGTATCCCTTGGACCTTCTTATTGACGATGAAACACAGAAATTGCATCGGATTTAAATACAAAAGGCACCATGCCGACTTAAGTACAAGAAGACTTACTCTTCTTACTGACTATGTTTCAACAATTCCTGTGACACTAGTTATAGATTCCGATGCCTCACTCCAGGTTTACTGTATCCCTTGGACCTTCTTATTGACGACGAAACACAGATATTGCATCGGAATTAAATAGAGAAGGCACAATGCCGACTTAAGTACAAGAAGACTGACTCTTCCTGCTGTCTATGTTTTGAACCATTCCTGTGACACTAGTTATAGATTCCGATGCTTCACTTCATTTTTTCTGTATCCCTCTGACCTTCGTATTGACGATGAAACACAGAAATTGCATCGGAATTAAATAGAAAAGTAACAACGCCGACTTAAGTACAACAAGACTGACTCTTCTTACTGACTATGTTTTGAACCGTTCCTGTGACACTAGTTATAGATTCCGATGTCTCACTTCAGGTTTACTGTATCCCTTGAACATTCTTATTGACGATAAAACACAGAAATTGCATCGGAATTAAATACAAAAGGCACAATGCCGACTTAAGTACAAGAAGACTGACTCTCCCGACTGTCTATGCTTTAAACCATTCCTGTGACACTAGTTATAGATTCCGATGCTTCACTTCAGGGTTACTGTATCCCTCTGACCTTCTTATTGACTACGAAACACAGAAATTGCATCGGAATTAAATACAAAAGGCACAATGCCGACTCAAATACAAGATGACTGGCTTTTCTTACACTCAATGATTTCAGCCTTTCCTGTTAGACCGGTTTTAGATTCCGATGCTTCACTTCAGGTTTACTGTATCCCTTGGACCTTCTTACTGGCGACGTAACACAGAAATTGCATCGGAATTAAATAGAAAAGGAACAATGCCGACTTAAGTACAAGGAGACTGACTCTTCTTACTGACTATGTTTTGAACATTTACTGTGATACCAGGTTTAGATTCCGATGCTTCACTATTTGTTTACTGTATCCCTTGGACCATCTTATTGACGATGAAACACAGAAATTGCATCGGAACTAAATACAAAAGGCACAATGCCGACTTAAGTACAAGAAGACTGACACTTCTTACTGACTATGTTTGAACCATTCCTGTGACGCTAGTTATAGACTCCGATGCTTCACTACAGGTTTACTGTATCCCTCTAACCTTCTTATTGATGATGAAACAAAGAAATTGCATCGGAATTAAATAGAAAAGGCACAATGCGGACATAAGTACAAGAAGACTGACTCTTATTACTGTCTATGTTTTGAACCATTCCTGTGACACTAGTTATAGATTCCGATGCTTCACTTCAGGTTTACTGCATCCCTCTGACCTTCTTCTTGATGAAGAAACACAGAAATTGCATCTGAATTAAAGAGAAATGGCACAACTCCGACTTAAGTACAAGCAGACTGACTCTTATTACTGACTATGTTTTGAACCATTCCTGTGACACTAGTTATAGATTCCGATGCCCTCACCTCATGTTTACTGTATCCCTTGGACCTTCTTATTGGCGATGAAACGCAGAAATTGCATTGGAATCAAATACAAAAGACACAATGCCGACTTAAGTACGAGAAGACTGATTCTTCCTACTGTCTATGATTTGAACCATTCCTGTAACACTAGTTATAGAATCAGATGCCTCACTTCAGGTTTACCGTATCCCTCTGACCTTCTTAATGACGATGAAACACAGAAATTGCATCGAAATTAAATAGAAAAGGCACAATGATGACTTAAGTAGAAGTTGACTGACTCTCCCTAGTGTCTATGTTTTGAACCATTCCTGTGACAGTAGTTATAGATTCCGATGCTTCACTTCAGGTTTACTGCATCCTTCTGACCTTCCTATTGACGATGAAACACAGGAATTGCATCGGAATTAAACAGAAAAGGCACAATGAAGACTTAAGTACAAGAAAACTGACTTTCATTACTGACTATGTTTTGAACCATTCCTGTGACACTAGTTATAGATTCCGATGCCTCACTTCAGGTTTACTGAATCCCTTGGACCTTCTTATTGACGATGAAAACACAGAAATTGCATCGGAATTAAATACAAAATTCACAATGCCGACTTAAGTACAAGAAGACTGACTCATCCCTCTGTCTATGTTTTGAACCATTCCTTTGACACTAGTTATAGATTCCGATGCTTCACTTCAGGCTTACTGTATCCCTGTGACCTTCTTATTGACGATGAAACATAGAAATTGCATCGGAATTAAATAGAAAAGGCACAATGCCGACATAAGTACAAGAAGACTGCCCCTTCTTACTGTCTATGATTTGAACCATTCCTGTGACACTAGTTATAGATTCCGATTCTTCACTTCAGGTGTGCTGTATCCCTTGGACCTTCTTATTGACGATGAAACACAGAAATTGCATCGGAATTAAATAGAAAAGGCACAATGCCGACATAAGCACAAGAAGACTGCCCCTTCTTACTGTCTATGATTTGAACCATTCCTGTGACACTAGTTATAGATTCCGATTCTTCACTTCAGGTGTGCTGTATCCCTTGGACCTTCTTATTGACGATGAAACACAGAAATTGCATCGGAATTAAATACAAAAGGCACAATGAAGACTTAAGTACAAGTAGACTCTGACTCTTCTAAATGTCTATGTTTTGAACCATTCCTGTGACACTACTTAAAGATTCTGATGCTTAACTCAGGTTTACTGTATCCCTCTGACCCTCTTATTGACGGTGAAACACAGAAATTGCATCGGAATTAAATACAAAAATCACAATGCCGACTTAAGTACAAGAAAATTGACTCCCACTGTCTACGCTCTGAACCATCCCTGTGACACTAGTTATAGATTCCGATGCTTCACTTCAGGTTTACTGTATCCCTCTGACCTTCTTATTGACGATAAAACACAGAAATTGCATCAGAATTAAATAGAAAAGGCACAATGCCGACTTAAGTACAAGAAGACTGACTCTTCTTACTGAGTATGTATAGAAACCTTTCCTGTGACACTCGTTATAGATTCCGATGCTTCACTTCAGGTTTACTGAATCCCTCTGACCTTCTTATTGACGATAAAACACAGAAATTGCATCAGAATTAAATACAAAAGGCACAATGCCGACTTAAGTACAAGAAGACTGACTCTTCTTTCTGACTATGTTTTGAACCATTCCTGTGACACCACTTATAGTTCCGATGCTTCACTTCAGGTTTGCTCTATCCCTCTGACCTTCTTATGGACGATGAAACACAGAAATTGCATCGGAAATAAAAAGAAAACACACAATGCAGATTTAAGTACAAGAAGACTGACTCTTCTTACTGTCTATGTTTTGAACCATTCCTGTGACACTAGTTATAGATTCCGATGCTTCACTTCAGGTTTACTGCATCCCTCTGACCTTCTTCTTGATGAAGAAACACAGAAATTGCATCTGAATTAAATAGAAATGGCACAACTCCGACTTAAGTACAAGAAGACTGACTCTTATTACTGACTATGTTTTGAACCATTCCTGTGACACTAGTTATAGATTCCGATGCCTCACCTCAAGTTTACTGTATCCCTTGGACCTTCGTATTGGCGATGAAACGCGGAAATTGCATTGGAATCAAATACAAAAGGCACAATGCCGACTTAAGTACGAGAAGACTGACTCTTCCTGCTGTCAATGTTTTGAAGCATTCCTGTGACACTAGTTATAGATTCCGATGCTTCACTTCAGGTTTTCTGTATCCCTCTGACCTTCTTATTGACGATGATCACAGAAATTGCATCGGAAATAAATACAAAAGGAACAACGCCGACTTAAGTACAACAAGACTGACTCTTCTTACTGACTATGTTTTGAACCGTTCCTGTGACACTAGTTATAGATTCCGATGCCTCACTTCAGGTTTACTGTATCCCTTGAACATTCTTATTGACGATAAAACACAGAAATTGCATCGGAATTAAATACAATAGGCACAATGCCGACTTAATTACAAGTTGACTGACTCTTCCTACTGTCTATGCTTTGAACCATTCCTGTGACACTAGTTACAGATTCCGATGCTTCACTTCAGGGTTACTGTATCCCTCTGACCTTCTTATTGACTACGAAACACAGAAATTGCATCGGAATTAAATACAAAAGGCACAATGCCGACTCAAATACAAGATGACTGGCTTTTCTTACTCTCAATGATTTCAGCCTTTCCTGTTAGACTGGTTTTAGATTCCGATGCTTCACCTCAGGTTTACTGTATCCCTTGGACCTTCTTACTGACGACGTAACACAGAAATTGCATCGGAATTAAATAGAAAAGGCACAATGCCGACTTAAGTACAAGGAGACTGACTCTTCTTACTGACTATGTTTTGAACATTTACTGTGATACCAGGTTTAGATTCCGATGCTTCACTATATGTTTACTGTATCCCATGGACCATCTTATTGACGATGAAACACAGAAATTACATCGGAACTAAATACAAAAGGCACAATGCCGACATAAGCACAAGAAGACTGCCCCTTCTTACTGTCTATGATTTGAACCATTCCTGTGACACTAGTTATAGATTCCGATTCTTCACTTCAGGTGTGCTGTATCCCTTGGACCTTCTTATTGACGATGAAACACAGAAATTGCATCGGAATTAAATAGAAAAGGCACAATGCCGACATAAGCACAAGAAGACTGCCCCTTCTTACTGTCTATGATTTGAACCATTCCTGTGACACTAGTTATAGATTCCGATTCTTCACTTCAGGTGTGCTGTATCCCTTGGACCTTCTTATTGACGATGAAACACAGAAATTGCATCGGAATTAAATACAAAAGGCACAATGAAGACTTAAGTACAAGTAGACTGACTCTTCTAAATGTCTATGTTTTGAACCATTCCTGTGACACTACTTAAAGATTCTGATGCTTAACTCAGGTTTACTGTATCCCTCTGACCCTCTTATTGACGGTGAAACACAGAAATTGCATCGGAATTAAATACAAAAATCACAATGCCGACTTAAGTACAAGAAAATTGACTCTTCCCACTGTCTACGTTCTGAACCATCCCTGTGACACTAGTTATAGATTCCGATGCTTCACTTCAGGTTTACTGTATCCCTCTGACCTTCTTATTGACGATAAAACACAGAAATTGCATCAGAATTAAATAGAAAAGGCACAATGCCGACTTAAGTACAAGAAGACTGACTCTTCTTACTGAGTATGTATAGAAACCTTTCCTGTGACACTCGTTATAGATTCCGATGCTTCACTTCAGGTTTACTGAATCCCTCTGACCTTCTTATTGACGATAAAACACAGAAATTGCATCAGAATTAAATACAAAAGGCACAATGCCGACTTAAGTACAAGAAGACTGACTCTTCTTTCTGACTATGTTTTGAACCATTCCTGTGACACCACTTATAGTTCCGATGCTTCACTTCAGGTTTGCTCTATCCCTCTGACCTTCTTATGGACGATGAAACACAGAAATTGCATCGGAAATAAAAAGAAAACACACAATGCAGATTTAAGTACAAGAAGACTGACTCTTCTTACTGTCTATGTTTTGAACCATTCCTGTGACACTAGTTATAGATTCCGATGCTTCACTTCAGGTTTACTGCATCCCTCTGACCTTCTTCTTGATGAAGAAACACAGAAATTGCATCTGAATTAAATAGAAATGGCACAACTCCGACTTAAGTACAAGAAGACTGACTCTTATTACTGACTATGTTTTGAACCATTCCTGTGACACTAGTTATAGATTCCGAGGCCTCACCTCAAGTTTACTGTATCCCTTGGACCTTCGTATTGGCGATGAAACGCAGAAATTGCATTGGAATCAAATACAAAAGGCACAATGCCGACTTAAGTACGAGAAGACTGACTCTTCCTGCTGTCAATGTTTTGAAGCATTCCTGTGACACTAGTTATAGATTCCGATGCTTCACTTCAGGTTTTCTGTATCCCTCTGACCTTCTTATTGACGATGATCACAGAAATTGCATCGGAAATAAATACAAAAGGAACAACGCCGACTTAAGTACAACAAGACTGACTCTTCTTACTGACTATGTTTTGAACCGTTCCTGTGACACTAGTTATAGATTCCGATGCCTCACTTCAGGTTTACTGTATCCCTTGAACATTCTTATTGACGATAAAACACAGAAATTGCATCGGAATTAAATACAATAGGCACAATGCCGACTTAATTACAAGTTGACTGACTCTTCCTACTGTCTATGCTTTGAACCATTCCTGTGACACTAGTTACAGATTCCGATGCTTCACTTCAGGGTTACTGTATCCCTCTGACCTTCTTATTGACTACGAAACACAGAAATTGCATCGGAATTAAATACAAAAGGCACAATGCCGACTCAAATACAAGATGACTGGCTTTTCTTACTCTCAATGATTTCAGCCTTTCCTGTTAGACTGGTTTTAGATTCCGATGCTTCACCTCAGGTTTACTGTATCCCTTGGACCTTCTTACTGACGACGTAACACAGAAATTGCATCGGAATTAAATAGAAAAGGCACAATGCCGACTTAAGTACAAGGAGACTGACTCTTCTTACTGACTATGTTTTGAACATTTACTGTGATACCAGGTTTAGATTCCGATGCTTCACTATATGTTTACTGTATCCATGGACCATCTTATTGACGATGAGAAACACAGAAATTACATCGGAACTAAATACAAAAGGCACAATGCCGACTTAAGTACAAGAAGACTGACACTTCTTACTGACTATGTTTGAACCACTCCTGTGACACTAGTTATAGATTCCGATGCCTCACCTCATGTTTACTGTATCCCTTGGACCTTCTTATTGGCGATGTAACGCAGAAATTGCATTGGAATCTAATACAAAAGGCTCAATGCCGACTTAAGTACGAGAAGACTGATTCTTCCTACTGTCTATGTTTTGAACCATTCCTGTGACACTAGTTATAGATTCCGATGCTTCACTTCAGGTTTACTCTATCCCTCTGACCTTCTTATGGACGATGAAACACAGAAATTGCATCGGAAATAAATTGAAAACGCACAATGCCGATTTAAGTACAAGAAGACTGACTCTTCTTACTGTCTATGGTTTGAACCATTCCTGTGACACTAGTTATAGATTCCGATGCTTCACTTCAGGTTTACTGCATCCCTCTGACCTTCTTCTTGATGAAGAAACACAGAAATTGCATCTGAATTAAAGAGAAATGGCACAACTGCGACTTAAGTACAAGCAGACTGACTCTTATTACTGACTATGTTTTGAACCATTCCTGTGACACTAGTTATAGATTCCGATGCCTCACCTCATGTTTACTGTATCCCTTGGACCTTCTTATTGGCGATGAAACGCAGAAATTGCATTAGAATCAAATACAAAAGGCTCAATGCCGACTTAAGTACGAGAAGACTGATTCTTCCTACTGTCTATGTTTGAACCATTCCTGTGACACTAGTTATAGATTCCGATGCTTCACTTCAGGTTTACTGTATCCTTCTGACCTTCCTATTGACGATGAAACACAGGTATTGCATCAGAATTAAACAGAAAAGGCACAATGAAGACTTCAGTACAAGAAAACTGACTCTTCTTACTGTCTATATTTTGAACCATTCCTGTGACACTAGTTATAGATTCCGATGCCTCACTTCAGGTTTACTGTATCCCTTGGACCTTCTTATTGACGATGAAACACAGAAATTGCATCGGAATTAAATACAAAAGGCACAATGCCGACTTAAGTACAAGAAGACTGACTCATCCTTCTGTCTATGTTTTGAAACATTCCTTTGACACTAGTTATAGATTCCGATGCTTCACTTCAGGCTTACTGTATCCCTGTGACCTTCTTATTGACGATGAAACATAGAAATTGCATCGGAATGAAATAGAAAACGCAGAATGCCGACTTAAGGACAAGAAGACTGACTCTTCCTACTGTCTATGTTTTGAACAATTCCTGTGACACTAGTTATAGATTCCGATGCTTCACTTCAGGTTTACTGTATCCCTCTGACCATCTTTTTGACGATGAAAAACGGAAATTGCATCGGAATTAAATACAAAATGCACAATGCCGACTCAAGTACAAGAAGACTGACTCTTCCTACTGTCTATGTTTTGAACCATTCCTGTGACACAAGTTATAGATTCCGATGATTCACTTCAGGTTTACTGTATCCCTCTGACCTTCTTATTGACGATGAAACACAGAAAATGCATCGGAATTAAATAGAAAAGGCACAATGCCGACATAAGTACAAGAAGACTGCCCCTTCTTACTGTCTATGATTTGAACCATTCCTGTGACACTAGTTATAGAATCCGATTCTTCACTTCAGGTGTGCTGTATCCCTTGGACCTTCTTACTGACGATGAAACACAGAAATTGCATCAGAATTAAATACAAAAGGCACAATGAAGACTTAAGTACAAGTAGACTGACTCTTCTAAATGTCTATGTTTTGAACCATTCCTGTGACACTAGTTAAAGATTCTGATGCTTCACTTCAGGTTTACTGTATCCCTCTGACCCTCTTATAGACGGTGAAACACAGAAATTGCATCGGAACTAAATACAAAAATCACAATGCCGACTTAAGTACAAGAAGATTGACTCTTCCTACTGTCTACGTTCTGAACCATCCCTGTGACACTAGTTATAGATTCCGATGCTTCACTTCAGGTTTACTGTATCCCTCTGACCTTCTTATTGACGATATAACACAGAAATTGCATCAGAATTAAATAGAAAAGGGACAATGCCGACTTAAGTACAAGAAGACTGACTCTTCTTACTGAGTATGTTTAGAAACCTTTCCTGTGACACTAGTTTTAGATTCCGATGCTTCACTTTAGGTTTACTGTATCCCCTGGACCTTCTTATTGACGACGAAACACAGAAATTGCATCGGAATTAAATACAAAAGGCACAATGCCGACTTAAGTACAAGAAGACTGACTCTTCTTACTGTCTATGCTTTGAAACATTCCTGTGACACTAGTTATAGATTCCGATGCTTCACTTCACGTTTACTGTAACCCTCTGACCTTCTTATTGCCGATGAAACTTAGAAATTGCATCAGAATTAAATACAAAAAGCACAATGCCGACTCAAATACAAGTTGACTGGCTCCTCTTACTCTCTATGTTTTGAACCTTTCCTGTCAGACCAGTTTTAGATTCCGATGCTTCACTATATGTTTACTGTATCCCTTGGACCTTCTTAATGACGATGAAACACAGAAATTGCATCAGATTTAAATACAAAAGGCACCATGCCAACTTAAGTACAAGAAGACTGACTCTTCTTACTGACTATGTTTTAAACAATTCCTGTGAGACCAGTTTTAGATTCCGATGCTTAACAATTTGTTTACTGCATTCCTTGGACCCTCTTATTGACGATGAAACACAGAAATTCCATCGGAATTAAATAGAAAAGGCACCATGCCGATTTAAGTACAAGAAGACTGACTTTTCCTACTGTCTATGTTTTGAACCATTCCTGTGGCACTAGTTATAGATTCCGATGATTCACTTCACGTTTACTGTATCCCTTTGACCTGCTTATTGACGATGAAACAAAGACATTGATCCGGAATTAAACAGAAAAGGCACAATGCCGACTTAAGTACAAGAAGAATGACTCTTCCTGCTGTCAATGATTTGAAACATTCCTGTGACACTAGTTATAGATTCCTATGCTTCACTTCAGGTTTTATATATCCCTCTGACCTTCTTATTGACGATGAAACACAGAAATTGCATCGGAATTAAATAGAAAAGGAACAACGCCGACTTAAGTACAACAAGACTGACTCTTCTTACTGACTATGTTTTGAACCATTCCTGTGACACTAGGTATAGATTCCGATGAATCACTTCAGGTTTAGTGTATCCCTTGGACCTTCGTATTGACGATAAAACATAGAAATTGCATCGGAATTAAATACAAAAGGCACAATGCCGACTTAAGTACAAGAAGACTGACTCTCCCGACTGTCTATGTTTTGAACCATTCCCGTGACACTAGTTATAGATTCCGATGCTTCACTTCAGGTTTGCTGTATCCCTCTGACCTTCTTATTGACGATGAAACACAGAAATTGCATCGGAATTAAATATAAAGGGACAATGGCGACTTAAGTACAAGATGACTGAATCTTCCTACTGTCTATGTTTTGAACCATTCCTGTGACACTAGTTATAGATTCCGATGCTTCACTTCAGGTTTACTGTATCCCTCTGACCCTCTTATTGACGATGAAACACAGAAATTGCATCGGAATTAAATACAAAAGGCACAATGCCGACTTAAGTACAAGAAGACGGACTCTTCCTACTGTCTACCTTTTGAACCATCCCTGTGACACTAGCTATAGATTCCGATGCTTCACTTCAGGTTTACTGTATCCCTTGGACCTTCTTATTGGCGACGAAACATAGAAATTGCATCGGAATTAAATAGAAAAGGCACAATGCCGACTAAAGTACAAGAAGACTGACTCTTCTTACTGACTATGATTTGAACATTTCCTGTGAGACCAGTATTAGATTCCGATGCTTCACTATATGTTTACTGTATCCCTTGGACCTTCTTATTTACGATGAAACCCAGAAATTGCATCGGGATTAAATACAAAAGGCACAATGCCGACTTAAGTACAAGTGCACTGACTTTTCTTACAGTCCATGCTTTGAACCATTCCTGTGACACTAGTTATAGATTCTGATGCTTCACTTCAGTTTTACTGTATCCCTCTGACCTTCGCATTGACGATGAGACACAGAAGTTGCATCGGAATGAAATACAAAAGGCACAATGCCGACTTAAGTACAAGAAGACTGACTCTTCCTACTGTCCATGTTTTAAACCATCCCTGTGACACTAGTTATAGATTCCGATGCTTTACTTCAGGTTTGCAGTATCCCTTGGGCCTCCTTATTGATGATGAAACACAGAAATTGCATCGGAATTAATTACAAAAGGCACAATGCCGACTCAAGTACAAGAAGACTGACTCTTCCTACTGTCTATGTTTTGAACCATTCCTGCGACACTACTTATACATTCCGATGCTTCACTTCAGGTTTACTGTATCCCTCTGACCTTCTTATTGACGATGAAACACAGATATTACATCGGAATTAAATAGAAATGGCACAATGCCGACTTAAGTACAAGAAGACTGACTCTTCTTACTGACTATGTTTGAACCATTCCTGTGACACCAGTAATAGACTCCGATGCTTCACTTCAGGTTTACTGTATCCCCTGGACCTTCTTATTGACGATGAAACACAGAAATTGCATCGGGATTAAATAAAAAGGCATAATGCCGACATAAGTACAAAATGACTGACTCTTCTTACTGACTATGTTTTGAATCATTCCAGTGACACTAGTTATAGTTTCCGATGCATCACTTCAGGTTTACTGCATCTCTCTGACCTCCTTCGTGATGATGAAACACAGAAATTGCATCGGAATTAAATACAAAATGCACAATGCCGACTTAAGTACCAGAACACTGACTCTTCTTACTGACTATGTTGTGAACATATCCTGTGAGACCAGTATTAGATTCCGATGCTTCACTATATGTTTACTGTATCCCTTGGACCTTCTTATTGACGATGAAACACAGAAATTGCATCGCAATTAAATAGAAAAGGCACAATGACGACGTAAGTACAATAAGACTGAGTCTTCCTACTGTCCATGTTTTAACCATTCCTGTGACACTAGTTATGGATTCCGATGTCTCACTTTAAGTTTAATGTACCCCTCTGACCTTCTTATTGACAATGAAACACAGAAATTGCATCGGGATTAAATAAAAAGGCATAATGCCGACATAAGTACAAAATGACTGACTCTTCTTACTGACTATGTTTTGAACCATTCCTGTGACACTAGTTATAGATTCCGATGCTTCACTTCGAGTTTACTGTATCCCTCTGGCCTTCTTATTGACGATGAAACACAGAAATTGCATCGGAATTAATAACAAAAGGCACAATACAGACTCAAGTACAAGAAGACTGACTCTACCTACTGTCTATGATTTGAACCATTCCTGTGACACTAGTTATACATTCCGATGCTTCACTTCAGGGTTACTGGATCCCTCTGACCTTCTTCTTGATGAAGAAACACAGAAATTGCATCGGAATTAAATTGAAAAGGCACAATGCCGACTTAAGTACAAGATGACTGACGCTTCTTTCTGTCTATGATTTGAACCCTTCCTGTGACACTAGTTATAGATTCCGATGCTTCACTTCAGGTGTACTGTATCCCTTGCACCTTTTTATTGACGATGAAACCCAGAAATTGCATCGGGATTAAATACAAAAGGCACAATGCCGACTTAGGTACAAGTACACTGACTCTTCTTACAGTCCATGTTTTGAACCATTCCTGTGACACTAGTTATAGATTCTGATGCTTCACTTCAGTTTTACTGTATCCGTCTGAACTTCTCATTGACGATGAAACACAGAAATGGCATCGGAATTAAATACAAAGGCACAATGCCGAATTAAGTACAAGAAGACTGACTCTTCCTACTGTCCATGTTTTAAACCATCCCTGTGACACTAGTTATAGATTCCGATGCTTCACTTCAGGTTTACTGTATCCCTTGGACGTTCTTATTGACGATGAAACACAGAAATTGCATCGGGATTAAATAAAAAGGCACAATGCCGACTAAAGTACAAGAAGACTGACTCTTCTTACTGACTATGTTTTGAACCATTCCTTTGACACTAGTTATAGATTCCGATGCTTCCCTTCAGGTTTACTGTATCCCTCTGACCTTCTTATTGTCGATGAAACACAGACTTTGCATCGGAATTAAATACAAAAGGCACAGTGCCGACTTAAGTATAAGAAGACTGACTCTTCCTAATCTCAATGTTTTGAACCATTTCCGTGACACTAGTTATAGATTCCGATGCTTCACTTCAGGTTTACTGTATGCCTCTGACCTTCTTATTGACGAAGAAACACAGAAATTGCTTCGGAATTAAATACTAAAGGCACAGTGCCGACTTCAGTATAAGAAGACTGACTCTTCCTAATCTCAAAGTTTTGAACCATTCCCGTGACACTAGTTATAGATTCCGATGCTTCACTTCAGGTATACTGTATTCCTCTGACCTTCTTATTGACGATGAAACACTGAAATTGCATCGGAATTTAATCAAAAGGCACAATGCCGACTTACGTACAAGAAGACTGACTCATCTCACTGTCTATGTTTGAACCATTCCTGTGACACTCGTTATAGATTCCGATGCATCACTTCAGATTCACTGTATCCCTTGGACCCCCTCATTGACGACGAAACACAGAAATTGCATCGGAATTATATAGAAAATGCACAATGCCGACTTAAGTACAAGAAGACTGACCCTTCCTATTGTCTATGATTTGAACCACTCCTGTGACACTAGTTATAGATTCCGATGCTTCCCTTCAGGTTTGCTGTATCCCTCTGACCTTCTTATTGACAATGAAACACAGAAATTGCATCGGAATTAAATACAAAAGGCTAAATGCCGACTTAAGTACAAGAAGACTGACTCTTCTTGCTGTGTATGTTCTGAACCAATCCTGTGAAACTAGTTACAGGTTCCGATGCTTCATTTCAGGTTTACTGTATCCCTCTCCCCTGCTTATTGACGACGAAACACAGGAATTGCATCGGAATTAAATAGAAAAGGCACAATGCCGACTTAAGTACAAGAAGACTTACCCTTCCTATTGTCTATGTTTTGAACCATTCCTGTGACACTAGTTATAGATTCCGATGCATCACTTCAGGTTTACTGTATCCCTTGGACCTTCTTCTTGATGATGAAACACAGAAATTGCATCGGAATTAAATAGAAGACGCACAATGCCGACTTAAGTACAAGAAGACTGACTCTTCCTACTGTCTATGTTTTGAACCACTCCTGTGACACTAGTTATAGATTCCGATGCTTCACTTCAGGTTTACTGTATCCCTCCTACCCTCTTATTGATGATGAGACACAGAAATTGCATCGGAAGTAAATACAAAATGCACAATGCCGACTTAACTACAAGAAGACTGACACTTCTTACTGACTATGTTGTGAACATTTCCTGTGATACCAGTTTTAGATTCCGATGCTTCACTATATCGTTACTGTATCCCTTGGACCTTCTTATTGACGATGAAACACAGAAATTGCATCGGAATTAAATACAAAAGGGACAATGCCGGCTTAAGTACAAGAAGACTGACTCTTCTTACTGTCTATGTTTTGAACCATTCCTGTGACACTAGTTATAGATTCCGATGCATCACTTCAGGTTTACCGTATCCCTGGACCTTCTCATTGACGACGAAACAGATAAATTGCATCGGGATTAAATAAAAAGGCACAATGCCAACTTAAGTACAAGAAGACTGACTCTTCTTACTGACTATGTTTTGAACCATTCCTGTGACACTAGTTATAGATTCCGATGCTTCCCTTCAGGTTTACTGTATCCCTTGGACCTTCTTATTGACGATGAAACACAGAAATTGCATCGGATTTTAATTCAAAAGGCACAATGCCGACTTACGTACAAGTAGACTGACTCATCTTACTGTCTATGTTTTGAAAAATTCCTGTGACACTAGTTAAAGCTTCCGATGCATCACGTCAGGTTTACTATATCCCTTGGACATTCTCATTGACGACGAAACACAGAAATTGCATCGGAATTAAATAGAAAGGGCACAATGCCGACTTAAGTACATGAAGACTGACCCATCCTATTGTCTATGATTTGAACCATTCCTGTGACACTACTTATAGATTCCGATGCTTCCCTTTAGGTTTACTGTATCCCTCTGACCTTCTTATTGACGATGAAACGCAGAAATTGCATCGGAATTAAATACAAAAGGCACAATACCGACTTAAGTACAAGAAGACTGACTCTTCTTGCTGTGTATGTTTTGAACCATTACTGTGACACTAGTTATAGGTTCCGATGCTTCATTTCAGGTTTACTGTATCCCTCTGCCCTGCTTATTGACGACGAAACACAGGAATTGCATCGGAATTAAATAGAAAATGCACTATGCCGACTTAAGTACACAAGAAGACTGTCTCTTCCTCCTGTCTATGTTTTGAACCATTCCTGTGACACTAGTTATAGATTCCGATGCTTCACTTCAGGTTTACTGTATCCCTCTGACCTTCTTATTGACGATGAAGCACAGAAATTGCATCGGAATTAAATACAAAAGGCACAATGCCGACTTAAGTACAAGAAGACAGACTCTTCTTACTGTCTATCTTTTGAACCTTTTCTGTGACACTAGTTATAGATACCGATGCATCACTTCAGGATTACTGCTTCCCTCTGACCTTCTTCTTGATGATGAAACACAGAAATTGCATCGGAATGAAATAGAAAAGGCACAATGCCGACTTAAGTACAAGAAGACTGACTCATCCTACGGTCTACGGTTTGAACCATTCCTGTGACACTAGTTATAGATTCCGATGTTTCACTTCAGGTTTACTGTATCCCTCCTACCTTCTAATTGATGATGAAGCACAGAAATTGCATCGGAATTAAATACAAAATGCACAATGCAGACTTAAGTAAAAGAAGACTGACTCTTCTTACTGACTATGTTGTGAACATTTCCTTGTGAGACCAGTTTTAGATTCCGATGCTTCACTATATGTTTACTGTATCCCTTGAACCTTCTTATTGACGATGAACTACAGAAAGTGCATCGCAATTAAATAGAAAAGGCACAATGCCGACTTAAGTACAAGAAGACTGACTCTTCCTACTGTCTATGTTTGAACCATTCCTGTGACACTAGTTATTGATCCGATGCTTCACTTCAGGTTTACTGTATCCCTCTGACCTTCTTATTGACGATGAGACACAGAAATTGCATCGGAATTAAATACAAAAGGCACAATGCCGACTCAAGTACAAGAAGACTGACTCTTCTTACTGTCTATGTTTTGAACCATTCCTGTGACACTAGTTATAGATTCCGATGCCTCACTTCAGGTTTACTGTATCCCTCTGATCTTCTTATTGACGATGAAGCACAGAAATTGCATCGTAATTAAATACAAAAGGTACAATGCCGACTTAAGTACAAGAAGACAGACTCTTCGTACTGTCTATGTTTTGAACCTTTTCTGTGACACTAGTTATAGACACCGATGCATCACTTCAGGTTACTGCATCCCTCTGACCTTCTTCTTGATGATGAAACACAGAAATTGCATCGGAATGAAATAGAAAAGGCACAATGCCGACTTAAGTACAAGAAGACTGACTCTTCCTACTGTCTACGTTTTGAACCATTCCTGTGACACTAGTTATAGATTCCGATGCTTCACTTCAGGTTTACTGTATCCCTCTGACCTGCTTATTGACGATGAAACACAGAAATTGCATCGGAATTTAATCAAAAGGCACAATGCCGACTTACGTACAAGAAGACTGACTCTTCTTGCTGTGCATGTTCTGAACCAATCCTGTGACACTAGTCATAGGTTCCAATGCTTCATTTCAGGTTTACTGTATCCCTCTCCCCTGCTTATTGACGACGAAACACAGGAATTGCATCGGAATTAAATAGAAAAGGCACAATGCCGACTTAAGTACAAGAAGACTTACCCTTCCTATTGTCTATGTTTTGAAACATTCCTGTGACACTAGTTATAGATTCCGATGCATCACTTCAGGTTTACTGTATCCCTTGGACCTTCTTCGTGATGATGAAACACAGAAATTGCATCGGAATTAAATAGAAAACGCACAATGCCGACTTAAGTGCAAGAAGACTGACTCTTCCTACTGTCTATGTTTTGAACCACTACTGTGACACTAGTTATAGATTCCGATGCTTCACTTCAGGTTTACTGTATCCCTCCTACCTTCTTATTGATGATGAGACACAGAAATTGCATCGGAAGTAAATACAAAATGCACAATACCGACTTAAGTACAAGAAGACTGACTCTTCTTACTGACTATGTTGTGAACATTTCCTGTGAGACCAGTTTTAGATTCCGATGCTTCACTATATCGTTACTGTATCCCTTGGACCTTCTTACTGACGATGAAACACACAAATTGCATCGGAATTAAATACAAAAGGGACAAAGCCGGCTTAAGTACAAGAAGACTGACTCTTCTTACTGTCTATGTTTTGAACCATTCCTGTGACACTAGTTATGGATTCCGATGCAACACTTCAGGTTTACTGTATCCCTGGACCTTCTCATTGATGACGAAACACAGAAATTGCATCGGGATTATATAGAAAAGGCACATTGCCGACTTAAGTACAAGAAGACTGACCCTTCCTATTGTCTATGATTTGAACCATTCCTGTGACACTAGTTATAGATTCCGTTGCTTCCCTTAAGGTTTACTGTATCCCTCTGACCTTCTTATTGACGATGAAACACAGAAATTGCATCGGAATTAAATACAAAAGGCTCAATGCCGACTTAAGTACAAGAAGACTGACTCTTCTTGCTGTGTATGTTTTGAACCAATCCTGTGACACTAGTTATAGGTTCCGATGCTTCATTTCGGGTTTACTGTATCCCTCTCCCCTGCTTATTGACGACGAAACACAGGAATTGCATCGGAATTAAATAGAAAAGGCACAATGCCGACTTAAGTACAAGAAGACTGACCCTTCCTATTGTCTATGTTTTGAACCATTCCTGTGACACTAGTTATAGATTCAGTTGCATCACTTCTGGTTTACTGTATCCCTTGGACCTTCTTCTTGATGATGAAACACAGAAATTGCATCGGAATTAAATAGAATAGGCACAATGCCGACTTAAGTACAAGAAGACTGACTCTTCTTACTGACTATGTTGTGAACATTTCCTGTGAGACCAGTTTTAGATTAAGAATGCTTCACTATATCGTTACTGTATCCCTTGGACCTTCGTATTGACGATGAAACACAGAAATTGCATCGGAATTAAATACAAAAGGGACAAAGCCGGCTTAAGTACAAGAAGACTGACTCTTCTTACTGACTATGTTTGAACCATTCCTGTGACACTAGTTATAGATTCCGATGCTTCACTTCTCATTTACTGTATCTCTTGGACCTTCTTATTGACGAAGAAACACAGAAATTGCATCGGGATTAAATAAAAAGGCACAATGCCAACTTAAGTACAAGAAGACTGACTCTTCTTACTGACTATGCTTTGAACCATTCCTGTGACACTAGTTATAGATTCCGATGCTTCCCTTCAGGTTTACTGTATCCCTTGGACCTTCTTATTGACGATGAAACACAGAAATTGCATCGGATTTTAATTCAAAAGGCACAATGCCGACTTACGTACAAGAAGACTGACTCATCTTACTGTCTATATTTTGAAAAATTCCTGTGACACTAGTTAAAGATTCCGATGCATCACGTCAGGTTTACTATATCCCTTGGACCTTCTCATTGACGACGAAACACAGAAATTGCATCGGAATTAAATAGAAAAGGCACAATGCCGACCTAAGTACAAGAAGACTGACCCTTCCTATTCTCCACGTTTTGAACCATTCCTGTGACACTAGTTATAGATTCCGATGCTTCACTTCAGGTTTACTGTATCCCTCTGACCTCCTTATTGACGATGAAACACAGAAATTGCATCGGAATTAAATACAAAAGGCACAATACCGACTTAAGTACAAGAAGACTGACTCTTCTTGCTGTGTATGTTTTGAACCATTCCTGTGACACTAGTTATAGGTTCCGATGCTTCATTTCAGGTTTACTGTATCCCTCTGCCCTGCTTATTGAAGACGAAACACAGGAATTGCATCGGAATTAAATAGAAAATGCACTATGCCGACTTAAGTACACAAGAAGACTGTCTCTTCCTCCTGTCTATGTTTTGAACCATTCCTGTGACACTAGTTATAGATTCCGATGCTTCACTTCAGGTTTACTGTATCCCTCTGACCTTCATATTGACGATGAAGCACAGAAATTGCATCGGAATTAAATACAAAATGCACAATGCCGACTTAAGTACAAGAAGACAGACTCTTCTTACTGTCTACGTTTTGAACCTTTTCTGTGACACTAGTTATAGATACCGACGCATCACTTCAGGTTAACTGCATCCCTCTGACCTTCTTCTTGATGATGAAACACAGAAATTGCATCGGAATGAAATAGAAAAGGCATAATTCCGACTTAAGTACAAGAAGACTGACTCTTCCTACTGTCTACGTTTTGAACCATTCCTGTGACACTAGTTATAATTTCCGATGCTTCACTTCAGGTTTACTGTATACCTCCTACCTTCTAATTGATGATGAAGCACAGAAATTGCATCGGAATTAAATACAAAATGCACAATGCAGACTTAAGTAAAAGAAGACTGACTCTTCTTACCGACTATGTTGTGAACATTTCCTTGTGAGACCAGTTTTAGATTCCGATGCTTCACTATATGTTTACTGTATCCCTTGAACCTTCTTATTGACGATGAAATACAGAAAGTACATCACAATTAAATAGAAAAGGCACAATGCCGACTTAAGTACAAGAAGACTGACTCTTCCTACTGTCTATGTTTGAACCATTCCTGTGACACTAGTTATAGATCCGATGCTTCACTTCAGGTTTACTGTATCCCTCTGACCTTCTTATTGACGATGAGACACAGAAATTGCATCGGAATTAAATACAAAAGGCACAATGCCGACTCAAGTACAAGAAGACTGACTCTTCTTACTGTCTATGTTTTGAACCATTCCTGTGACACTAGTTATAGATTCCGATGCCTCACTTCAGGTTTACTGTATCCCTTGGACCTTCGTATTGACGATGAAACACAGAAATTGCATCGGAATTAAATTCAAAAGGCACAATGCCGACTTAAGTACAAGAAGACTGACTCTTCCTACTGTCTATTTTTTGAACCATTCCTGTGACACTTGTTATAGATTCCAATGCTTCCCTTCAGGTTTACTGTATCCCTCTGACTTTCTTATTGACGATGAAACAGAGAAATTGCGTCGGAATTAAATACAAAAGGCACAATGCCGACTTAAGTACAAGAAGACTGACTCTTCCTACGGTCCATGTTTTAAACCATCCCTGTCACACTAGTTATAGATTCCGATGCTTTACTTCAGGTTCACTGTATCGCTTGGACCTCCTTATTGACGATGAAACACAGAAATTGCATCGGAAATAAATACAAAAGGCACAATGCCGACTCAAGTACAAGGATACTGACTCTTCCTACTGTCTATGTTTTGAACCATTCCTGTGACACTAGTTATACATTCCGATGCTTCACTTCAGGTTTACTGTATCCCTCCGACCTTCTTATAGACGATGAAACACAGAAATTGCATCGGAATTAAATAGAAAAGGCACAATGCCGACATAAGTACAAGAAGACTGACTCTTCTTACTGACTATGTTTGAACCATTCCTGTGACACTAGTTGTAGATTCCGATGCTTCACTTCAGGTTTACTGTAACCCTTGGACCTTCTCATTGACGATGAAACACAGAAATTGCATCAGGATTAAATAAAAAGGCACAATGCCGACTTAAGTACAAGAAGACTGACTCTTCTTACTGACTATGATTTGAACCATTCCTGTGACACTAGTTATAGATTCCGATGCTTCCCTTCAGGTTTACTGTATCCCTCTGACTTTCTTATTGACGATGAAACACAGAAATTGCATCCGAATTAAATACAAAAGGCACAGTGCCGACTTAAGTATAAGAAGACTGATTGTTCCTAATCTCTATGCTTTGAACCATTCCCGTGACACTAGTTATAGATTCCGATGCTTCACTTCGGGTTTACTGTATCCCTCTGACCTTCTTATTGACGATGAAACACAGAAATTGCATCGGAATTTAATACAAAAGGCACAATGCCGACTTACGTACAAGAAGACTGACTCATCTTACTGTCTATGTTTTGAACCATTCCTGTGACACTAGTTATAGATTCCGATGCTTCACTTCAGGTTTACTGTATCCCTCTGACCTTCTTATTGACGATGAAAACAGAAATTGCATCGGAATTAATAACAAAAGGCACAATGCCGACTCAAGTACAAGAAGACTGACTCTTCCTACTGTCTATGATTTGAACCATTCCTGTGACACTAGTTATACATTCCGATGCTTCCCTTCAGGTTTACTGTATCCCTCTGACCTTCTTATTGACGATGAAACACAGAAATTGCATCGGAATTAAATACAAAAGGCACAATACCGACTTAAGTACAAGAAGACTGACTCTTGTTGCTGTGTATGTTTTGAACCATTCCTGTGACACTAGTTATAGGTTCCGATGCTTCTTTTCAGGTTTACTGTATCCCTCTGCCCTCCTTATTGACGACGAAACACAGGAATTGCATCGGAATTAAATAGAAAATGCACTATGCCGACTTAAGTACACAAGAAGACTGTCTCTTCCTCCTGTCTATGTTTTGAACCATTCCTGTGACACTAGTTATAGATTCCGATGCTTCACTTCAGGTTTACTGTATCCCTCCTACCTTCTAATTGATGATGAAGCACAGAAATTGCATCGGAATTAAATACAAAATGCACAATGCAGACTTAAGTAAAAGAAGACTGACTCTTCTTACCGACTATGTTGTGAACATTTCCTTGTGAGACCAGTTTTAGATTCCGATGCTTCACTATATGTTTACTGTATCCCTTGAACCTTCTTATTGACGATGAAATACAGAAAGTGCATCACAATTAAATAGAAAAGGCACAATGCCGACTTAAGTACAAGAAGACTGACTCTTCCTACTGTCTATGTTTGAACCATTCCTGTGACACTAGTTATAGATCCGATGCTTCACTTCAGGTTTACTGTATCCCTCTGACCTTCTTATTGACGATGAGACACAGAAATTGCATCGGAATTAAATACAAAAGGCACAATGCCGACTCAAGTACAAGAAGACTGACTCTTCTTACTGTCTATGTTTTGAACCATTCCTGTGACACTAGTTATAGATTCCGATGCCTCACTTCAGGTTTACTGTATCCCTTGGACCTTCGTATTGACGATGAAACACAGAAATTGTATCGGAATTAAATTCAAAAGGCACAATGCCGACTTAAGTACAAGAAGACTGACTCTTCCTACTGTCTATTTTTTGAACCATTCCTGTGACACTTGTTATAGATTCCAATGCTTCCCTTCAGGTTTACTGTATCCCTCTGACTTTCTTATTGACGATGAAACAGAGAAATTGCGTCGGAATTAAATACAAAAGGCACAATGCCGACTTAAGTACAAGAAGGCTGACTCTTCCTACGGTCCATGTTTTAAACCATCCCTGTGACACTAGTTATAGATTCCGATGCTTTACTTCAGGTTCACTGTATCGCTTGGACCTCCTTATTGACGATGAAACACAGAAATTGCATCGGAAATAAATACAAAAGGCTCAAAGCCGACTCAAGTACAAGGATACTGACTCTTCCTACTGTCTATGTTTTGAACAATTCCTGTGACACTAGTTATACATTCCGATGCTTCACTTCAGGTTTACTGTATCCCTCCGACCTTCTTATAGACGATGAAACACAGAAATTGCATCGGATTTAAATAGAAAAGGCACAATGCCGACTTAAGTACAAGAAGACTGACTCTTCTTACTGACTATGTTTGAACCATTCCTGTGACACTAGTTGTAGATTCCGATGCTTCACTTCAGGTTCACTGTAACCCTTGGACCTTCTCATTGACGATGAAACACAGAAATTGCATCGGGATTAAATAAAAAGGCACAATGCCGACTTAAGTACAAGAAGACTGACTCTTCTTACTGACTATGTTTTCAACCATTCCTGTGACACTAGTTATAGATTCCGATGCTTCCCTTCAGGTTTACTGTATCCCTCTGACCTTCTTATTGACGATGAAACACAGAAATTGCATCGGAATTAAATAGAAAAGGCACAGTGCCGACTTAAGTATAAGAAGACTGACTGTTCCTAATCTCTATGCTTTGAAACATTCCCGTGACACTAGTTATAGATTCCGATGCTTCACTTCGGGTTTACTGTATCCCTCTGACCTTCTTATTGACGATGAAACACAGAAATTGCATCGGAATTTAATACTAAAGGCACAATGCCGACTTACGTACAAGAAGACTGACTCATCTTACTGTCTATGTTTTGAACCATTCCTGTGACACTAGTTATAGATTCCGATGCTTCACTTCAGCTTTACTGTATCCCTCTGACCTTCTTATTGACGATGAAACACAGAAATTGCATCGGAATTAATAACAAAAGGCACAATGCCGACTCAAGTACAAGAAGACTGACTCTTCCTACTGTCTATGATTTGAACCATTCCTGTGACACTAGTTATACATTCCGATGCATCACTTCAGGGTTACAGTACCCCTCTGACCTTCTTCTTGATGATGAAACACAGAAATTGCATCGGAATTAAATGGAAAAGGCACAATGCCGACTTAAGTACAAGATGACTGACTCTTCTTACTGTCTTTGATTTGAACCCTTTCTGTGACACTTGTTATAGATTCCGATGCTTCACTTCAGGTGTACTGCATCCCTTGGACCTTCTTATTGATGATGAAACCCAGAAATTGCATCGGGATTAAAAACAAAAGGCACAATGCCGACTTAAGTACAAGTACACTGACTCTTCTTACAGTCCATGTTTTGAACCATTCCTGTGACACTAGTTATAGATTCTGATGCTTCACTTCAGTTTTACTGTATCCGTCTGAACTTCTCATTGACGATGAAACACTCAAATGGCATCGGAATTAAATACAAAGGCACAATGCCGACTTAAGTATAAGAAGACTGACTGTTCCTAATCTCTATGCTTTGAACCATTCCCGTGACACTAGTAATAGATTCCGATGCTTCACTTCGGGTTTACTGTATCCCTCTGACCTTCTTATTGACGATGAAACACAGAAATTGCATCGGAATTTTATACAAAAGGCACAATGCCGACTTACGTACAAGAAGACTGACTCATCTTACTGTCTATGTTTTGAACCATTCCTGTGACACTAGTTATAGATTCCGATGCTTCACTTCAGGTTTACTGTATCCCTCTGACCTTCTTATTGACGATGAAACACAGAAATTGCATCGGAATTAATAACAAAAGGCACAATGCCGACTCAAGTACAAGAACACTGACTCATCCTACTGTCTATGATTTGAACCATTCCTGTGACACTAGTAATACATTCCGATGCATCACTTCAGGGTTACTGTATCCCTCTGACCTTCTTATTGACGATGAAACACAGAAATTGCATCGGAATTTAATTCAAAAGGCACAATGCCGACTTACGTACAAGAACACTGACTCATCTTACTGTCTATGTTTTGAACCATTCCTGTGACACTAGTTATAGATTCCAATGCTTCACTTCAGGTTTACTGTATCCCTCTGACCTTCTTATTGACGATGAAACACAGAAATTGCTTCGGAATTAAATACAAAAGGCACAATGTCGACTTAAGTACAAGAAAACAGACTCTTCTTACTGTCTATGTTTTGAACCTTTTCTATGACACTAGTTATAGATTCCAATGCATCACTTCAGGTTTACTGCATCCCTCTGACCCTCTTCTTGATGATGAAACACAGAAATTGCATCGGAATTAAATAGAAAAGGCACAATGCCGACTTAAGTACAAGAAGACTGACTCTTTCTACTGTCTATATTTTGAACCATTCCTGTGACACTAGTTATAGATTCCGATGCTTCACTTCAGGTTTACTGTATCCCTCCTACCCTCTTATTGATGATGAAACACAGAATTTGCATCGGAATAAAATACAAAATGCACAATGCCGACTTAAGTACAAGAAGACTGATTCTTCTTACTGACTATGTTGTGAACATTTCCTGTGAGACCAGTTTTAGATTCCGATGCTTCACTATATCGTTACTGTATCCCTTGGCCCTTCTAATTGACGATGAAACACAGAAATTGCATCGGCATTAAATACAAAAGGCACAAAGCCGACTTAAGTACAAGAGGACTGACTCTTCATACTGACTATGTTTGAACCATTCCTGTGACACTAGTTATAGATTCCGATGCTTCCCTTCAGGTTTACTGTATTCCTCAGACCTTCTGATTGACGATGAAACATAGAAATTGCATCGGAATTAAATACAAAAGGCACAGTGCCGACTTAAGTATAAGAAGACAGACTCTTCCTAATCTCTATGCTTTGAACCATTCCCGTGACACTAGTTATAGATTCCGATGCTTCACTTCAGGTTTACTGTATCCCTCTGACCTTCTTATTGACGATGAAACACAGAAATTGCATCGGAATTTAATTCAAAAGGCACAATGCCGACTTACGTACAAGAAGACTGACTCTTCTTACTGTCTACGTTTTGAACCATTCCTGTGACACTAGTTATAGATTCCGATGCTTCACTTCAGGTTTACTATATCCCTTGGACCTTCTCATTGACGACGAAACACAGAAATTGCATCGGAATTAAATAGAAAGGGCACAATGCCGACTTAAGTACAAGAAGACTGACCCTTCCTATTGTCTATGCTTTGAACCATTCCTGTGACACTAGTTATAGATTCCGATGCTCCCCTTCAGGTTTACTGTATCCCTCTGACCATCTTATTGACGATGAAACACAGAAATTGCATCGGAATTAAATACAAAAGGCACAATACCGACTTAAGTACGAGAAGACTGACTCTTCTTGCTGTGTATGCTTTGAACCATTCCTATGCCACTAGTTATAGGTTCTGATGCTTCATTTCAGGTTTACTGTATCCCTCTGCCCTGCTTATTGACGACGAAACACAGGAATTGCATCGGAATTAAATGGAAAATGCACAATGCCGACTTAAGTACACAAGAAGACTGACTCTTCCTACTGTCTATGTTTTGAACCATTCCTGTGACACTAGTTATAGATTCCGATGCTTCACTTCAGGTTTACTGTATCCCTCTGACCTTCTTATTGACGATGAGACACAGAAATTGCATCGGAATTAAATACGAAAGGAACAATGTCGACTTAAGTACAAGAAGACTGACTCTTCTTACTGTGTATGTTTTGAACCTTTTCTGTGACACTAGTTATAGATTCCGATGCATCACTTCAGGTTTACTGTTTCCCTCTGACCTTCTTCGTGATGATGAAACACAGAAATTGCATCGGAATTAAATAGAAAAGGCACAATGCCGACTTAAGTACAAGAAGACTGACTCTTCCTACTGTCTACGTTTTGAGCCATTCCTGTGACACTAGTTATAGATTCCGATGCTTCACTTCAGGTTTACTGTATCCCTCGTACCTTCTAATTGATGATGAAACCCAGAAATTGCATCGGAATTAAATACAAAATGCACACTACAGACTTAAGTACAAGGAGACTGACTCTTCTTACCGACTATGTTGTGAACATTTCCTGTGAGACCGGTTTTAGATTCCGATGCTTCACTATATGTTTACTGTATCCCTTGGACCTTCTTATTGACGATGAAATACAGAAAGTGCATCGCAATTAAATAGAAAAGGCACAATGCCGACTTAAGTACAAGAAGACTGACTCTTCCTACTGTCTATGTTTTGAACCATTCCTGTGACACTAGTTATAGATTCCGATGCTTCACTTCAGGTTTACTGTATCCCTCTGACCTTCTTATTGACGATGAGACACAGAAATTGCATCGGAATTAAATACAAAAGGCACAATGCCGACTCAAGTACAAGAAAACTGACTCATCCTACTGTCTATGTTTTGAACCATTCCTGTGACACTAGTTATAGATTCCGATGCCTCACTTCAGGTTTACTGTATCCCTTGGACCTTCTTATTGACGATGAAACACAGAAATTGCATCTTAATTAAACACAAAAGGCACAATGCCGTTTTAAGTACAAGAAGACTGACTCTTCCTACCGTCTATTTTTTGAACCATTCCTGTGACACTTGTTATAGATTCCGATGCTTCCCTTCAGGTTTACTGTATCCCTCTGACTTTCTTATTGACGATGAAACAGAGACATTGCGTCGGAATTAAATACAAAAGGCACAATGCCGACTTAAGTACAAGAAGACTGTCTCTTCGAACTGTCTATGTTTTGAACCATTCCTGCGACACTAGTTATAGATTCCGATGCTTCACTTCAGGTTTACTGTGTCCCTCTGACCTCCTTATTGACGATGAAACACAGAAATTGCATCCGAATTAAATACAAAAGGCACAATGCCGACTCAAGTACAAGAAGACTGACTCTTCCTACTGTCTATGATTTGAACCATTCCTGTGACACTAGTTATACATTCCGATGCTTCACTTCAGCGTTTCTGCATCCCTCTGACCTTCTTCTTGATGATGAAACACTGAAATTGCATCGGAATTAAATAGAAAAGGCACAATGCCGACTTAAGTACATGATGACTGACTCTTCTTACTGTCTATGATTTGAGCCATTCCTGTGACACTAGTTATAGATTCCGATGCTTCACTTCAGGTGTACTGTATCCCTTGGACCTTCTTATTGACGATGAAACTCAGAAATTGCATCGGGAATGAATACAAAAGGCACAATGCCGACTTAAGTACAAGTAGACTGACTCTTCTTACTGTTCATGTTTTGAACCATTCCTGTGACACTAGTTATAGATTCTGATGCTTCACTTCAGTTTTACTGTATCCCTCTGACCTTCTCATTGAGGGAGAAACACAGAAATAGCATCGGAATTAAATACAAACAGCAAAATGCCAACTTAAGTACAAGAAAACTGACTCTTCCTACGGTCCATGTTTTAAACCATCCCTGTGACACTAGTTATTGATTCCGATGCTTTTCATCAGGGTAACTGTATCGCTTGGACCTCCTTATTGACGATGAAACACAGAAATTGCATCGGAAATAAATATAAAAGGCACAATGGCTACTCAAGTACAAGAAGACTGACTCTTCCTACTGTCTATGTTTTGAACCATTCCTGAGACACTAGTTATACATTCCGATGCTTCACTTCAGGTTTACTGTATACCTCCCACCTTGTTATAGACGATGAAACACAGAAATTGCATCGGAATTAAATAGAAAAGGCACAATGCCGACTTAAGTACAAGAAGACTGACTCTTCTTACTGACTATGTTTGAACCATTCCTGTGACACTAGTTGTAGATTCCGATGCTTCACTTCCGGTTTACTGTATCCCATGGACCTTCTCATTGACGATGAAACACGGAAATTGCATCGGGAATAAATAAAAACGCACAATGCAGACTTAAGCACAAGAAGACTGACTCTTCTTACTGACTATGTTTTGAACTATTCCTGTGACACTTGTTATAGATTCCGATGCTTCCCTTCAGGTTTACTGTATCCCTCTGACCTTCTTATTGACGATGAAACCCAGAAATTGCATCGGGATTAAATACAAAAGGCACAATGCCGACTTAAGAACAAGTAGACTGACTCTTCTCACTGCCCATGTTTTGAACCATTCCTGTGACACTAGTAATAGATTCTGATGCTTCACTTCAGTTTTACTGTATCCCTCTGACCTCCTCATTGACGATGAATCACAGAAATTGCATCGGAAATAAATGCAAAAGGCACATTGCCGACTTAAGTAGAAGAAGACTGACTCTTCCTACAGTCCATGCTTTAAACCATCCCTGTGACACTAGTTATACGTTTTGATGCATTACCTTAGGTTTACTGTATCCCTTGGACCTTCTTATTGACGATGAAATACAGAAATTGCATCGGAAATAAATATAAAAGGCACAATGCCGACTAAAGTACAAGAAGACTGACTCTTCCTACTGTCTATGCTTTGAACCATTCCTGTGACACTAGTTATACATTCCGATGCTTCACTTCAAGTTTACTGTATCCCTCTGACCTTCTTATTGACGATGAAACACAGAAATTGCATCGGAATTAAATACAAAAGGCACCACGCCGACTCAAGTACAAGAAGACTGACTCTTCCTACTGTCTGTGATTTGAACCATTCCTGTGACACTAGTTATACATTCCGATGCTTCACTTCAGGGTTTCTGTATCCCTCTGACCTTCTTCTTGATGATGAAACACAGAAATTGCATCGGAATTAAATAGAAAAAGGCACAATGCCGACTTAAGTATAAGATGACTGACTCTTCTTACTGTCTATGATTTGAGCCATTCCTGTGACACTAGTTATTGATTCCGATGCTTCACTTCACGTGTACTGTATCCCTTGGACCTTCTTATTGACGATGAAACTCAGAAATTGCTTCGGGATTGAATACAAAAGGCACAATGCCGACTTAAGTACAAACAGACTGACCTTCTTACTGTCCATGTTTTGAACCATTCCTGTGACACTAGTTATAGATTCTGATGCTTCACTTCAGTTTTACTGTATCCCTCTGACCTTCTCATTGACGATGAAACACAGATATAGCACCGGAATTAAATACAAACAGCACAATGCCAACTTAAGTACAAGAAGACTGACTCTTCCTACGGTCCATGTTTTAAACCATCCCTGTGACATTAGTTATAGATTCCGATGCTTTATATCAGGATAACTGTATCGCTTGGACCTTCTTATTGACGATGAAACACAGAAATTGCATCGGAAATAAATACAAAAGGCACAATGCCTACTCAAGTACAAGAAGACTGACTCTTCCTACTGTCTATGTTTTGAACCATTCCTGTGACACTAGTTATACATTCCGATGCTTCACTTCAGGTTTACTGTATGCCTCCCACCTTGTTATAGCCGATGAAACACAGAAATTGCATCGGAATTAAATAGAAAAGGCACAATGCCGACTTAAGTACAAGAAGACTGACTCTTCTTACTGACTATGTTTGAACCATTCCTGTGACACTAGTTGTAGATTCCGATGCTTCACTTCAGGTTTACTGTATCCGTTGGACCTTCTCATTGACGATGAAACACAGAAATTGCATCGGGATTAAATAAAAACCCACAATGCCGACTTAAGTACAAGAAGACTGACTCTTCTTACTGACTATGTTTTGAACCATTCCTGTGACACTAGTTATAGATTCCGATGCTTCCCTTCAGGTTTACTGTATCCCTCTGACCTTCTTATTGACGATGAAATACAGAAATTGCATCGGAATTAAATAGAAAAGTCACAGTGCCGACTTAAGTATAAGAAGACTGACTGTTCCTAATCTCTATGCTTTGAACCATTCCCGTGACACTAGTTATAGATTCCGATGCTTCACTTCAGGTTTACTGTATCCCTCTGACCTTCTTATTGACGATGAAACACAGAAATTGCATCGGAATTTAATACAAAATGCACAATGCCGACTTACGTACAAGAAGACTGACTCATCTTACTGTCTATGTTTTGAACCATTCCTGTGACACTAGTTATAGATTCCGATGCTTCACTTCAAGTTTACTGTAGCCCTTGGACCTTATCATTGACGACGAAACACAGAAATTGCATCGGAATTAAATAGACAAGGCACAATGCCGACATAAGTACAAGAAGACTTACCCTTCCTATTGTCTATGTTTTGAACCATTCCTGTGACACTAGTTATAGATTCCGATGCTCCACTTCAGGTTTACTGTATCCCTCCGACCCCCTTACTGACGATGAAACACTGAAATTGCATCGGAATTAAATACAATTGGCACAATGCCGACTTAAGTACAAGAAGACTGACTCTTCCTACTGTCTATGTTTTGAACCATTCCTGTGACACTAGTTATAGATTCCGATGCCTCACTTCAGGTTTACTGTATCCCTCTGACCTTCTTATTGACGATGAAACACAGAATTTGCATCGAAATTAAATACAAAAGGCACAATGCCGACTCAAGTACAAAAACACTGACTCTTCCTACAGTCTATGATTTGTACCATTCCTGTGACACTAGTTATAGATTCCGATGCTTCACGTCAGGTGTACTGTATCCCTTGGACCTTCTTATTGACGATGAAACCCAGAAATTGCATCGGGATTAAATACAAAAGGCACAATGCCGACTTAAGAACAAGTAGACTGACTCTTCTTACTGTCCATGTTTTGAACCATTCCTGTGACACTAGTTATAGATTCTGATGCTTCACTTCAGGTTTACTGTATCCCTCCCACCTTGTTATAGACGATGAAACACAGAAATTGCATCGGAATTAAATAGAAAAGGCACAATGCCGACTTAAGTACAAGAAGACTGACTCTTCTTACTGACTATGTTTGAACCATTCCTGTGACACTAGTTGTAGATTCCGATGCTTCACTTCAGGTTTACTGTATCCCTTGGACCTTATCATTGACGATGAAACACAGAAATTGCATCGGGATTAAATAAAAACGCACAATGCCGACTTAAGTACAAGAAGACTGACTCTTCTTACTGACTATGTTTTGAACCATTCCTGTGACACTAGTTATAGATTCCGATGCTTCCCTTCAGGTTTACTGTATCCCTCTGACCTTCTTATTGACGATGAAACCCAGAAATTGCATCGGGATTAAAGACAAAAGGCACAATGCCGCTAAGGAACAAGTAGGCTGACTCTTCTTACTGCCCATGTTTTGAACCATTCCTGTGACACTAGTTATAGATTCTGATGCTTCACTTCAGTTTTACTGTATCCCTCTGACCTTCCCATTGACGATGAATCACAGAAATTGCATCGGAAATAAATACAAAAGGCACAATGCCGACTTACGTACAAGAAGACTTACTCTTCCTACTGTCTATTTTTTGAACCATTCCTGTGACACTTGTTATAGATTCCGATGCTTCACCTCAGGTTTGCTGTATCCCTCTGACTTTCGTATTGACGATGAAACAGAGAAATTGCGTCGTAATTAAATACAAAATGCACAATGCCGACTTAAGTACAAGAAGACTGACTCATCCTACTGTCTATGTTTTGAACCATTCCTGTGACACTAGTTATAGATTCCGATGCTTCACTTCTGGTTTACTGTATCCCTCTGACCTTCTTGTTGACGATGAAACACAGAATTTGCATCGGAATTAAATACAAAAGGCACAATGCCGACTCAAGTACAAAAATACTGACTCTTCCTACAGTCTATGATTAGAACCATTCCTGTGACACTAGTTATAGATTCCGATGCTTCACGTCAGGTGTACTGTATCCCTTGGACCTTCTTATTGACGATGAAACCCAGAAATTGCATCGGGACTAAATACAAAAGGCACAATACCTACTTAGGAACAAGTAGACTGACTCTTCTTACTGTCCATGATTTAAACCATTCCTGTGACACTAGTTATAGATTCTGATGCTTCACTTCAGTTTTACTGTATCCCTCTGACATTCTCATTGACGATGAATCACAGAAATTGCATCGGAATTAAATACAAAAGGCACAATGCCGACTTAAGTGGAAGAAGACTGACTCTTCCTACTGTCCATGTTTTAACCATCCCTGTGTCACTAGTTATAGATTCCGATGCTTTACATCAGGATAACTGTATCGCTTGTACCTTCTTATTGACGATGAAGAAGACTGACCCATCCAATTGGCTATGTTTTGAACCATTCCTGTGACACCACTTATAGATTCCGATGCTTCACTTACGGTTTACTGTATCCCTCTGACCTTCTTATTTATGATGAAACACAGATATTGCATCGCAATTACATAGAAAAGGCACAATGCCGACTTAAGTACAAGAAGACTGACTCTTCTTACTGTCTATGTTTTGAACCATTCCGGTGACACTAGTTATAGTTACCGATGCTTCACTTCAGGTTTACTGTATCATTTGGACCTTCTTATTGACGATGAAACACAGATATTGCATCGCAATTAAATAGAAAAGGCACAATGCCGACTTAAGTACAAGAAGACCGACTCTTCTTGCTGACTATGTTGTCAGCTGACTATGTTGACGATGAAACCCAGAAATTGCATCGGGATTAAAGACAAAAGGCAGAATGCCGCTAAGGAACAAGTAGACTGACTCTTCTTACTGCCCATGTTTTGAACCATTCCTGTGACTCTAGTTATAGATTCTGATGCTTCACTTCAGTTTTACTGTATCCCTCTGACCTTCCCATTGACGATGAATCACAGAAATTGCATCGGAAATAAATTCAAAAGGCACAATGCCGACATAAGTAGAAGAAGACTGACTCTTCCTACTGTCCATGCGTTAAACCATCCCTGTGACACTAGTTATAGATTCCGATGCTTTACGTGAGGTTTACTGTATCCCTTGGACCTTCTTATTGACGATGAAACACAGAAATTGCATCGGAAATAAATATAAAAAAGCACAATGCCGACTCAAGTACAAGAAGACTGACTCTTCCTACTGTCTATGTTTTGAACCATTCCTGTGACACTAGTTATACATTCCGATGCTTCACTACAGGTTTACTGTATCCCTCTGACCTTCTTATTGACGATGAAACACAGAAATTGCATCGGAATTAAATACAAACGGCACAATGCCGACCTAAGTGGAAGAAGACTGACTCTTCCACTGTCCATGCTTTAAACCATCCCTGTGACACTAGTTATTGATTCCGATGCTTCACTTGAGGTTTACTGTATCGCTTGGACCTCCTTATTGACGACGAAACACAGAAATTGCATCGGAAATAAATACAAAAGGCACAATGCCTCCTCAAGTACAAGAAGACTGACTCTTCCTACTGTCTATGTTTTGAACCATTCCTGTGACACTAGTTATACATTCCGATGCTTCACTACAGGTTTACTGTATCCCTCTGACCTTCTTATTGACGATGAGACACAGAAATTGCATCGGAATTTAATACAAAAGGCACAATGCCGACTTACGTAGAAGAAGACTGACTCATCTTACTGTCTATGTTTGAACCATTCCTGTGACACTAGTTATAGATTCCGATGCTTCACTTCAGGTTTACTGTATCCCTTGGACCTTCTTATTGACGATGAAACACAGAAATTGCATCGGAAATAAATATAAAAAAGCACAATGCCGACTCAAGTACCTAGAAGACTGACTCTTCCTACTGTCTATGTTTTGAACCATTCCTGTGACACTAGTTATAGATTCCGATGATTTTCTTCAGGTTTACTGTATCCCTCTGACCTTCTTATATATGATGAAACACGGAAATTGCATCGCAATTAAATAGAAAGGCTTCACTTCAGGTTGACTGATTCCCTCTGACATTCTTGTTGACGATGAAACACAGAAACTGCATCGGAATTAAATACAAAAGGCACAATGCCGACTCAAATACAAGATGACTGGCTCTTCTTACTCTCTATGTTTTGAACCTTTCCTGAGAGACCGGTTTTAGATTCCGGTGCTTCACTTCAGGTTTACTGTATCCCTTGGACCTTCTTATTCACGACGAAACACAGAAATTGCATCGGAATTAAATAGAAAAAGCACAATGCCGACTTAAGTACAAGAGGACTGACTCTTCTTACTGACTATGATTTGATCATTTGCTGTGGGACCAGTTTTAGATTCCGATGCTTCACTATGTGTTTACAGTATCCCTTGGACCTTCTTATTGACGATGAAACACAGATATTGCATCGGAATATAATACAAAAGGCACAATGCCGACTTACGTACAAGAAGACTGACTCTTCTTACTGTCTATTTTTTGAACCATTCCTGTGACACTTGTTATAGATTCCGATGCTTCACCTCAGGTTTGCTGTATCCCTCTGACTTTCGTATTGACGATGAAACAGAGAAATTGCGTCGTAATTAAATACAAAATGCACAATGCCGACTTAAGTACAAGAAGACTGACTCTTCCTACTGTCTATGTTTTGAACCATTCCTGTGACACTAGTTATAGATTCCGATGCTTCACTTCAGGTTTACTGTATCCCTCTGACCTTCTTGTTGACGATGAAACACAGAATTTGCATCGGAATTAAATACAAAAGGCACAATGCCGACTCAAGTACAAAAATACTGACTCTTCCTACTGTCTATGATTTGAACCATTCCTGTGACACTAGTTATAGATTCCGATGCTTCACGTCAGGTGTACTGTATCCCTTAGACCTTCTTATTGACGATGAAACCCAGAAATTGCATCGGGATTAAATACAAAAGGCACAATGCCGACTTAGGAACAAGTAGACTGACTCTTCTTACTGTCCATGATTTGAACCATTCCTGTGACACTAGTTATAGATTCTGATGCTTCACTTCAGTTTTACTGTATCCCTCTGACCTTCTCATTGACGATCAATCACAGAAATTGCATCGGAATTAAATACAAAAGGCACAATGCCGACTTAAGTGGAAGAAGACTGACTCTTCCTACTGTCCATGCTTTAAACCATCCCTGTGTCACTAGTTATAGATTCCGATGCTTTACTTCAGGTTTACTGTATCCCTTGGACCTTCGTATTGACGATAAAACACAGAAATTGCATCGGAAATAAATATAAAAGGCACAATGCCGACTCAAGTACAAGAAGACTGACTCTTCCTATTGTCTATGTTTTGAACCATTTTTGTGACACTAGTTATACATTCCGATGCTTCACTTCAGGTTTACTGTATCCCTCTGACCTTCTTATTGACGATGAAACACAGAAATTGCATTGGAATTAAATAGAAAAGGCACAATGCCGACTTAAGTACAAGAAGACTGACTCTTCTTACTGTCTATGTTTGAACCATTCCTGTGACACTAGTTATAGATTCCGATGCTACACTTCAGGTTTACTGTAGTCCTTGGACCTTCTTATTGACGATGAAACACAGAAATTGCAACGGGATTAAATAAAAAGGAACAATGCCGACTTAAGTACAAGAAGAATGACTCTTCTTACTGACTAGGTTTGAACGATTCCTGTGACACTAGTTATAGATTCCCATGCTTCCCTTCAGGTTTACTGAATCCCTCTGACCTTCTTATTGACGATGAAACACAAAAATTGCATCGGAATTAAATACAAAAGGCACAGTGCCGACTTAAGTATAAGAAGACTGACTCTTCCTAATCTCTATGTTGTGAACCATTCCCGTGACACTAGTTATAGATTCCGATGCTTCACTTCAGGTTTACTGTATCCCTTGGACGTTCTCATTGACGACGAAACACAGAAATTGCATCGGAATGAAATAGAAAAGGCACAATGCCGACTTAAGTACAAGAAGACTGACCCATCCAATTGGCTATGTTTTGAACCATTCCTGTGACACCACTTATAGATTCCGATGCTTCACTTACGGTTTACTGTATCCCTCTGACCTTCTTATTTATGATGAAACACAGATATTGCATCGCAATTACATAGAAAAGGCACAATGCCGACTTAAGTACAAGAAGACTGACTCTTCTTACTGTCTATGTTTTGAACCATTCCGGTGACACTAGTTATAGTTACCGATGCTTCACTTCAGGTTTACTGTATCATTTGGACCTTCTTATTGACGATGAAACACAGATATTGCATCGCAATTAAATAGAAAAGGCACAATGCCGACTTAAGTACAAGAAGACCGACTCTTCTTGCTGACTATGTTGTCAGCTGACTATGTTGACGATGAAACCCAGAAATTGCATCGGAATTAAAGACAAAAGGCAGAATGCCGCTAAGGAACAAGTAGACTGACTCTTCTTACTGCCCATGTTTTGAACCATTCCTGTGACTCTAGTTATAGATTCTGATGCTTCACTTCAGTTTTACTGTATCCCTCTGACCAGTGATAGATTCCGATGCTTCACTATATGGTTACTGTATCTCTTGGACCTTCTTATTGACGATGAAACACAGAAATTGCATCACAAATAAATAGAAAAGGCACAATGCCGAGTCAAGTACAAGAGGACTGACTCTTCCTACTGTCTATGTTTGAACCATTCCTGTGACACTAGTTATACATTCCGATGCTTCACTTCTGGTTTACTGTATCCCTCTGACCTTCTTCTTGATGATGAAACACAGAAATTGCATCGGAATTAAATACAAAAGGCACAATGCCGACTTAAGTACAAGATGACTGATTCTTCCTACTGTCTATGTTTTGAACCCTTCCATGTGACACTAGTTATAGATTCCGATGCTTTACTTCAGGTTTACTGTATCTCTTGGACCTTCTAATTGTCGACGAAACACAGAAATTGCATCGGAAATAAATACAAAAGGCACAATGCCGACTTAAGTACAAGAAGACTAACTCTTCCTACTGTCTATGATTTGAACTATTCCTGTGACATTAGTTATAGATTCCGATGATTCACTTCACGTTTACTGTATCCCTTTGACCTTCCTATTGACGATGAAACACAGAAATTGCATCGGAATTAAATAGAAAAGGCACAATGCCGACTTAAGTACAAGAAGAATGACTCTTCCTACTGTCTATGTTTTGAACCATTCCTGTGACACTAGTAATAGTTTCCGATGCTTCACTTCAGGTTTACTGTATCCTTCTGACCTTCTTATTGACGACGAAACACAGAAACGCTTTCGGTATTTAATACAAAAGGCACAATGCCGACTCAAATACAAGATGTCTGGTTCTTCTTACTCTCTATGTTTTGAACCTTTCCTGAGAGACCGGTTTTAGATTCCGGTGCTTCACTTCAGGTTTTCTGTATCCCTTGGACCTTCTTACTGGCGACGAAACACAGAAATTGAATCGGAATTAAATAGAAATGGCAAAATGCCGACTTAAGTACTAGAAGACTGACTCTTCTTACTGACCATGATTTGAACATTTCCTGTGAGACCAGTTTTAGATTCCGATGCTTCACTATGTGTTTACAGTATCCCTTGGACCTTCTTATTGAAGATGAGATACAGAAATTGCATCGAAATTTAATACAAAAGGCACAATGCCGACTTAAGTACAAGAAGACTGACTCTTCCAACTGTCTATGTTTTGAACCATTCCTGTGACACTAGTTATACATTTGGATGCTTCACTTTAGGTTTACTGTATCCCTCTGGCCATCTTCTTGATGATGAAACACAGAAATTGCATCGGAATTAAATAGAAAAGGCACAATGCCGGCTTAAGTACAAGAAGACTGGCTCTTCTTACTCTCTATGTTTTGAACCTTTCCTGAGAGACCGGTTTTAGATTCCGGTGCTTCACTTCAGGTTTACTGTATCCCTTGGACCTTCTTATTGACGACGAAACACAGAAATTGCATCGGAATTAAATAGAGAAAGCACAATGCCGACTTAAGTACAAGAGGACTGACTCTTCTTACTGACTATGATTTGATCATTTGCTGTGGGACCAGTTTTAGATTCCGATGCTTCACTATGTGTTTACAGTATCCCTTGGACCTTCTTATTGTCGATGAGATACAAAAATTGCATCGAAATTTAATACAAAAAGCACAATGCCGACTTAAGTACAAGAAGACTGACTCTTCTTACTGTCTATGTTTTGAACCATTCCTGTGACACTAGTTATAGATTCCGATGCTTCTCTTCAGGTATACTGTATCCCTTGGACCTTCTTATTGACGATGAAATACAGAAATTGAATCGGAATTAAATACAAAAGGCACAATGCCGAGTCAAGTACAAGAAGACTGACTCTTCCTACTGTCTATGTTTTGAACCATTCCTGTGACACTAGTTATACATTCCAATGCTTCACTTCTGGTTTACTCTATCCCTCTGACCTTCTTCTTGATGATGAAACACAGAAGTTGCATCGGAATTAAAAACAAAAGGCACAATGCCGACTTAAGTACAAGATGACTGATTCTTCCTACTGTCTATGTTTTGAACCCTTCCATGTGACACTAGTTATAGATTCCGATGCTTTACTTCAGGTTTACTGTATCCCTTGGACCTTCTTATTGTCGACGAAACACAGAAATTGCATCGGAATTAAATACAAAAGGCACAATGCCGACTTAAGTACAAGAAGACTGAATCTTCCTACTGTCTATGATTTGAACCATTCCTGTGACATTAGTTATAGATTCCGATGATTCACTTCACGTTTACTGTATCCCTTTGACCTTCTTATTGACGACGAAACACAGAAATTGCATCGGAATTAAATAGAAAATGCACAATGCCGACTTAAGTACAAGAAGAATGACTCCTTCTACTGTCTATGTTTTGAACCATTCCTGTGACACTAGTTATAGTTTCCGATGCTTCACTTCAGGTTTACTGTATCCTTCTGACCTTCTTATTGACGATAAAACACAGAAATTGCATCGGAAATAAATACAAAAGGTACAATGCCGACTTAAGTACAAGAAGACTGACTCTCCCTACTGTCTATGATTTGAACCATTCCTGTGAAATTAGTTATAGATTCCGATGATTCACTTCACGTTTACTATATCCCTTTGACCTTCTTATTGACGATGAAACACAGATATTGCATCGGAATTAAATAGAAAAGGCACAATGCCGACTTAAGTACAAGAAGAATGACTCTTCTTACTGTCTATGTTTTGAACCATTCCGGTGACACTAGTTATAGTTTCCGATGCTTCACTTCAGGTTTACTGTGTCCCTCTGACCTTCTTATTGATGATGAAACTTGGAATTTGCATCGGAATTAAATACAAAATGCACAATGCCGACTTAAGTACAAGAAGACTGACTCTTCTTACTGACTATGTTGTGAACATTTCCTGTAAGACCAGATTTAGATTCCGATGCTTCACTATATGTTTACTGTATCCCTTGGACCTTCTTATTGACGATGAAACACAGAAATTGCATCGCAATTAAATAGAAAAGGCACAATGCCGACATAAGTACAAGAAGACTGACTCTTCCTACTGTCTATGTTTTAATCATTCCTGTGACACT